>NC_045488.1:663862-965462 GCF_009650955.1 Corvus moneduloides | reverse complement strand
GTAAAGTCCCAAAGATGTAAATGGCTCATTAAAACAGAAATATTCCTAAAATAGTAACACATTTGGTAGTACTATGGTAAATTCCATTGCATTGGGTTACACCACAATCTAACATCTTGCCTCTGCCCTAAAGCTGTCTCACTTTACCTATGTTCAGGTTTGCCAGTTACTCAGTTGTCTCTGATTATGGTTACTATGCACTCACTTTGCTTTATCAATTAGTGTTTTTCCTTATGCTTATTTGATATTGAAATTTATCACTGCAGCATCACACAATGATCGATTGGCTCTTCCAAATTTGCACCATTATCAGCAAGTTCTCTTGACAGAAACAACCTGTTTGATATGTTTGTGCTTAGCAAAGATAAGGGGTTTGCTGAAACCTGTTGAACTAGACTGTGCACATGTGTTGAACAGGCTGGCTGTTCACATTAGGCAGGATATAGCAGTACCTTTGAACACTGGGTATGGGACACATTTCTGATATCTGTGATTACTCTCTCTAGGCAGGTAAAATGAATGAATGCACTGCCTCTGACTAAGTCAAAAAGCTTAAGGATTCAGATTTGTAAATGCTTTCAATATCAAAATCTGAAGAGATCGGATACATATATTTACATACAATATATGGATTTAGCATATTCTTCTGCTATAGCTGCAGCCATTTAGGTACCAAGCCTATTTAGGATTGTACAGCTATAAAAATACAGTAAAAATATCAGCCACACAAGTGAAACAATCCGGGGCAAAACCTGAGTGGACACCAGGCCCCTGTAAATCCTCTCATGCACCTGAGACCCCATACATGCCTGCTCAGTTTCATGTTTGTATTTGTCTGCCCACTCCTCAATGCTCTTCTTCTCCGACTGCGTCTGGTGCAGCTCCCTGCGGAGCTTGGCAATCTCCTCCTGAAGGCTGATGACACGGTTGGTGGCGTTCTTGGCCTCCTCCTCACTCATCCGAAGCCTTTCCACATCGCTCCGCAGCTTCTCCGTCTCCGTACTGTACGTGATCTCCAGGCTGCTCATCTTCTCCAGGAGAGATTTGTACTCTTTGTTCTTTGCAAAACACAACACAGACAGAGCAGGTGTTGGAGAAGTTCTGGTTTAAGGGAGCCTTTTCCTTCCCTACAGAATATACCCAGACAGGGGAGCACAGGAGCAGCTTCCCCATTTCAAAAAGGTTTTGGTCTGTTTTTGCAGAATTGCTTAATGAGGTGACAGAACAGTCCAGTCTCTAAGCCTGCACATCCTAAACGAAAATCAGATGGAGAGCCCACATACATCAGACACGATCACCCCACCTTCGCCTAAAACAGAGCAACTGACGTGCTTCAAACGCAGCACTGGCGTTAAGTGAGTGGGTGTTTTTTCTCAGTTCTGCTGAGGGGAACAAATGGATGTTTGACTGCTCCAGTTCTACCACGGCCTCCCCTTCTCTCCCATCACTGTTCTTCGCCAGAAAAGAGAACTGAGCCCTCACAATGAAAACTCAGTGCATTCTGTGAATGCCCACAGTGCTGAGAAAGGCAACCAAGATTTTGACACGTTTTCCCTGAGGCCAGGGAGCTTTTACCTGCTCATCGATTTTCCGCTGCAGCTGCATGATCTTGTTCTCCAAGCCAATGTGAAGCTTCTTGTAGCGCTCCACGGAGCGGGCCTCGATCTTCAGCTTCTTGAGCTCCCTCTTGGCCATCATGCGGCGGTAGCAGCACTGCAGGTACACGATGGCCCGCAGCGTGCGGCCGTAGCGCCGCCGAGCCAGCCAGCCCCTCACGTGCTTCTGGATAACCACAGACTTGTGCTCCCGCAGCATCTGCAGCCCAGAAAACACATGGCAAGGGGATTAGAGCTCCAAGCTACACCTGTGCAGCTAAACAGAACCCTGTAAGGATGTACCTAGAGACACCTCACCTGCAAGGAGAGACTTCTGGTGAAGAGCAACGAGAAATGGAATAAATTTAAAGAGAAACAAGAAGAGGAAAAGAAGACTGGAACAAGGACAACAATGGAGTAAAATGAAAAGGAACCAGAAAGAAAAACATGGCAAAAAGAACTGGAGGGACATTGAAGCACCAGGCATTCCTCTGTGTTGAGGTCAGATCCCAGCTAATTACAAAAGTACATGGTACCTGTTGGCAAGATTACAAATACTTTTTTTTTTTTCAAACTGCATTTTTATCTTGAAAGACTTTTGAATCATTGTCATGTGCTGCCTAGAGTTCATCAATACAAAGTTTAAAATTACCACATTTGATATGCAATGCAGTCAGTACTGCATTTCCCAGAGGAAATTGTCACAGACGTTAGAAAGTCAGAGGCTTTTGGTTTGTTTGTGTTATTTTTTTGGGGGCGTTTTTGCTGCCTTTTTTGACATATCTTAGGCTTGCTAGCATGGAAAAGTTTGCATCTATTCTAATAAGAAATTTATAGTGTAGTAATTCCAATTTATTTTACGGCAGAAATTTCAACCATAGCTTTGAGGTGTAAAAAAACATGTCAGTAATATTTAAAAAAAATAATCTATAACATAAACCAGTCAAGAATGCCAGCAACCTTCATCTGTATGTTAGTCAGAGAGTTCAGCTAGGAAGAGTCTACCACTTGTTTTTGGATCCTTCACCCACTAATTCAGTCAGAGATCCCCCAGGTCTGGAACACCTGAATTCAAGCAGATCTATGCACGGAAAGCCTGCCCAAGCCCACAAGGCTTCCAGGACTCTGAGAGCTTTAGAGTTCACTTAATGAAGCTTCCACAAACTAAACAGTTTATTCTAAAGAACAAAATTATTTAGGATTTCATGTTAATGCTTGGAATTAATAGTTTAAATATCACAGGCAGTTCACATTCTTACACTGATTTACCACAAAGCTGATAAGACAAACTAGTCAGGTAACAGTAATTTTATTTTCTTTTAGACTGCTTAGCAAATAAACTGAAATGTGTTAGAAGCATTACAGTTCCAGATCAATGAATTTAAAATTCACTGGCAAAGTGGCAAGACTATAACACATACAAACTTTCTCCCTTAGCACTTATTTCTGAATTCAAAATGAGACTGGAAACAACAGCACTCAGTTACTCAGCACACCAAGGTAAGGAAGCAGCTCTCTGAAAAGCACAGCAAGGTCAAAAGCCAAAGTCCTTCTGACTGCACACCATGCAGTTGGCATTCCTGCCTCCTGCCTCCTGCTTACATGTTTTCTGGGACACGCCTTCAGGTTCCCAGCAGGTGCCTGAGCACTTGAATACAACTAGCTTCCAACAACATTTCCACCTGAAGTTTGAAAGCACAAGTCCTGTAAAATACCTCCATCGCGCAGGGACGGTCCTCATCTGCCAGGGAATTCTCGCATCCATGCAATCCAGTGAGGAAACAAGCCACTCCAAGGTAAGGTGAGAGGATCAGAAACGTTACTTAATTTACCAGGGATATCCCAGGAAAGCTTATGTCAGAGCTATGGAGGAACCAGACTCCCTGTCCAGCTGAGAAGCACATTGCAAAGTCTCAGGCAGGAGCTTTCCCCAGGATGGGTGAAACAGATGATTCAACCATATTAAATTCCTTGTACTGCCCACGTGACTCAACACATGCCCTCTCTTCCTGCAACAACAACAGGTACCTTTCACAATCCTAGGGAACAACACGTGTACCACACATTACTGCAGCCAAGGCTCAGCCCAGGTGCCCTGTCACCGGGCAACCTTTCGCTGTCACTCGTCTGCAAACATCACCAACTCCAGAACAACAGAGTTTACCTTCCCATGGCACACAGAGCCTGTGCTTCCCTCTCTGGCCATCCCTGTACCTCAGCTTGAGTAAAACCCCACCTTAGGAGCACAAGACAAACACAGCACACTGCAGGGGCACTTGTCAGACCGTCATGTTTTACTGCGGTGAACAACACAGCTTGAGGGGATCCTCCTGACAGGCAGGTCTGGCCACCCCTTGCAGGGACTCCTCCAGAAACCTGCCATCTCTGTTAAGAGGGAATATAACAGGTTTATTAAACTGTGCTACAAGACAGATGGGGTGTGTATTACTCATGCAACTAACAAGGCACAGAGAAACCTCTCCCATTTTCCTGAAGATTTTTGGCCGCCTACTGCTGTGACCCAGGTGTCACTTTGTCACATCTGTCAGACCACTGTTAAAAACACATCCTGTTTAACATCACAAATATGGTTTGTAATAACAAGAGTGCTAGGAATTCCAATAAAAAGGCAAGTGGATACCCACACAAAAGAACAGCCAAGCCAAGCACAGGGGTCTTGCTACTAAGAAACTCTTACCAAGGTTTATTTGTTTTCTGGCTTTGTAGTTAGTTTGTGTTAGAATGCTACATGTGACTGTGTAGCATCTTTAATACAAATGAAAAATATACAGAAACTTCAAATTTAAAAGAGAAAGATATGGCACATAAGCATGAGATGGCTTTTGGCTGCATGCCCTTAGCATCTACACACTTGGGAAAACAACACAACTCCCTCAGCTACTTTTTCAGTGAAACACACGCTGACTTTTGAGCCTGGCTAAAACAGTTATTGCGGATAAAAGTGCTATGAAACATGTTAGCACTTTGCAGCTTGAATCACAGTTCTGTCTCCGGCCCTGTAACCACTGAAAACCAAATTCTAATTTCTCAATTGAATAATTTATTATCAAGCATAATCAGGAAAATATTATCAATAACATGAGGACAGGATTATATCAACTTATCCCCAAACAAAAACCAATGTACATTAAAAAAATAAAACAAAAATTCCCCCTGTGGATAACTTTCAGTATCCTATTTTGGTGGGATCTCTTTGTAACATAGGTCTCCTGCAGTGTATTCCATCAGCCATTTCAGAATCACTGAAACCAGGGATGGGAGAGGACCAGTAGTGAGTGCATCACATGTATCCTGATGTAACCGATACTGATTTGGACTCATGGAGGCAGATTAAAGCAAGGCTATTTTCAGTATTTAAGTGCCTCGACGTTCTATAGAACAAATGAAAAAGTCAGAAATGCTGCAAATTCCTGCTGGATTCTCCACTGGCTGCACTGAAAGTCTAAGTACATCTGTATTAGATGACAGTGAGAATATGTCTAAAATGACAAGCTGATGGCAGTATTAGGTATTTCTAACTTCCAGGTGCTGTCCCTCAATCCACGCTCTGGTATTTCATTTGTGCATCACACCTAGCAGCATGCACACAAAGCATTTCCAACTCCCAAGACAACACAACAGAGCAGCTTCGTCCTGAAAGTACGTGGAAATAGAGGTAGAGTGAAAAAACACATTATGATTTCTCACCATTTGGTACTTGTTTCTGACCATGTAACCTCTCAGGAGAGCCTGAAGAGCAATAGTAGCATCTCGCATGCACTGGTATCTCTTGCGGACCACGTACATGCGCTGGAACTTCTGAATGGTGATGGCAGCTCGTGTTCTCCGCAGGAACTTGGCATAGCTAAGGAAAAGATTACAAATAATACCTGTAATTATGTTCCAGTGATTGAATGCTTGTTTGCTTTTCAATTTCCTATATCTTTAATTTCCTCTTAATGTTGTCAGTGACACAGTATATTTACTTGCTATTCTGCTGTGTGGCAGTACAACAGAATGACAAATTAACAGAAACCTTGCAAAGCTTTACAGAGAAATGCTTTCACTTCCCCTAAAAACTGTACTATAGAACTGTCAAGGTAAACTTAGCTTAATTTCTCATCACCTCTTCTCCACCTTTAAAGCTGTTTCCACTATGTCATCTTCCAGATCTACTCTCCTAACCTCAGCTAGTAGAAAATGCTTGCTTGTTCTTGGCTCTCGCAGTAAGACAATTACAAAGCATCTTAACACAAGCCTCTTTCCAAAGGTTGGTTATTATAGTCTTCATCACCGCCTTGTCTTTGAACAATACCACCTGTATTCCTGCCCTTCTCTCTGGCCTCATGGCCATCCCTCAGAAGTCAATCCAAACAAATCACTGACTGATGAATGTCCCTTTACAGCTGCACCCTTGATGAGGAATAGCTTCTCCAGCAGGACAGACCCAGATGGGAGGGCACATGGAAACTGAGCAATGAGGACTCAGACAGTCCTGCTTTACCTCACCTGCAACACATCTCCTACTACTACTACTTGTTTTCTGCATCATAGAGCCAGGGTGCTACTGTCCTCTCAGAAAGGTCAAAACCAGGCAGGACACACACACTCATTATATTCAATTTCCTTCATTTCCCTGGAAAACCATTTCCTCTCGGGCAGTATAGGAAGGCGAGAACCAATGTATCACATTTCAATGCCCTATTTACAGGGCTCTGGACTGAGGCTGGTGTGGGATTTGCCCTGAGCAGTGCTTACCATCGTGCTTGGTACCCTCTGACATGTCTCTGGATGGTGATGGCAGCCTTCCTCATACGCACGTACTTCTTTCTCATCAGCCAGCCTCGGATCGTCTTTTGGATGCGGATACAGGCAGCTCTCAACTTATCTGCCCTTATTTTTTCCAGGTAGGCTACTTGACCAGCCCGGAAAAATATTTTTGTCTTACCAAACTGGTACTTATCCTTGTCCTATTTTCAGAGGTAAAAAGAGGATAAGTTACAGCATTAAGAGTTAGTGCATAAAAAAAGGCATGAAGGGCTAAATGAAAGCACAGTTAGTAAAGAGGCAAAATTATCTGTGTAATATTTTGGGTAATCTGAGACTTAAATTAAGTAGTGAAGAAGGGTATTTTGTCTGTATGATTCTGTTAAAAAATTAATACAATAAGGCCACAAGCACGGCTCAAAGGAGCATCCTGAGATTTTTTCTTAGATGAGAATGCCATGAAGATGATGACATGGAAGGCTACAGGAGGTGACAAAGGGGTCCAGAGGATGAAAGCGATACAGTCAGTGCACATGTACAATTTTCTGCTTAAATTGTAGCCGAGCCCTCTGAACGGTCCATCTTCGACCACATTACACAGTGCAAACAAAGCAGCTGGGGCTTCAGACACGCACACATCACTTATGGTATCAGGACTAGGGCAGAACAAAGCATGCTGCTGCTGCTCAAACACATCTGGAATTTCAGAACTAAACCAGAAAGAGAATAGTATTTTATGTCTACAGGCTGTAGTACTCCTTTGAGGGAAAAACTGAGAATATACAAAGGCACACTGAAAAAAATTAATTTTGTTGGCTGTTTGATTCTAAGCTGAAAGGAACAGCAGTCAAAGAGCTACAGCTTACAATACATGTGTGGCTTAGTACTCTGTGGAAGTCCTAAAATAGTGTGGCTATGAGGGAGCAAGCAACACTGTCTTTATTCCTGCAGATTCCAAATGCTCTCAGCACTAAGTCTGATACCTGAATCAGCTTCTCCAGGACATTTTTACAGGTCTGCTTTCGGTCACCAAGGACATCTCTCTGCTTCATCAGAACACGGTAACGGCTGAAGAACTCTTGGTACGTCCACCTGTCCCAACAGCAGAGACAGTGTCAGTCCCAACAACGAGCATTACCTTAAAAAGAACTGCAGCTGAAAGCAATCCAAAGAGAGCAAACACACCTGGAAGGGAAGCCAGCGGCACTGATGCGGATGGTCTCCAGGACACCACAAGCTCTCAGCTGCTGCACTGCTCGCTTCTCATCAAATCTAGGTAGGAACAAAAGGTGGGTGTGGGACTAGGTTTGCATTACTTGGGGGTCCTGGTTGTGTGCACACCCGGGACAGAAGTGGCACAGTGGGGAGCAGGGGTGGGATGTGATGGGTGGCGAATAAGGTGCTCCTGAAATTCAGGGGTAACAGAGGACAGCCTGGCCAGAGAACTGTCTGAGCCCATTGGCACTTCCTGCTGGTCAGCCCAAGAGCTACAGGAGTCTTTGTGTGCCTGGGCTTTGAGAAAAGCTCTAAGCAAGTTCATACATGAAAAAAAAAAAAGATAATGAAATAGGCTTTGGAATCTGAAAAAGCAAATTCCAGCAAATGTCAAATGAGCTCAAGGAGTGCAAACTGCCAGTTACATTTAAAACTGCCAGCAATGAAAATGTTGGAATTTTTTTCTCATGTATCACCATAAACAAAAAAATGGTATCAGGAATTATTTCTCCCTCTATTAATCCCGAACATCTCCTGCTGTAATACACGTACACACACACAATGAACCCATAACCAGAGAAAGGAGACACAGTATTTGCTCCTGAGTGAGCAAGGCTCAGCAGAGCCTTGAACCTCGGTGGCCCTGGGCAATCCCCTCCCAGCACGGGCTACTCAAACCACACAGGAACTGGCATCTTACGTGAATGGAAACTTGAAGTCATTTGGCTTAATACAGCGCACGTAGTGAGGAGTTGTAGCATTCAGGGTTTCCATCAGCAGATGAAGAGAGTTTCGAAACTTTTTGAAAAAGAAAATGAAAAAAAATATCAGTGAATAGCCTCAGTAAGCTCAGTCATGTTTGAGATAACCTCAGAAAATGGACCTCATCTTCATACTTTTAATTATGGCAAAAATAGGTGGATATCTTATGTTTGGCATATTCATAACTGGAACCAGGTTTTCTGGGGATTGAACCCCACTTTTGATTTGAGTCAGACAAAGCAGCACATGATCCAAAAGACCTAGTTTAAGATTTTCAAAACTTCTCAGCATCCATGTTAAATCTGTTTTGAAAAGCATCAGTTTGTGGTTTGGCACCACAATAAGAAATAGCCCCCCTGAAATTGTGCCCCACAGAGCATTAGTAATTAGGGACTATTTGCTCCAAACTCCAAGGTGTAATAAGCTGCACTTCTAAAAATCGCACAGGATCCTATGAGGCACCAGCACGCCTTGGGACCTATGAGAAAGGAGGTAAAGGGAGAGATTATTTAACAGAGCTGCATCTTCAAACTCACCTGATGTCCCACAGTTTTCTTATGCTCCTTGCTGGCTTGGCCTGGCCTGGCCTTGGCAGGTTTGATAGGCATTCGAGACAGGGGCACGCGCCCTGAAGGGGTTGCTGATGTGGGACTGAGGACCTTCTCCTCATCCTGGAATAACTCTGGCAGCAGCTTAAACTGGTAGAACAGAATAAAAAACACACAGAGGGTAAGAATCCAGCAAGTGACTGCACCTGTTTGCACTTAAGGCTAAATTCCAGGCTCAGTTTTTTTAAGAACTGCATTTTTGTTGAACTTCACAGGAGACAAATGCAAAAAGCAGACAAGCTAAGTGGTACAGTGAGTGGGCCATGGTTTAATACCAAAACTTTTGAGGGTTTGATCAGTGAGTCTCCTTCTGAAGATAAAATTGTGATTTGAGGTTTTTTTCATACAGCCAACAATAGCTTCCATGTGAATCTGTTAGATACTGACAGCAGTTTCATAGCTACTGGCTGCAATTATAAATGGCTGCTTTGATCTAAGGAGGAAACCAACCGGGTCCTCGCATATTCCAATGGTGCAGCAGTCTCCTTTGTGGTTGAGAGGTATCTGGGACACTGAATAAAGCAGCAGGCAGCAAAGATGATTCCTGCTTTATCACTCCAACTTGAAATAATCAGCTTAAAAGAGGAACCATCAACTGAAAAAAAAAAAAACCACTAGCCAAATTTATCTGATTGAGATCTACTCCCTGCCAGTGGGAGTGGAGGAAAAACCTGAAACATCCCTCCAATACCACACAGGACTTCTGGTTCCCTTTCTCCAATGGCTACAAAACATACTGATACATCACAGCTGCTCTGAAGTAACCTATAACTAAAAATAACACCACCAGGTCTTTCTACTGACAACTACAACACTTCAGAACCATTATAAGAGTAAGAGAATCTGAACTTCTCTACCTGTCCATAAATAATTTTATATCTAGCATCTGTGCATTTTTTCCCAAGAGATAGGAACATTCATTTTTCAGTACTTAGAAAGTGCTTGGGCCAAGTACAAACTAAAAAATTAAAAAATTGGTTTTGTCTTATGAAACTTGGTGAGCAGACACAATAACCAATGAAACACGCTGCACAACAAAATGGCACCTGTGCTCTGTGGTTGTGCCAGATGGGCTGGGAGAAGGCATCAAATGTTCCCCAGTAGCATCCAGCACAGCACTCCAGCAAAACAGAATGACTAAGGATGCTACAAAGGTATCCTAAATTCCTGAACTTAGAAAGGAGTATCACAGCTTGGCTTTATCTCACCTGAGTCTACCGCTGTAGCTGGTGGAAGAATGACATTTGCAGAGGGTGATTTAGTCTTTCCCTTCCCCTGACTCAACTCAGAGCTGAGGATGATTGGGCTACCACCTCCTTGTCAGCTGCCCTCGATGCAGTGAGTTGGTGTGCATAGGCATCTGAGCTACAGAGCCAGGTCTTTTCAGCCTATACAGAAACTTGTTTGAATGTGACATGATTTTTCTGAAGCTCCTGATTGCAGATGGATGAGTTCTTTTAAGCTGTCCATACCCAAGTCTCACTCCCTTTCTCCAACCCTGGGAAAATCCGCCTGTAAAAATGAGCAAGTGCATATCAAAGGCACTATTTTCATAGGCACTGGCCCAAGTGTCCCCAGGTAGAAGAAAGGAACAGTGTCTGGCCTCTCCAGTACAGGTCAGCAATAGTGGAGCAGTGCTGCAACAATCCACACTGCAGGGCCATTCCTGCTCCTGTTTGGTTTTGGGTTTTAGTACCTCATCGATTTTCTTTGTTTCGCAGAACACTAGGAGTGTTTAAAGAAAGGGGAAACACTGATCAAAGGGTAGATAATTTATGTGATAGAAAACAAGCAACAAGCATTTCTTCCCTGTAATTTTTTCAGACAACTTAACAGACATGCTGCTAACAATCTTACAGATAATTTCTCTCAATACAGAGCCACAACAGAAGATTTTAACAACCATGCCAGTAGCAAGCATAAAAGCCCAGGACTGTTGTATTGCTTTCATGATACATGCATGGAAACTGAACTAGTTCAAAGAGGTTCTGTGGGTGGATTTACAGAGAAGGCCAAAATAAATAGCTGAACTCTACAGTGCCTGCTGAGAGCAGTGTGTGTCATGCACTTTGGAGAGCAAAGATGCATCCAAGCTGTATGTGAGATTGGGCATGGGCAGGATGACAGATGATGCATTCAATTTAGAATTACCTTCTGTTGGATGTGCACAGCAAACCCAGAAAACGCCACCACCAACAAAATAAAGTGAAAATCAGAAATGCAGTTCTACTACAACTACTAACAAAGAGGTGCTGATGAAAAATAAAAATGAAACATTCTTTACACTGGTTTTGGCAAAATTTACCATGGGGTAAAACCACGTTTCTTTTTAGTGTTTAGACTGAACTGTCTCAAGCTACACTGAGCCTGCCCAAGCTGCTGTCAGGCTCTTATGGCAGCTCTGTCCCCACTGCCTGTCCCTCAGTCACTGGCTGACATCCCTCAGAGCACCCTGTTCCTCTGCCCTGCACAGAGTGGCTGGCTGGCCCCTACCAGCTCCCCAAAGATGCCACCTGCCTCCCCCTCCACCCCCAGCAACTGGCTTCCCTTACACCACTTCAACACTTCTCCCAGTGGAAAGTCTGCTGTGGTGTTTCATTACACCACATGTTTTAATCATTTAGCTTCATATTATCAGCTCAGAATAGAAACAGAAGAGAAAAACATTGGTTTTCCTGATAAAAAAGCATAATTTTAAATGGCCTGTCCTTGATACCCAGCTTCCTGAGCCATTAGAGCCAGCAAATTCCCAACAGCCACCACTGTGCAATGTCAAGTTAATTGCCTTCCCATTTCTGAGAGCACAACCAGTGTTTCTGCCATTACACAATGCAGGCGATGCCACTGAAGGCCTGTTGTATAATATTCCTTCATGCAGTATTTTTCAATTCAGATGTTATCTTTCTTTCATAGATAGCAAGGAGACAAGATTGTCAATTCTGGTTTGTGCCCTTAGGGTCTATATACTTTATTCCTCTCTCATTTTGCTTCTGGAACAGAACTTGTCTTTCCCTCAGAAATTTTCTGCTCACTTGTCACGCCATAGACAAGGAGCTTCTGTTTTCAGGTTATAAAATTAAGGGCTTAACTGTTAAGACTTCTTATACCCCTACAGTATATCAGAAGTCATTGACATCTCTACAGAAAATATAGCAAAGTTTTGTGAAAAAGAAGCCCCTTCCCCAAACCCACTCAAAAGCCCAAACCCAACAAAAGAGCCCCCAAACCACAAACAGTGAAATCAGTGGCTAAACAGACTGATCTTACATGGAAAAAAATTAGGATATAGACTTTCTAAATTCATAAAGATAACCAAGAAAAACACAAACTATATTGAATTTCAGCTGATCTGATACTAAGGGAGAAATGTTTCCTAGATTTTTAAGGAGTTTTATATGATCCTTAATTCAAGGGATTCATAACTGCAAAAGAAGAAGAAAAAAAACCTTTATACTAACCTTACTTGATTTTAGGACCTTAATTTGTTCTTCATAAACTGTGTCTTTATTCTTTTCCAAAAAGCCTTCACATTGATACTCCACCTGAAAGCCATCATTTTACCACAGAAAGAAATTAAATAAGAATAACTTGCATAGAATTTACCAGCTGTAACATTCACATTTAAAATATAATTCTTTTATATACTGAAAATAGCAGCTCCCAAGTGCATCTTCATTAAATATAGATTTTCCTCAAAGAGAGTGCTTTCCAGTAAAACATACAACATTAAAATAGAGAGAGAGGAATATTGCTATTGCATTATACCAGACACATTTCACTGCTGAGAGGTGCCCGTGGGTAAGGCAGCATGACTGAATGGTTTCCGTAAGGGTGAACAATCAAAACGTGTGTTGAGCATCTCCTGCACTGAACTCATCAGGGCTGCAGAGCTGTCTGAAATCCAGATGCAACCAAGAACAAAGTATCTCCTCTCCTTAGCCAGGAGGCAGTTAAGTACATCTGCCTGAAGCTTATTGTGGAAATGACTCATTTGTGCTCACAAGGACTAATTTTACCAGAAGCCATAAAATGTCTGAATGTTGTGAAAATACATAACAATCCTCTGTCACAGGGCTACAGGGTCTCCTGGACCAAAGAACAGCCAGTGTCAGATAAAAACCTACCATTTATGTCACTGTCCTAACTCAAGGCTGAAAGAAAACCAAAACTACTGTCAGAAGTCTGTTTATCAGTGCTTGCACAATGACACTACACCCTGAGCTGCAGAACATTTCAGGGAATTCCTAGAGGGAAGAGGACAGAGGATGTCCCCAGGGTCTCTCGGCAGCTGAAAGCCCACCCTGAGCACTACCTGGGGCACCATCCGTGCTCCTTCTGCGGGAGGCTGTGCCAGGAGAGGGCAGCAGCATCCCTGCCTCATCCAGGAGGAACCCGCAGCACAGACCCCGACCTGACAGCTGTGGCTTTGTTTTTCCTCCAAGATGTCTGTGTACGGTCACATAAGCAGACAGAAAACATAAAATGCTTAGTACAGACAGCACATCAGAGCTTAGAGCTTTGATAGTACCTGCTTGGAGCTACTTTCACCTTTCCTTGGACCTTGCTGCTCACAGACTAGACCTAGGAAAGCCTTGCTTTCTATATCAAAGTTTAACCTAATGAACAGATTATGAAATATTAATTCCTTCTTCTTCTCTCATCCACAAAATAAAACAGAACTCGTGAATCTAAACAGTTACAGAGATGTTCTTGCTGCATTCATTAAGGTAACACTAGATGCAAAAAGAACAGGATCCTTCTTCTACACATAAATTCAGGAGCCTGGGAGAAACCTACTGGAGGCAGATAAAGGCCTCCAACCCCTCATGTCAGCATGTGCAGACCTACTGATAAGAATCCCAGAGCTTCTGGAAACCTTTTTTGACAAAGCTGACAATATTCAGAGGCAGCTTTTCTGTATAACAGAACAATTGTAATAAATGGGATTATCACATGTTTTGTTTTAACCTGAGTGGCTCAGTTTGACGAGCACTGGGAGCTGAACATGACATGCACTCCACTGAGACACCCCTCAGCCAGCTCCCTAGAAATAGCTGTTCCCTGAGCAGCCGAGGCGAGGGTGGGAGCAGCACACACTGCTCCAGCAATAGAAAAGGGTGTGTTAGCCTCTCTCCTCTTTGCACATTGAGATGGCAGCAAAAACAGCATTAATTCCTTGCTGCTCTTTAGCTAAAAGGAGTGGGGGGGTACAGGATTTCCTTTCTTGTACATTTCTGTTGCATAACTGGAATTGACACAGTAATGCTGAGAGCTGCAAATGCACTAAGCCTCCATGTCTGCAAAAAGGATGGTCAGTGGTTACAGCATGTGATAGGAGCTCGTTTGTGTCCCTGGCTCTGCACAGCTGCCAGTTCACTTTCTCCTCCTGATGGGGATGAGGCAGGCACACTTTTGCAAGAGCTGAGTTGAGCCAGGGATGGCACTGCCCAGTCCCTGCTTGTAGCAGCCCCAGGATCCCCTCCCAACAGCAGCAGGAAAGCAGGACTGGAGGAAAAGTCCTTACCTTGTCAGCAAAGTGCTTGATGATAAAGGCCTTATTTGACAGACGTGGTTTTTCAAAGAGAGTACATTTATTCAAATGAGTATTGTACAGCTTTTGGGCCCAGGAATCATCTGAGCCTTTTGGCATCTACGGAAAAGAATACAGAATCCACTTAAAATGCCTCGAACACTTTTCACTAGCAAAAGCCTCTAAGGAGATGGGGACAACCCTTGATGGTTTGCTTTGACATTCCAGCTCCTTGGATTCCCAGCATTGCCCAAATCAAGGACAGTACCCAGCTGTGCACCTCCTGCTCCACACCGGGTACTGGGCACTGCTTGGCAGCAGGTGCAGCTGCTGGACACATCTGACACCAGCAGTGCCTCCAGTGTCACCCTGCTGGGACACATCTGACACCAGCAGTGCCTCCAGTGTCACACACCTGAGGGCAGGGAACCCAAAGGCACGGCACCAGGCTGAGCAGAACTCATCCACCTCTGTTAGAGATTTCTGGGGACACTTTGTGATGCAAAGGAACCCCACGCTGGGTTTCCACTGAGGCAGACACTCTGAGCCATCCCCTGTACATGGCTTGGCATAAAATAAACCAAGTTAAAAGACAAAGGGTGAAACACCAAGCAAGTGGCAATTTGGGGAAATGTGACAGGACCAAGGACTGCACTCACTATCCTCAGGGAAGAGAAAACTGTCAAAGTCCAAACAAAGTTGATCAGAGACACAGGAACAGATAGAGATACATGATGGGGGGGAGGAGAGGGGGTTCACTACTACAACCATTTTTCTCCTCCTGTAATTGCCAATTCTGTTTGTATGCTTTCCAAACTCTTGCACCAGCAGTGTCAAAATGACAACTGTCTGCAGACGACTTCTCCCTGTGAGGCCCAGAAGCAGGACAGCTGATGACCCCTTTCTACGAAAGCCCTCGAACACACACCTTGCACTCCTCATCCAACAGATCCAGAATTCCCATTTTGGCCTCTATGAGGTTGATGCACGGCTGATTGTCATAGAAATCAATCAAGGTCCATGGTATTTGTTCCTTCATATATTCTTCTTGTTCCAGCTTAAAGACATGCTACAGGGCAAAAAGAAAACAGTTTTCTGTGAAATAAAACGCAGAATAAATACATTGAACTCTCAACTGAATTCATTCTGGCACATTAATCCAGGCTGTCAAGTGACACACTAGTTCAACTGAATAAACCCTTTAACAAGTGTATGAGAAATAAATTAACCTTTTTTCCTGGCCTAAAAACAACAGATTAAATTAAAGCACTCCATATTCTCTGCAAATACCCTATCTTTTTACTATATTGTCCCACAATTACTATAAGCTCTTTTCTCATATAAAAAACCAACATAAAACCCAGAAAGCTTCAAGTGCAGGAACAGCAACCTATAAAGTGGGATATGCCAAGCTTTTATGATTTGGAAATTATGAGCACTGCTCTATTTCAAGCAAAATTTCACTATAAATACTTTTGTGTTTCCTTGTAAAAGAACAGAGCTCCATTTCCTCTTAAATGGCTGCTGATTTTTTTTCTAACATGATGCATTGCATTAAAATTTACTCTTCGGCAAAAGCTGAAGGAGTATTAGCACTAGGAATCCTTTAATGAAAATTCTGTGACAGGTTTATCTGGTACAAATATCAGTAACCATGTAGTTGTATATTTATTCAAAAATATTATCACAAATAACCTGCACAGCTTTAATGAAAAGTGCATAAGAGAGGAATTAAAACTTCAGGAAAAAGCAGAATAAGACATTAAACAGGCAAACTGTGGTCTTAATAGAACAAGTGCTTTGAAAAACCAAGAAGACTGCTGACTCCAGTTATTTTTTATGATGTTTCATCCCCCATTTACATTTCTCTGCACACTTAATGCTGCTGTGGCAGGTGGACCCATGCTGGGAGTGCCCCAGCACCAGCACCAAGCAGCACGGGCAGGGTCTGGGGTGCCACAGCACCTGAACTGGGGCGCCAGTCCCAGCTGCCTCGAGCTCAGTGTACAGCCCACAGACATCTCACAGCTCCCCAGCACACATCTGTCAGGCAGCAGAAAACCACCCTGACAAAGCTGTTTATCCCTTTATCTCATTAGCTTAACGCCATCCTTCCCAACACTGCGCTCCTGAACCGCGCCCACGGGACCCATTCCCACCCTGCACCTGGCAGGGAAGCCCTGGCAGCGTTCTACTGGCAACTCATATCCAACCCAAGATCTGAAAGAAAACAGAAACCCGTTTTTTCAGCGTGAAGGAACTAGCAGTTAGGTGGTGAAAAATGCCTTCAGACCTGATTTTCCCTGAGGGCGGTGGGCACCAGGCAGGGCCGGGTGGTCGCGCTGTTCCCAAGCAGCGGCCCTCAGCAGGGCTCAGGCTGCTCCAGGCAGCTACATGAAGGTTTGCTGGCTGCCACCAGCCACAGGGCTTTAATTTAAAGCAACCTCCACCCTGTGTGCCTGCATGGTAGCCCAAGGGGTCCGTGTTCACCAGCACTGGGTTTGGCAGCCTGGCAGGACAGCAGTGCAACAGCCCTGGCACCCCCTCCTCCGTGAGGCAGGTGCTTACAGCAATTGCACAGGAGTGAAGGGAACAGGGGCACAGTGATCTCTACTGAAGAAGAGAACCATTACAGACAGCTCTTACAGCAACTAGATTTTGCTGCAGAGTTGAGCAAACTCCAAGAAGCCCTGTGCCCAGCAGGTACGACATCCCACTCACGGAGCTGAAGCCAACCATGGCACTACCCACACAGAAAGGACATGCCAAGGCTGGAAAGCCCAGCCTCTGCTCCAGCACCCTGCTTACTCCCTAACACACAGGGACTAAGCAGGGCACAGGGGAGCCGGTCCTGCGAGCACACGCTGCCACAGAGGTGCGATCACAACGAGAGTTCAGAGCTATCCCGGTGCTGCAGCAGAGCCTAGCAACAGCCCTGGCAGAAATAACTTGCCTCATCATTATGCAGGTAAGATATGTAATTGCAAACGTCACTAAGGCTGAGGAGAGAATCGTGATCTCTCTGGAGGAGGGGGAAGAGCCGCCTTCTGCCACACGTCATTCATCAACTTCAGGATGCAGCTGAAAAGCCTCAAAAAATAACACCGGGGAGGAAGCGCAGGCGGCCGATCTCCAGCAGCGAAGCCGTGCTCGCCTGCCCATCCAGGGGCTCTCGGAGGTTACAGAGACACCACTGACTCCAACTTCATCCACACGGTGCTCTCACTGACAGGCAATCTCAGGGTCTTAATTGCCAAGCACTGCTTCTGCCTTATAATTGTTACTGTGATCGGAATTTCAAATAGTCCCAGAGCAGCAGTTAGTCATAAAATCTATTTCTAGGAGATAGTCGATCTTTCCCCATCCCTCAAAGCCCACAGCCAGGACAGCTGGTTAATAGACTGAAGGAATTCATCCTAACCACTGGGGACCCAATTAGCAGAATGGACTTGGATGAGAGGAAAGGGAAGAGGAAATGCCAGTCATTTCCTACTTACCATATTGAACTGCTGCTGCAGTTTTTCGTTGGCATAGTTGATACAGAACTGTTCAAAGCTGTTGATTTCGAATGTTTCAAATCTAAAATATGCATATACTCAAAATTACTAGTGTACTGAAAAAAAAAGATAAAATTACCCCAAAATTTTTATTTCCCTCCCTCCAGTTAAATTAATTATTTCAGGCACAAATAACACAGGTCAAGCAAGAAAGCACACAGGGAAACAGCAAATTGCACTACATAGGCAGTTCAGTGATGCTTCCTCTCTAGGCAGGGATGAGGAACGCAGGGAAAGGACTGATGTTCCTGGAGAGCACATTAGTTATCTTCATCCTCTCTGTAAGTGCCAGCTTGGAGGAACCTGACATGAAAATTCCCTTGTAACTTTCCACAATGCAACAGATAAATGAACTACCAACAGCAAAAACCTGAAATCCCACTATAAATGTCAAAGTCATGACAAAGATCTTAGATAGTATGTCAAAACTAAACACCTACTTCCTTCAGCTGGAATAAGCAGCTGCTAGGGTTTGGGGCTTTTTTGTGTAATCCATGCAGTGCTAGATGATAAAGAAGAAGATTCTTTGCAGTCAGATAATTACGTAAGAGTGTCGTATCTCTGACAAAAACTCACCCATAGATGTCCAACACCCCGATGAAAGAATGCTGTTTTACAGTAGCATGGAGGGCTTTGTTCACATGGTCTACAATCCAGTTAAAGAGATTAGCATAGATATGTTTGGCAAGTGCATCTCTGGCATTGATGGCATGAAGTTTGGAAATTGGCTTGATGTAGGTTTCGGTGGCAGTGGCGAGCTTCCTATGGCAAAGCCAGTGGGCCATCTCCTCATACTCCACACCCATGAGGTCACAGAAGATGATGAGGGGCTCATGCTTGGGCTAATAAAAACAGGCTCATTAGATATTGAAACAATATTACCCATAGCAAACATACAACCGTGCAAACAGAACTGCCTGCCTGCAGTGATCCTACAATAAGCAGCAACAGCAACTTCCCCAGCTCTTCCTCCTTCAAAACGTAGCAAGTTCCCTACCCACTCAGCACATTCACATTGCTGAGTGAATTAGTGAACAAGCTTCCTTAAAGGCTTTTATTTTACTACACTTGTGTGCACCAAAATGCTTCACACAGGGAACCTGAAACCTTCACAAAAATGAATCGCCTGGCTTCGCTGGGCTGGACTTGGTGTTCTGAATTCTTACTACTGCCTCAGGCCAAATGGACTGCAGCTCCTGAGTGGGGCTCTTGACTGCTCACATACAGACACGGCAGGGAGTGATGGGCAATGCAGAACAGCCCGAGCCAAGAAACAAGTAGTATGGAAGGGCTTCAGTGCTCTGGTCTCAGTACTTAAAGTGTTTTCTCAGTGAATTCTGGAGACAAACACTCAGAGATTGCAGCACACAATGATGTCCTCTAGCTCTCAAATCGGACTGTATAGGAGAAAAAAACCTGAGCTTTGTTTAACTGGGTAAAATCAACCAGCAAGGCTTGCATGCTGAGATGGGCATGTAAGATTTCTGCATAAAAACCAGTGCAGTGCATTTACCACTCAATAAGATACTACAGCTTGTGACTAACATGCAAACTGATCACTAGAAGTCAAGGAGGCAGACAGGTCTTTCCTCCTCAGGAGCTCCCCTAGCACTGCCTCCTGATCATGCTCCCATTGCACCTGGTGGCTCAGCAGCACATCGACAAGCAGTGTTCTGACAAGGACAGATGGCACAGGACTGTTACCACATGTACCCTTCAGGGTACATCAGCTTTCAATATTTCCACATCCCTGTGACTTCTCTGGGGCTTTTTCTAGTTCTTACAGCATACAGGTCCCATGCAGTTACACCTCCAAAATCCAGTTAACTGAGCATGTTTTACTGGCTTGGAAGACTATGATAAAGTAATAATAATTATGAACACTGCACAAATGAGTGTCACATTAGGGTTGCTCAAGCTGACATTAAACAAATTGATTCATTGCCACAGCAGCATGCCTTTGCTGAGCACCCTGCAGCACCACTGTTCCAGCACCACACCAGTGCCTCCCAGCAGAGCAGTCTGCATGGCACAGAGCTCTGAGGTGATGTGGCTACTGCCAGAGAACAGCACAGCCCAGGCAATGATGCCACGGAGCCGACACTGACCACTGCCTGCCAGGTGTCAGGCCAGGGTTGCACAGGAACCTGCAGCTTTTTACCAGCTCAGCCAGTGGGATTCCTGCACTGGAGATGCTCATTACAACACAGGCAAGCTCCTCATGTCCTGGGGCTCACCAGCTTTCTACCTGTGATCGCTAAATGAGCTTTCTTCGTAGCAAAAGCCTTTATAAGGCACGCCAAAGAGCCAGACTACTGCTGTGGTTTCAAAGCAGCTGTTAGATCCCACAGGCAGGTGGTGTCAGGCCAGGAACACCAGTCAGCTCTGGCCCCATGAAGGACCTGTTGTCTCAGCTCCAGAAACTGCCACTGCAGATGCTTGAGAAAGGGACTGACAGCGACACAAGAAAGAAACCCTGCAAGTGTTGCTATTATTGCAAGAGCAAGAGAAAGATGAAGGCTGTGCAGGCCAGCAGTGGACATGCAAGGAGAGGCAAAAGGAGAAACTGGTCACTCAATCCAAAGAAGAGACCAGCCAGATCTGGCTTCTCATCTCCAGAATATGGGCTTGGGCAAGAAGCCTCAGCCCTCAGCAGTGAGGAGGGTTTTTAGATCAGACTATGCAGTCCTTGTTGCTGATCTCCAAGGCAAAAAAGAACTGATAAAACCATGACACTTAGATGAGTCACACAAATCGTATCTGTACATCCTATGCTCATGTCTAGACATCCCAGAGGGCTTTGCAAAGCATTTATTTTGCAATTATTTAGGACATTTTGGAATTTAATGTCAAAAAAACCTCATTTGGCAAAGCACTGACTGTGTGCAGGGAAGATACTCATGTTGGAATATAAAGATCTAGACACCTGCTCAGGAGTTCAAAGCTAGCTTGCCTACTAGACTTTTCTAGGACAGATCAATTACAGTTATAATTGTACACCAATGTTGTAATACAGAGAGTACTGTCTAAAGCCTCTAAACTGAGAAGAGTTGAATCCATCTGCAAAAGACTGAAAATGTCAGCAAATTAGAAATAAACACATTTCCATTTTACTCTTTTTCAGAAGAGGTCCCTGCAAACAAGCAGAAGGCAGGCCTGTCAGAGTGCACACCGTGCCCTTCAGCTCATCTACTACTCACAGGAACAGTGCAGCTGTCAGAATCCCGAGATGCAAACTCCACGTTGCCCAAGTGAAGGATGCCAGCAAGGATTCGAAAAATTCCCATCTGGTAGGAATCACTAATCCCTGGAAAAGGATGAATAAAATGTTTTGAATGGAGAGACCTGCAGCTGATGAAAAAATTTATTAAAGAGAGAAAAACAGAGACCGCTGTGTGTGACTTTGACATTTGACAGTACTAATTGGCTCCACTTCTATCAAAAACATTTTACCACCAGATGAAAAAAAAAAATCTATTAAAATGAATCATTTAATTTGCTGTTTCAAAGTGCTTTGTCAGTGACCTCCAGCACTGTGTATGTTACACCAAGAGAATCCACCATTTATGTTCATATAATGTATGCTCCTCTTAGATCTGTAATTCTACTACAATTTAAATACCTTCTGCATGGTTATCAAACTCTCCTTGGTTTTAAACACAACAGAGTATGAAAAAAATATACACAAATAATATAGAAAACAGTTGCTAGTATCTCAGATTTGGAATAAGACTGTGATTTACCAATTACCTAGCAAAGTGCAGGCCTGCCTGGTGTTCACCATTTCCTTAGCATCATCAACACCATCAATCACAGGGCTTCCACCTTGCTTCGTATAGTGAAAGTAATTGGCACTCCCTGCAATAATAAAAAGCATGTATTATACACACATTGATGCAGAAATTCACAGCCCATCTGTAAAGCTGTGTCATGATTAAGTTGCTCTTGGCAGAATCCATGATTTGACATATGTATATTTTCGCCTTCTGGCTCATAAGACACACTTTTCTAGAGAAGATTTTTTTCAAGATTTAACTGTGCAAGTAAGTATTCCTTAAGCTACCTGATTCCCACAGTAGGTGCCCAAGCATATTCTCTACCTAACCTCGGTTCAGACTTCCACACCTGTGGAATAACCCCTTTGGAAGCAGTTACTCCCCAAGTCTGAACCAACCACCAAGCGGTCGGTGCAGAGTTTGGAATCGTGTGACAGACATCACTGTGCTAGTACTGCATCAGGATATTATCTTCTTCCATTTTCTCCTCTTTTCTAATTTATGGCCTGGCTCAGCCTTAGGAGTATGTGTGACCCATTCAGGCTGAGGAGGTGAGGCTGGAGAACAGATAGCTCCATACCACTCTGGGGACAGCTCTGGGCTCCACTGGTAGACCAGTAGCTCTCCTGTGTAAATTCCTATGGCTTCAGTGGTTCCCCTGCTTCCAGCTGCACTAACAGACTCCTTTTCTTCTGATCAGCCAAGGTTCCAAGAATGCTGAAAGAGAAGTCTGCTAAATGGCTTCTTCAGTTATAATTACATCAGTTCCTTTCTTTCCTGTGTGAGCAGATGCGAATCCTAAATGTGCCAGGATGGTGCAGAAGAGCAGAGAAACACTGTAAAACCAGAACGGTATTTCAGAAACCAGCACAGGCTGTGCAGTTTTCCTGCTATGAAACCGACTTTTAAAAATATACAGGAAGCCCTGAAATTTATACTGAATTTTTAAAATGATGAGGTGATTGTCTATCCTAAGGCCATCATCATGCCTTTCTTTTACAAAGCACCAACTCCTGTCAAATGACAAAACTTTCTTCTATCAACATTTTAATTTGAAAAAGGAAAAAATTCTCTTATCTGCTTTTTGATCACCAGGTTAGCAGAGATTGTAAAGTAATTGCTGCTAACAGCCCAAGTAAAAGTATGCAGATCAAAATAAGCTTTTCAGATGCTTATACCAGAAAGGGCAAAATCCTCTAGTGGCTGGAACAATAGAATAAAGGTTTTAAAGAACCAAGAGAAGAGAATTTCACCCTCCAGGACATACTAAGTCCTATTGATTGCAACTGCAGTGTATTAGAGTCTGCTGAATAAACAAATCTGTTACTTTTGTTTTATCAGAAAACCACAAAGTCTGAGGTCTGTCATTTTAGTTATTTTCAATACATTTTATATTTGAAGGTTTAAAAGTCTAGAATTTAAAAGGGAGCAATTGTTCCTTTGGATCTATGGCTCAGGAAGCTCAGAGATGCTGCCCTGTCCCTACCACCACACAACACAATGAAGGTGAATGGCATACCTAATCGTAGGGTTTTAAACTCAGGCAGTGCTGCAGAGGCACAAAGCTGGTAAAAGATGTGGTAATTTCTCTCCTCTTCTGCCTTTAAAAAGAAAGGAATTTGTTATTTTTCACCACTTAACAAGTGGCAGAAACAACCATGAGCAGAAATTAATTACTGTGTATAATGCTTTATCTAGCAATACATTAAGAGCACAGAAGCCACATGGAAAAAAGGAAGATAAATCAGCATCTATCTTTTCCTTCTTGGTTAATTTAATACATTTTCAACAGTAAGAGGCATGCAGACATTTTCACTTTAAAAAAAAAAGAAAAAAAAAAAGCATGATTTCACTTTTCAGAGCTGCAGATTACCATTAAATATAGATCAGGATTCTGTGGGTGGGCGAAATGATCACACTCAAACGTTTTTCATTTTCCAAAAATAACTAATACCATTTGCCTCAGCATTTATAGTAAGCTGGTAAAGGGAGTATCTTCCTTGCCAAGGCAAAGCTTGAATTTTGAAATGAAGGACAAGCTCAGAAGGTTATGACTCATGACCAACATTCAGTAATTCTGAACTTAGGCACTCTAAATTCCATACCTTCAAACCAAAAAAAAAAAAGAAAAATACTCTCTTCCAGCTAAACCCCTCTTACTTTTAAAATATACAACAGCACTTCATGTAACATCTCTGCATGGTACAAACTAATTATTATTTTTATGTCTTTAGGCAGCCAGTCAAGGATAAGTCCATTTTTAGTGAGCTCTAGACTATCAGGTAGGCAAAGGTGGAGAGGAAGTGTGGAACACAGTGGATTGGTTCAAGTATGACATAACAAAATGAAGAGTTTACATCAGTATTACCTGAAACACCACTCTGGATTTTTCCAGGAGGTAAGTTCTCATGTTAGCACCAATGATTCGATACCTCTTATCAAAACCAATTTCAATGTATTTACCAAAGCGACTGCTGTTGTCATTCCTGGTAGTTTTGGCATTTCCAATAGACTGAAAAAAGGGAATATTGTAAAGGTTAAACAGCTTGTAGAAATTATCACATCTTTTTAATCATCTGCATGGCTCATAAACACTTAACAACATTAATCTTGTCCTGGTTTAAAAATAATCAAGAATTTAATGAAGAAAGATCTCTGCCTGGTCAAAAAGTTACATCAAAACATAGGTATTTCATTAATGTAAGACTGGCAGCTGATACTCCTAGCAATTATTTCACTTCCAGATAGTCTAATTTTACAGCTAAAAATCCTTTATTGTTCTCTGAAGTCTTTCAAAAGGAAATAAAGAGTCTAACAGAAAGCTCACGTACACACAGATTTCTTCCAAGGACTTATTAAAACTGTAAGAATTATTTCACCTGGCTGTATTCATATATGTAGGTGTACAGATATAAGTATAGTCCTTGCAACCTCTGAAAGTCCACCTGTCTTAAACCCCCAGCCCACTCTGTTCTGCCTGGCTAACAGTTCATTATTACTATTACTCTCTAATTACCACATTTCCAAACCATTTCTGCAAACACAAAAGTTTAAAATATTTACTGTGTGCCTAAGCATAATCTAAAAATTAACATGCACAGACTCGTGTCATTTGCCTGAAACTGAACCCCCTCCACAGCAGCTTGGTTACTGACCCAGAGACAGCCCTCGATGCTGCCCTGCCTTGTGCTGAACTTTCTCAGATTAATTCAATACAGCTTCACACACAACAAACAATACTTCATGCATTTCCTCCATTTCACATGTCCTGGGATGCCCAGGGCAAATAACGACTGTGGATCCTACGTGGTGCAATTCTGCCTTACCTCATCAGCACTGGGGTTCACCCCACAACAGTCACCAGCGGGATCAGAATTCAAGGCATGCAAATCACAACGTGCTCAACTTCAAAGAAAAGCATTTTCTCTTCCCAGTTAGACCATTTTTCAGACATCATACAGCAATTCACCTTCCAAAAAATTCCTTAAGGTATCTCTGTACCAGAAGGAATGGCATTTGGAGTAACTGAGATGCAGCACACTGCCCTTCACCACATGGTACTGCGTGTGTTACTAAGCCCCAAGTGCACCACTGTATCTGTGTCCTACTTTCCCAGTCCACACAGCAATCCACTGGAACTCTGTACTGAAATAAACTTGAGAAAAGCAAATGAGAGCAAGCAGCACTGCTGAGTATCCCAAATCTGCAAGCAAAAGGCCAGTGAATGGGTCAGTGCCAGCTGGTACAGCCTGGAAAGGGGGATTAGACCGTCAGAAACCCCATGAGAGCAGCAGCAGCAGCACGCACACCCAACAGAGCAGATGTCAAAGTGGGCATCAGATGGACAGCTGCTGTAAAGGATCTAGGAACAAACTGCATCTCTGCAGCTTTAGGAAACATCAAATTCATTCAAACTGAATGCAACTCTAACTGCACTCTTCTGTTTTAAAATTATTGCTACTGTGACATACTTTGGTGGTGGTGGTAGCAATGTATTACTACAACATTTCAGAAACCAGTTATTCCTTTGAGAAGTATTACTGATAAAACCAGAAAGTCTTTGGGATTATAAGATTGCTTACCAGAGCACATACAGAGCTGTACTATTTGTGTAGCTGTAGAGGGTAACGAAGAATGAGCAGCAGGAAATGACATATAAAGATGTGCTTTAAGACTTCTCCACTTCTACATTTGCAATAGGAAAACTGTATAGAGTTATTGACTACAAAAGTAGTCACTTAGATAGTTGCTAGAAATGTACAGTGATCTCTTGACATTACTGAGTATTTAGTAGGCTAAGACCATGTGATGGTAGCTCATTAAATACTGATGTTTAGGTTGTCCAAAGAGAAACTTAAAAATAAAATGACCTTTTGCTCCTAAGACTTTACAGTCAGCTTAGCAAGTGAGGAGTTTCCTGTTCCTAAAATGAACTACTCATTTTCCTCCTAAAATATATGGGTTAATTTGTGTTTCTACTGATTTATCAACTAAAGACTTCAAAACATTAATTATGCTATCATAAGAGTCTGTCTCAACATCAAATTTTACAACACTCACTCTAAAGCTAATTTAAAGTTCAAGTGTTGGGAGTTAAAAGGATAACTTTTATCCAAGTATAATGACCTTTAGAGCAACTGAAATATATTTTTAGATATACCCTTGTTCACAAAATTGGTATCCCTAAAAAATAAAAATAAAGCACCACCATTGGTTTTCAGCGAATGAAAAAAGGTACAGATGGGAAGCTCTAGTCCTCAATTTAAACTTCCTTGCTTTTGAAAATTAATTCAGATAATCAGTGGTGAGCTGATGGCCACTGACTGGGAGGTGGGGTGCAAGGACTGAGAGCAGGATGTTTGCTTTAGGCTTTTAGACCAAACAAAAGAAGTGGTGCAGGGAAACCGCAGAGTTTGTATTTCCCCCAGCAAAGGCCCAGGCACAGAGCTGTCCTGCAGAGCCTCGTGCCAGAGCTGTCCCTGGCAGGCTGATGTGAGGGCACCCGGTACCAGCGCCGTGCTGGGCAGGGCAGGAGCGGGCTCAGCGCCCCGGCCCCGTCAGCTGCACGCCCAATGTCAGCGTGGCCCGGGCGGGACGTGGCTCCTCCTGCAAACACTGCAGCACTGCACGGTGCTCTCTGGGCTCAGCTCACACCTGCGGAACGGCCACTGCTCCCCTGGGGCAGCTGCAGCTCCAGGCACTGCGCAGCTCCCTGGCTTCCTCCCATGGCTGGACATTTGGAGGAGTCACTGCCCAGCACAGCACAGCTTGTTTTATCCCACAACAGAAGTTTCCAAACACCACACAGCACCACAAACCAGGCACAATTACCTTGTGACAGACACACACAACTGTGATGGGGCAGCTATAGTTTGAGTATCATGAACTCCTCATGCCAGGAGGAAAGGAGGAATAAAACATAGTTCATTTTTTAAAATACCTGAGAAAAAAAACAATGGCAGCATTTTGCATTTCACATTTCACTGCATGCACTCTATTTACTCATGATCTTTCACACTACTGCAGAGAGATGACCAACATCTACCAAGGCATCAGTGGTCCAAAAGCATTTTCCTAGGCTGTTCACAGGCAGGAGCATGAGTGCCCCTATGGACAGAGCTACTTCTCTCGAGAATTTCCCCCAAGACTATCACTCTAATGAATCATTTCTTAACGTAGTTCCTCAACTTCAACCACAACTTGAAGCTACACATGTAGGTAAAGGCAGGAGAAACAATTCAGGTAAGTCTAAGAAATCTTTTCTGCTTGGCTATGACATCAGAATTTGTGTCTCCTGAGCCTCCCAGAGAACAGACCCTGAAGCAGGAGGAACTGTACATGTTCTCTCAAAGTCTATTGCCAGCATCTGTGCTCCCAAGCCAATGGCTTTGGTACTTGACTACAGTTAGTTACAAACCATTTCCAGAACTGAAACATGACTCTGAGCTCATTATAGCAAAATTATGTCTTCTTATGTTGTTTTTCTCCTCTGAAAGAAACTGTGTGCATCCCATGTAACTTTGTTTTCTCTCAGTCTCTCTTTTCTAATTGTATTTCCTAAAATTTAACATTTGCTTTACTTCCTTTCAGAGTACAATCTACTGGCCCCACTGTGTGATGTACATATTTAGTGGTTAAGACCACAAGTTTTATCCTCTTTGGAATTTTACACACAAAAACAGTCTTCTCCAATTGCATTTGGCCAGCAGTCTGGGAACTACCAGTTACAAAGCTGAAGAGACTTAAAGCAGTATTCATGTAAAAATGACTTTCTTATGTGAAATACGTGATCAATACTGAAACATTACCTCCCTCCCATCTTCTCTCAGTCTTTCATAAATGTTACAAAAATGACACCTAAAGCAACTCCTTGTAAATGGATTAAACGCAAAATTTTAATATATATTTATAGATGTTTTTTAGAAGTACGGATTGCTCTCTCTATTGAACGCTTATGTTTGCCCCACAGTAGTAACTGCAGCTGGAGGGTGGGGTTTGGTGCAGTAGCCCTCTTACCTCCATGATGGGGTTGGAGGCCAAGACTTTCTCCTCAACATTGGCTTCACTGGCAGATCCACTGACCGTGGCGAAGTACCTCATGGCATACTTAGCAGAGACAGTCTTTCCAGCTCCAGATTCCCCACTGACAATGATTGACTGATTTCGCTCATCTCTGAAACACAAACACACGTTAATTCCCAGCTGTTCTCTCAAGACACTTATTTTCTGCATCCCCAGCTTGACAACAACCCTTCCACCACAGATGTTAGCAGCACAGCGTTAAGGTAAGTGCACGTGGCAGGCACGAGGCAGTTCGTGACCGAGCCGCCTGCCTGCAGGATGCTCCTCCAGGATGGACACTGCTGGCACAGCCCAGCCAGCCAGCAGAGCCACTGCAGAGAGCCTGGCTATGGCAAAGATCTGCTACTGCTATTCACTACACGCTGCGGCAGCTACTTCTACCCGGAGTGTGTGGTACAGGGCTCCACTACATTAGCAGCGTTCATTAGTAAAGATCATGAGTGCCATCTTACAGATAGAGAAATCAACAGCAGAGTCAGCCACAGAAACCTTTCGTCCCTCTGATCTAACCACCAGCTTATTCCAGAATTGTTCTGAATCTGAAAAATTCAAGCATGGCTGTTGAGGACACAGACAGCAGCTCTGGAGTGAAGACAGTCCCTCTGCTGTGAAACAATTTCTTCTCTTGTAAAAAAGAATAATTTCAATTTGCTGCTAAAACAATTTTCTCTCAACTCAAAGAGGGCTCTGTGCATAAACCCAACTATATGAATAAACAACACACTACAAAATAACACAAATTAACATTTATAGAGCCTGAAACTTTTAAAATAAAGACCACATGTGCTTTATAAAGCTTTTACATTTTCAAAGCAAATGAAGTTAAAATGAAAGACATTTCAAAGTATTCCTATGAGTTGGGAGAGCTTAATCACATCTTATACACTTGCATGAAGAGGCGAAAGAAGGAATAAAACTTCCCCCAGAGCTTTACAGAGCTGGGGCAGGAACACAGGGAGCATAGCCAAGGCACAGACCAGGCTGTCCTCAGAGCACAGGAGCTGTGAATGACACTTCAGGCACCTCCACGTTCAGGCAGCACAGTGACAGTCTGCAGGGTCTGCCAGTGCCTGCCGAGGCCACCGGGAAATGCTGTGCAGGGGAATCGAAGACATGTGCATGGAAAAACTACCTCTGGCTTCTGCAGCCTGAAGGCTGGCAGAAGGTCTGGAGTTCTGCTTCTGGGACGGTAAAAAAAGCCCTGCTGATGATAAAAAGCTTCATTATTTCAAACATGTATAAAGTATACGTGTTCTTTTTCTGTGTTAAGTATAGGACGCCCGTCCACCTTAGTCAAAATCGGTGATTTTGTCTCAAATTTGTGTTACAGGTGACATGTCATGCTTACGAGTCCATAGGTATCCCAACACCCTACCAGCCCCAAATGGAAACTGGACCGTGTCCATGTCCCTCAGCAGGGCCTCTAATGCACCATGGCCCCCAGAGGTGAGAGCCCCTCCTCCTGCTCCCTCCCTTCCTCTGTCCCAGCATGATGCTTGTGATAACCCCTCAGGCACCTCAGGTGCCTGGCCAGGCCTTCCCACCTGGTAGAAGAATGGTGACCATCTCTATCTCCCACCTGGAGTTAAACACCATTCCCATCAAATTAATTTGATCTCCCACTGGCTTCCTGTGAGACTCTGCTGCTATTCTCAAGATGCTACCTATCTTCAAGAACAATGCCAAGCCCTCAGATAAGAGCTCAGCTCCAGCACCCACTTCGTGCTGCTCAAAGCCACAGGCTGAAGGAGCCTCTGGGTCTGTCACCCATCCTCTGGGAGAGCCACAGTGGCATTTGTTTAACCAAATGAAGGTACTGGTTGAGGCAGATTTTCCACATTTTGGTAAAAAGAAATTACTTGAAATGGCTGAGTGCTGCTTTAAATTTAATAGCAAAGTGTTAAGAAGATCAAAGCAACCTAATTTTATGTTCTCAGCTTCCATGTAACACATGCAATAAGTGTGAATGACTACAGCACAGCTCACATTCAGACACACCAAGCTCAGTCTCAGTGGGAAAGTCGTGGGAAAGAAGAACTGTTCAGCTTGATAACCCAGGTTTATGCAGCCCAGGTCACACAGACCCAGCTACCAGAGATGCCAGCCTTGGCCACAAGTCTCATCTCACCCTCCAGTGACAGGGGCCATCAAACAAGATCTCAAGGGAGGTCTTTGTGCCTGGGATGGCTTCCAGTAGCAATGAAGACTTCCAGCTGGAAAATGAAGAAGAAACACTCGTGTTTCTTCCCCATTCCCCCTCGCAGAGTTCACTCATGGTAGACAGAGGTGTGTGGGAAAGAGCCTGTGGCTCAGGAAGCTGCAGGAGTTACATGGATCCTCCTGCTCAAAGAGAGCAGCAGCAGGATGCAGGAGAAATCAAAGCAAATTCCTAAAATCCAGGCTTAAATGGGACAACTGGTAACAATTTTCCTCTCCCACAGACAGTTCCTGCAGTGTGTCAAAAACAACCATTTCTTCCTAGGATTGGCACCATTCTCTGGCACCTGTGTTCTTTCAAACAGGAAAAAAAAACCCATGCCATTCTAAAATATGAAACTTCTGGTCTGATTTCAGAGTCTGCCTAACACAGGAGACAGGCAACAACACAAGCTTTTCATTTGTAGATCACCAGCTGTTTCATGTATTAAATACCATTAAATATATGAAGACTGGGGAAGCTCAAGTCTATGAAATGGATCCTCTGATGGTTAAACATTTTAGTTCCCAAAGTACAAAAGGCTTTCAGAAAACCAAGGAATGCAAACTCAGACTTCTGGCAAAACAGACTTCTGACAGAACTGTCAATAAAAATGAGCTATTTTGCCAAGAAAGGAACATGGAAATAAAGGTGTCTCATTCCAGCTGTCACATCCCTGAAGGACACGTGTGGGAGCATGGAAAACGCACACTGGTTTTGCAGTCCTTGGTCTCTTCTCAGGAGTTCCACTTTTACAAAGACAATAATGAAAATATGAGTTTGAAATAATTTCTCCTTAAGAATGTTGCTAATTAGCCAATTTCTTTCCCCCATGTCCTAAGATATGAAGACATACTCTTCTCCCTAGCACACACTCATGTGCTCAGGAATAAGGGATCCATTATTGTATTCCACAAGTACATACACACATGCCCGTTGCACACACTGGCTTAGAGAAGAGAGGGTTTGCTCTGTGTGAGCTGAAAGCATTGCTGCTGTCTCTCCTGCAGTGACTTTCTGTGTCTGCAGCAGCCACAGCCATCGTGACAAACAAAGGGCTCCCTCACTGTCTGCAGCAGCGTCCTCTTGCCAGCGCTCCATCCACGCTCAGGGCCGCTCTTGTCTTCAACAGTACATTAATCCATTGTTCTGCTTTAACACACTGCAGTGACCATCCTCTAGCATATTATTCTTTGTGCTTTTTGGCAGAGAGAAAGGAAAACACAACAGAACACCGCCCGAGATGGCACTCGGCATTTGAAGGAGAACGGACAAAACAGCAGCAGGGATGAGCTCTTACTGCCACAGCCCCAGGAAGACTTGGCTTATGGACATCCTACCACAGGCAGCAAGGTCTTTAGTTGTGGAGGAGGCTGGAGTGGTCCTGCCAGGCAGCTGGGCCAGCTCAGCAGAAAGCTCTTTAACAACATAAAACTTTAAAGAAACAGAACGCCACATGTAAAGGAAAAATTACAAGTAAACTAGCATCAAAGCACCCTGGATGATGGATGAAATGTAGTGAGAATTATTTTTAATTATTTGGTATAAGCAGCGGTCTAAAGTATAGCCTCTGTTCATGTCAAATGAAATTTTCATCATCAGGCTGCATTAAAAACAAAGCAAAATTTAAAAGACCAAAACACAACAAAGGAAAAACTCCCCAGAAAACCGAAGTGACACCACCCAAGTTCATTCTCAGAGATATAATTCACCTTTCAAGTTATTTTTAGTTAAATCATTAGCCCCTGACCTTTGACCTGACATCTTGAGCACTTAACATGTCACCAGTCAGAAAAAAAAAGCTATAATTAAAACTTTCAGCCAATGAAACATTAAGTAGGACAACAGCTTTATGTGTGACACCACTTTGCAGCCAGATGCCTCATTTTATGCAATACTTCATCTTCATGCAGTTTTTTCTCTGCATAAAACACGTAAGTAGATTATTTTAAAATTAAGATTACTTCTGAATGGAGGGAGCATTTTAATTATGCTTTTGCAAACAGAAATGAGGAAAAGCAACCTGGGAGATGAGGGGTGGAGGAGTCCTCTTTCCCCCAAAGGCAGACAGCAATCAGATCCTAGCACACAGAACTACATCACAGTGATGCAATGTTAAGCCAAATTATCTTGAAAAGATAAGACTGAAACAGTTTGACTGGGAGCAGTCTACCACTCATGGAAACACCACGTTATGTTCAGGCATTGGTCAGGATCACATTCAGCTTCTGCTGCTTCTGAACAGTGCAGAAGAATAAAGGAATGACAAAACTACACTAAAACTGCCATTTTAAGATGACAGGCCCAGACACTGCACAAGCTGAAATGTGAAATGATAGGCTGAGATTGCTTGCAGTAGCAGAGGATTTGGTTCAGAAATCTTCTATATAAATTCTCTCAGGCCTATACTTTGGGAAGCATGTGAGGGTAACAGCTATTCCTTGATAAATAAAAGAATGAGGATGCACTATGGAGTACTCAGTGATAGTTTAAAGTAGTGGTTCTCTATCACAAAAAATAATGCAGAACCAGATTTCTGCATAGGCTAGTAACTTCAAAAGACAATTTTACTTTATCTACAAAATTTTGTTGACAGGCAATATGTTCATGAGGAAATTCACTGTCAGAGTGCCAAAAATGAAGAGATGCAGTCTTACCTAGTTCCTGCAAGCTTGAGATTACAGCCTACACAGCAGCAGGGCTTCTTCTGCTTTGAATAAATACTGCAAAATTTAACACTGAACATAGTTTCTGCTCAAAGAAGGTTCAGCATTGAGGAAAGCAGTGTGCTGCAAGCTGTCTTGAGATACCTTACATACAGAACAGGGTTTGGAGATTATCAGTGAAATGACAATGCACAAGAAACCAGCAAGTGGTTTTAAAAACATCACCTTACTCTCAAGAGGTGAAAACACCCTTTGCTGAAGATGTGCATATATCTTAATGCAATGCTTTCAATAGCACTGGCTACTTTAAGTTTTGTGTTTCATAAAAACGTACGGTAAATGCTTTCAGAAGAGCTCAGTGTGGAGGAACTGCCACTCTCATGAGGTCACAGCTGCCATATACACTGGAAGCAAGACAAGACTGTCACTAGGCACCTCCAATTTGTACAGTGCTGCAACAACACTGACTGATCACTGACAGCCATCATTATCCAGGGCAGCTTTTAACTATTTCAGCTGACCAATGCAAAAATTGAGGCAAAAAAAGAAAAATCAGTGCAAGAAATGAAAGTTGCTAATACTAATGGCAGAGTTGTCAATTTTCAAACAATTTTAATTCACGATCACTGCACCCACTTAAGCTGCTTCCCACAAAAACCAAAACAGCTTACTGCATCAAAGCCATGACTTCCACAGCAAACTGTCCAAACAGATCAGGATAATCAAGACATAGACACTGAAAAAATCCTTATAGATATCTTTGTTTACCTTCTTCCTCCATACCAACTGAAAATCCCTCTCTGAAGCAGGAACACTAAAAGTTAAAAACCTCTCTATCAATAAGCATTTCAGAGAGAATTAAAGAAGCCCAAAGCTATTTGATTTAATCATCAAAGCACAACACTTTTTTTTGTGCTTTTTTTGCTTCCTATGACTGATATATCAGATGTATCACTTGATCTTGGCTTTCAGACTCATGACTCCACAGCAAATAATGTCAAATAAACATATATAAGCACGTCCCCCACAAAAACATCAACTTGGGAAAACAAACAAAAGGAATACAGAATTAGTGACAACAAAAGGAATACAGAAATTATTGACATCAACCTCAATATTCCTATCAATCCATTCATACCCAAGCTACCAGCATCTCTCCCTGGCAAAACTGTATCATTAACAGCTAATTTGAAAAGACTCTGATATGGACTTTGAAATGCTTGCCTGTGATGAACTAATTCAAAGTTGAACTGTCTCCATGTCGTAACACAGACGAGATTGGCAGAAAAGATCAGAGTGCAATATCCTTAACATGTAATGAAGAAAGCAAATAACAGGGCAATTTGATGAGAAGAACATTAGTACTTACTTTGCCTTTGATCCTAAAAGCTGTATGTCTGTCGACCTTGAGGACACTGCCAAGGTGCTGATGTTTATAAGGAAGGTTCTTGTCAGGGTGGTTTGAAGGCCACCACCTCCAGGACATCTTCCCCCCTCACTGCCTCAGTGCTAAAAGGTTAATTAAATCTCCTGGCTTTTCTTTTTTTTTTTTCCTTTGTTGTTGTTTTTCCTCCTTGTGGAGTTGCTACTGCTTTATTCTTTTCTTTTGGAATAACAGGTTTAGGTTATGGGTAAGGGCATCAACCCCACTGCATATGACCATTTCATTTTTATTTAACTCAAAACAGCGCAAAACTGCTGCTAAGGGCCTGATCTGGGGTTCCTCAAACATTAACATCTCCCACTGCTTCAATGCAAGCACACCATAGCTAGCTTTTATTTAGTCTAGCAGTGACGTTTGCTCCTCTATCTCACTACCGTTCTGCTGCAGTTCTGTGGGGATAAGACAGACCTGCAAGCCTGGAATTGCTTTACATTTTCAAAACAGTGAATTTTCAATGATCAAAGTACCTGACATAAACTCCCAGGGAAGGAACCTGTGACGCAGGGAACATTTGGGATAGATGCTGCTCTCAGCACACACACGTAACTACCGCTAACATCAGTGTGCATCGTGCCCATGAAAGACAGAAAAGGAGCCTAGTGCTTTGCCATCCTACAGCTGAATTATGGCAGCACGAAACCAACCCAAGAAAATGACTTAAAAACCAATGACATTGCTGAAAGGTCACATAGGAGTCATTCTGAAACGCTGGCAGGTTCGAAATCTTGCTGTACTTTCACGCACTGCAGCTTCCCTGAGAGCCATAAGATTAACTAAGAACCAACAAAAACTCAGTTTAAGCTATGTTTCATGTTTTACACCTTAGAGCAGATCTCCAAACTTCTCCAGGATACACAGCAGCTGACATGATTTAGTGTCTCAAGCAATACAAACAGAACTCTGACATAAGTAAACATCCTATTTTTGCAATCAATCTCTCAGCATCTCCATTGCATATTTGTGACAGCATATGACCAAAATAACCTGCAGTATCTACAGTCAGAACATTCACACATCTTTGTATCTGACAGCATGACTAAAAAAATCTGTTTAATAATGATCCTTTCCCCCCCATGAGGCACTGGTAACAAAGCCAAAATAAATGAAGTTTACACAACGCACCTAAAATAAATCAGTGTGAAAGTGCTAACTATCACTGTAATGGCTTTACTGATGTTGCTAAATAACTTGGAAGTACTGCTGTTACAGGAAACACAGAATCAAAGAACAGAAGAATATATCAAATACTCCACACATTCCAAACAGCTCATTCAGTCTTGGAATAATTACCCATAGAAAAGATTTTGAACTCTTTGGGGGGTCCAAGCTAAGGGGAACCGGCCGGAGTCACGACACGAACACTGATATGATTTGAGCATCGTGCTTCCTTTATTGCTTCCTTACACCAACTTAAATCTACTTTACAAAGCTTCACACCCTCTTCCCACGGGACAGCCTCTAAGCAGCGGGGGAGCCGACCAGTGTGTAACTTTGCCAAGGGTTCTCAAGGCTGCCTGCTGCCAGGTGTCTTGGCAAGCCTGTCTGCAGCCTGAGGCCCCTTCAGGGGTTCTTCCCTAGCAATCCTGGGGTGCCCAGACTGCCCTGGGGTATCACATGCCCCTGTTCCACAAGGAATCCCTCTACAGATCTCCTTCCTTGTGAACCCCAAATTTCATCAGGTATCAATACAATGCCAAGAGCTCTCTGTAGTATTTAAAGTTTTGTGAGCTTCACAGAAAGCAGCTGGATTAACTCATTAAGAAGTTTAGGAAGGGCCTTCCCAGCTGCAGGTGGCCAACCCCAGCAGGCTAAAGGGAGCCCTGTCCCCAAGGGACTGGGATCTTCCAAAGCAGGGAGGAGGATGCACAGCCGATCAATGCAGGCAGAAGAATAAAGCACCAGAAAGACAAAGGCGGGGTACAAGATGAGTAAGGTTTTGCACAACTCATCTGAAGGCTCACTAAATACGTCTGATTTCAATAAACATTGAAATAAATAGTGTTTCCTAAAATTACCACTGATGGTAAACTTGAAATCAAAACATAGCTGTATTTTTTTCCCCAGGACAGTCTTCTCTTTTCAGGACAAAATGTGGTTTTGGAGTGATACAAGGATTTGGCTTTTTTTTTTGCAGACTCACCAGCCTGTGCTCTCTTCAAGACCTGCCCTCCCAGTCCCCTGCCACAGTAGGTCCCAGGGTCATTTTCTGGGCAGCTGTGCTCCACTTTTCTGTGATGCTCCCACTGTTAGCTACTTGTTTTTCTAGAAGACCAAAACTGCTTCTCCGCTTATCCTAAAATAAAAGGCAGCTGTAAAACCCACCAGTGCTGGGAGGTTTAACCCAAGTCAATGCAATATATTTAGCTTCACCTTTGCCTAAGGGCAGTGTTGTGTGGCAGCAAACAAGGCTGTGCATGCTCAGCTGCACTCCTTCAGTGCAAAGACCTTTGAAACTCAGCCCAGGGCATGCAGCATCTGCTAGAAGCCATTATAAAGCCTGGCAACTCGACAAACCCAGGATTTGCTTTTCAAACAGAAGCAATTTAACTGTTCAATAAATAAATAAATAAACAAACAAGAATTCATTCAGCAGTTTTCTAATGCTCTTGGAGTGATGGAAAGCAGCAGCAGCCAGCTCTGGGCTGCCTTCCCAGCACCTCTCATATTGAGGGCAGGAGGCAACATCTTGCCCTTCATCAGCCTTCCGAATAAACTATTTTAATCACAAAGTTCTTCAGAGCCTTAAACGATTTCTGTTATCCCCCATTTCTGGATTTGGCTAGCGGCCTCCTCAAAATGGGTAAGTTCCCCTGCTTTGTCCTCTTACTTTCCAAGTGCTTCCAAGCCCACGCTGCACAAGCACACCCTTACCATTCTCTGCAGCTGCTGAGCCGCTCTCCCTGGGAGGTCACCTTCCTGCAACCAGGCACACCTGAGAAGTGCTCTACCTTCACCCCTACTACCCCCACCCTTCATTTTCCAAGCTTCCCCCTTGCAGTGCTGTGTGAACAGCAGGCACAGCCCCTCTCTCCCTGCGGAGCCGCGTCACCGCGGCATTCCCTGTGCCGAAGCCTCCAAATTCACTTGTACTGGCACATCCCAAAAGGTGCGGCCTGACACAGATAATTTATTTTTTCCACCCTCAAAGGGCTGGTGTGTGGATTAACAATGTGTCTGTAAAACACCCAAAGTGCTACGTAAGCACCAAGGATGATTATCAGAGACTGAAGTGCTCTGAGCTGCTCTGTAGCGATGTGACGGGAAGGAAAGGAACGAAAAGAAACAAAACGGCGAGGTCCAGGTGCTTTGCCCCAGAAGCAAGCACAGAACAGCAGCCACATTTCTGCGTCTGTTCCACCTTCACACCCTGTATCCATTGGTTTATTCTGACTATCTGGATCTAACGTGCTCTGGCCTGATGCATCCCAGTCTTCACAGATGCCAAACATTAACACTTCAGAGAATTCTTCAGCTGCAACCCCGAGTCACAACAACTGCTCCTTACTAAGCAGTAAATTAATTCTTTATAAAAGCATTCACTTGTAATAAACATGAAACATCAATCCAATAAACCATGTTCTTTAATCTCATTTCTAAATATATTTCCAGTTTAACTTGTTTTTTTTAAGCCTAACAGCATTTCTCACTGACATCTTTAGCTGCTGGAGAAAAGAGGATGTTCTGAGCACAGGGCCATGGCCAGGGCACTCTGGGCTGATCCAGGCATGGCCACAGCACACCACCTCTACCTTGTCTTCTATACAAGCAGAAATTAAGACACCAGTATTAGAGGAGACAGGCTTTGGTAAGGCTTGTAAAGTGCCTGGAACACATCAAATCTTCAGTGAAAGCAAATGTTGTTATGCAATAGATGTTACCTGGCACAGAGACCCCTTAATGCTGCAGGAAAGGAAGGTGTGAAAAATGCAGCTCATTTGCTCATTTTTGTACATTGAGAGCATTGAACTGAACTGCACTATCATTTATGTACTCTATTCTCACATATTTTTTTCTCAAGCTGGTGTCATCAAGTCACCAGACAGAGGACCAGGACTTCTGATTCAGGGGCTCAATGCCCTGCTTTTGCCACCTTGGTGAACTCACCAAAGCTGCCCTCCCAATCCCCATGTCTGCTTCAACTTATAAAATGGCAGTAACGATGCTGATCTCTTCTGGAAAGAGCTCTGGGATCTGCTCATCGAACGTGCAAAACAAAGATGAAATATTATTATTCACAATCTGTCTTCAACAACAGCTTGGTAAAAGCTATTTGCAATACTCTCACAACCAGAAGTTGTACTTTTTTTTTAATTAACAAAATGCACCACTTGCCATTATAACTGCATCCAGGAAACACAGCTCTTGACTGTAAAAATGTCAACAGGTGAAAAGATAATGAATTGTCAGTGACATCTCCCAACACATACAAATGAAGAAAACTGAGGTCAGCACATACTACAAACACAAGACAGATTGCACTCCAGAGGAGCACAAAGATGAGCCAGCAGCATGCAACTGATTTATCCAGGGATTAGCCAGAGGTCACTCTGGCAACAGTTTAGGAAAGCTCATTGCTTAGCTACCAGCAGGACACCTCACACGAACTCCAGCATCCAGCTACAACCATATCTAACCCTGTTGTTGCCTAAAAACAATCACTGCTTGGACAAGTAGGTCCCTTATATCAAGTTGATTCCCCCATCTGCCATCTTGTACCTGTAACATCATAAAACATCAGGCTCCAAGTGTGAGAGACTACTCCAAAATCATCTTAGAAAGGACAATTTTCCCCTTGCATTCTAACAATGGAGGCCCAATAAGACCATCTCTTTTCAAGGCAGATATTTAACTCAAGAAGTCCTACATCAAGGCCATAAGTGGAGGAAGGCCACTGTATGTTTGTCCAGCACCCACCACAGCAGGCTCACATTCCAAGCTGGATGCAGATCTGTGACAGGTTGTTAATCATCCCAGTCATGACTTCTGCCAGGCAAAAATACAGTATCCATCTATCAGACAGTCAGAAGCAAAGCAGCAGCTGATCAAATGTGCATTTTTATAAGAGGACATCATCTTGGGATGCCTGGGATAACTGGAGACTGTCAGTAAAGATGCTTTCAGAACACCTACTCAACAGTTCACCAAGCTTCCTTTTGAACAAGAAGTGATAGAAAAATATCTTCCTGCAGGTGAAAGCCATCAGACATGCACAGAAAAGCTGACAAAACAGAGAGGCAGCCTGGTTATTAAAGGTAATTTAATGGAAAAGATACACAGTACCACAGAATAAGTCACTATACTTTGTCCAAACAGAAAAAGCAAAACTTTGGAAATTGATGCTTTAAACACTGTTGGTTTCCACACTGGTATTCATTAAGGTTTATATGGATCTCATCAGTATGCAATTCTGTTTGCAAAGGTTACTCTCAACTTGAGCAAGACAACTTTACTAATTAATCAGAAGGAAATCTCAAAGTTAATTTATTAAATTGAATCTGCTGTATCTGCCATCAACCACAAGTGGGATGGAACAAATCAGACCAACAAAGCACTGATAAAAAAATACATTATCTTAATTACTGAAATATACCCTCACTAGGCAGGGGAAAGAATCCTGTGAAGGAGTGATTTTGAAGGTCTTTCCCTAACAGTGTTAAGAAACTGATAATCATAAATCTCATACATTAATGCAATTCTTAACAGTTTCAAGAGTATAATCATCAACATCTTACTGCAAACCATGGGGTTAAAAATGTATTAAATATTCTATTGAATATTACAAAGAAAATGAGCCACACCTGCTGATGGTTATGATTCCTACTGAAGTTGTAATGCTTTCAAAAAATAAAAAATAAAATGTTTGGCAACTGAAGCTTTTCCTCAATTTCATAGTTACCACAGAGGGGTAACTGAAGACTGAACTTGGGTTTTGTTAACAATTTGGAAACACTGACATACAAAAGTGGCATGCATTGCAGCTCAAAAGGTTCAACACATGCAAACACCCACATGCTGACATTGAGGTTTATATTTCTGGGACAAAAATACATTCTTCAATAATAATTTTCTTCCTTCTAAGTCCTTCATCTGCCTTAAACAGTCCCAAACCTGTATATACTCACTCAAATGGAGCAAGCTATCCATGGACAAAACAGTGCCACTGCTGAGGAGAGCCCTGAGAGTGCAGGTCCCAGATCCTCCCAAAAGCACAGCTTGTCAGAGCTGCAGAACCAAACCACTCTGCACAAAAGCCACGCAGGCACATCCCCATCCGAATGATCCGGCTCCCTCCCACTGGGACACACTCCTTGGACAAAGGAGGAGATCTGCTCCAAACCCTCACATCTGTGGTCTGGCAGCTCCTACAACCCAGACCAATTCAGTTACTGCTAAGTATGAACCACTCACAGCCCTAAGTCTAACACAATTTAAGTGCAGCTGTACAACTAGATCATTGCTTATTTTAGGCACAGCAGAGGAAAGGTGTCGGAAACAAAGCTGTCAGTCTGTGCAGAGGAGCAGCAGGAGATGGAGAGAGAAGAGGAAAAAGGTACAATGACACAGATGACAAGGGAGGAAGAGATGGGAAAGGGGCAAAGAAAAGAAATAATAATCCAAAATGAGATTAGTCTTAAGAGCTGTGCACGTTTTCCTGCACTGAAAAAGACAAGAAGCTACCAAGCAAACAGAATGCACTTATTGCACTGCTGGCTACAGGTAAAGATGAACCACGCTCCCTTCCACTCACCCTCCCCTGGAAACTGGTGACTGAACTGCTGCTGGCAGAGGAAATCAGGAGGCTCAAACAGGCCCACCACCTCCAGCAGCAGGTATCACATCACCTGGCTGCCACTAGGCAGGAAATGTCACATGCAAAGGTATCTTTATGTGCTGCTTTACACTGCAATTAACCCCAGGCAACTGCTGTATATCATTTCTCATGCACAAGCCAGATGTGAGCTCCATCCCTGTCATTCCAGTGGTCAGCATTTTTGCACTGTGTTTTTTCTGAAAACACAACACAAATATTTAATCACTGGCTTTCCAGATTTCTGCCATGGCGCATTTTCTTTGGCGGAAGAAGGCTACAGACATCACTTAGTTAACCATGCACACAGATGGAGTTTCTCAGCCACAGCAGATGAAGCAATGAAGCTGGAAAGAACAAATTCTAAATCACTAAATTATAAATTAACAAGACGACCTAAGGAGTAAATATTTAGAAGAGCTCACTGGAGCCTTAAGGATAGGAGCATCATGACTAATTATTCCAGTGATCACTTAAACATGGAGTTAGGAAAGATCAAAAACAAGAGAAAAATGAACCTCACCAATTTCACACATAAATGCAGATTAATGCCATATGACTAGCTACCATATGAATATGCAACTCACTTATTAAAGCATTAATACAGCAGTCACAGACAATCTGATTTTCATTTTTAAAAAGCCAGCTGCAGAAATATAAAACTGGACTTCTTTTTCTCTAGCCTCATAATTCAGAAGTAAACGGTGATTTGTTCAGAGTAAAAAAAAAAAAAAAAAAACAGTGAAGTTCAAGGGTGTGATTTAGTAACTGTAAGCAGCAATAGAAAACTAAATTCAGTGAGCAAAACCGGTATGCTGTAATACCAGAAAAAGTTCTTAAAAACAACAAGCCAAAAAAAACCCCAACAAATAGAAAAGGAAATAAAAGCTAAAACAATTAAATTATTACTTCAGTGTAGAGAAATTTTTTTCAGTTGCATTGTGTGCCCAGATTTCATTCTGCAACTATGAAAGTACTGTCAGTTAGTCATAAAAGAATAACAAATTGTTTATAACGTAGACACATATAATAATTAATTAAATCATTCAGAAGGTTTATTTAAGCTAATCTCCATAGTTATACAATTTCTCATCATTTGTTTCAAAAAGGAACTCCTACCACATCTTGTTTGTTGTTATTCAGGACAGCAGAATTGCCGGAGGGCGCAGTGAGAGCTGAAGAGCAGGTAATTAACGCAAAAAGGGAAAGCCACAGAGAAAGCTCAAGCCAAAATCTCAGGCCCCCCAAGTCTGCCTGACAGCAAAGAATGCTGATGGTGGCAGACAGACATCTCCATTGCACAGGCTCCAGCTCACAGGCACACAGAACACAGGTGACCCAGCAATCTGACATTTCAGCACCAGTAAGAGGCAAGCCCACTTCAGTGAGGGGTTAGAGTCAGCCAGTGGAGAGAGATCCCTCTCCAACCTCTTACTTCCGCTGGTTGATATTAAGAGCAAAAATTCTGTGAATTAGGATGACAGCCATCACTGACTACAATTTCAGACCACTGTGCCGAGCCTCAGACATAAAATAAATAACTTCTTCTTTTGTACAGCTTTTAGAGGAAGTTGAGAACCAGGTCTGTTTAAAACAGCAGTGATGAAAGAGACATGAAGAAGATGTGACTGTTGTAACACAGTTTTGCCTTTGTATCTCCACACCAGATTATATGTCTATTTTCTGAGCAGAAAGGAAGTAAGGCAAAATATCTTTGCCGTTCAACAGTGTGGTTGTAGAGCTGTCCTGGTTTCAGCTGGAACAGAGGCAATTTTCTTCCTAGTAGCTGGTGCAGGGCTGCATTTTGGAGTGATGAGAAGAACGCTGCCACCACAGCGACGCCCTGGCCGGGGCTGAGCAGCGCTTCCCTGGAGCCAGGGACGTGTGGGATCCTCCTGCTCTGGCAGTGAGCAGGTGCACAAGGAGCTGAGAGGGAGCACAGCCAGGACAGCTGACCCGACCTGGCCAAGGGGATTTTCCACACCCAGGAACGTCATGCCCAGTATATAAACTGGGGGCAGCTGGCCACGAGGTGCTGATGGCTGCTTGGGGACCGGCTGGGCATCGGTCAGCGGGTGGTGAGCAACCTTACTGTGCATCACTTCTTCTTCCTGGGTTTTACTCCTCTTTCTCTCTTTCCTTTTCACTGTTATCACTGTTGTTGTTATTATTTTATTTCAATTATTAACCTGTTCTTATCTCAGCCCATGAGTTTCTCTTTCCCATCCCACTGGGGGAGGGAGGGAGTAAGCAAGTGGCTGTGTTGTACTTAGTTGCTGGCTGGAGTTAAACCAAGACAAGGGTATTTTTGAAACACTGTCTCTTTTGCAATTACTCTAAAGTCATGAAATGCTGCACTGTACTGTTTCCTTTCGAAATTATCTATGACCTGGGTATTGTGGATCACTGTATTCACACATGCACGTGACAAACGTTTTATCCGTTCTAGTTCTCATACAGATTCTTAAATTAACAGATAGCCAATTTCAAACCATGAAGATTTTATAATTTTCAACCCATTCTCCCCTTGCCTCCCCCACTTGCAGCATATCTTAAGGGCCATCACAATTAATCCAGAAATCTTTCTCTATTTTACTTGTTTAATTTGATCATGAGCTGTATTGCCAACAAGGAAAACTAAACCAAGAGCTTGAAGCTGACCAGCCAGGATACCGGGGAGCATCTTGTTAACCAGAGACCACACGGTAGCCCAAAAGATTTTTATTCTAGAAATTAAATATTTCAAAAGCTCCCGTAACTGCAGGCTCTTGGGGCAAAGGGGAAGAAGTTTCTGACAACCACTGCCCTTGGGTGACAAGTTCATTTTGATGCAACATCTAGAGAAATGAGGATTTCCTGCACAGCTGTTACAGTGTCCCTAGAGACTCAGTTTTCAGGCGCTCTTTGCAATTGTCCCTCTGCTCCCTCTTAATTCCAGTCAACAACAGCCACAGGCAGATTACGTAGCTGGGACACTACTGACACAGCCAGGAGCCTGTAACAGCACTCATAAGCCCAGTGATTTCTCTTGTCAGTATCATATATAAACACGAAACAGCTAAGAACCTGGCACTTTTCTCTTTAATGATCCACCGACAATTGAAAAGCATCTCCTTATTTTGCTAATCAAATTAAAAAAACATAATCATACAAAGCACAGGGCTAATTTTAGACCTAAATACTGACAAGATCTCTGGTAATTCCTGCTAACTGTCAGTGGCCATGATCTCCACAGCATTTATAAAGCTTTACTGTTCACTAACTTGGGCAACTTTTCCCCTTGTGAAATGTACTAAAACACTGGATAAAAGACAGATGTTGCAAAATATTTCACAAGCTATAAATTAAAGAGAAGAGCATCAGCCAGAAACTTTGTTTTATTCCTTTCAGAATAACAATGACTTCAAGACTCTGGTGTACAAACCTGGCCATCTGCTTGTATGCTTCTTCAGCCACTGCAAAGATATGTGGATCCATATCCCCCATATTTTGGCCACTGTAGGCATTGATGATATCTTCGCCATAGATAGGCAGTTGTTCATAAGGATTTATGGCCACTAAAACAATACCTACAAAGGAAATGAAACAAAAGGAATCATTAATAGTTGTTTCAAAATAAACCCAACCAAAAATGGCTTTAACTAATGAATCAACTATTTTTCTAATCTTTCTAAAAATATTAAAGAATAAGGTTCTGATATTACTGACTTCAACAGGTATTTATTCTGAATACAGTTCTGCACACAAAGTGTCACTAGAGTTTGCTTCTACCCTGCTTTGGTGAACACATCAGGGACAACTTTTTACTTTTTCTATCTGCCTTTTCTAAAGCTAGCATGCACAAACCAAAGAGATTCAGAATGTGTCAACTTGAATACTGCCTGATCATGGAGTAGACCAATGAATGTGCACAGTACTTCCCTGTGTTTTATTCTGAATTACCAGTGATACTGTAATTTGTGAAGTGTAACTACTGCATGGTCTCACTGACCGCCAGCTTGGGTACGTGAAATGTGTTAACCCTTCAGCTGTTGTGCAAGAATAACATCTTCAGTTTTTGTAACAAGCAACAGAGTTTAGACACAGTGTAATTTGGATTCCAGGGCATCTCTGCCAGTCAGGCAGGACAATCTCCTGTCAAAGGGATCAAAAAACCCAAACAGTAGACGTATTTCATAGGGCTGACAGAGCAGTACCCAGTCATGTCAGGGAATTAGGCAATTATAGCTCTAGAAGGCATCCTAACACCCTCACCTGATACTTCTGCATGTACTCACACCTCCCATTTTCTAGTTTTTCCATACCAATTAAACAAATATCTGTTCTTTTAGCACCACTCATCACTACAGCACTTCTAAACTCCTGCCATTCTTTTACTCTCCCAGAGCAGGAGAAGTTAAGTCTTACTCTTTACAAACTTCCTAGTCACAAATAGTGAGACCTCAAATGCTTTTGGGACAATTCTGTTTTTCATGAGAAATGAGGACTGCTCTACCCACATGGATACTCTGACAAAGATTCCTTGTACCTCTCTCTCCTGCAGCATTTTTACAACAGTTTATTTGCTCCGTGCAGGGGTGGAAACACTGATCACTGCCACGTGAGACCCAGCTGTGACAGGCACACCGTGCCCCCCAACACAGAAAGACCTCCTCACCTGGACAAGGTGATAAAGGGGGGAAAAGAACCCCTCTAATTTTAACTGTGGGCATTTCAAAACCAGGATTTCTTCTTAATATATGTATTTTGGTGCCTAAGTACACCAACGCAGCTGCAGATAGCTGCACAGTGACTACACCAAGCATGCTTGGACAATGCATCCCTGAAGAACCTGCCCCAGAAGCGTTTCCATAGCACTCAGCTTGCTTCTAAATTTACTCAGAAATTCACTCTTACACATACAGACTTCCTCAGTGCCAATCCAGCTCTCTGCTCTGCCCAGATTACAGTGTTGTGATGTCTGTCTAAGAAACGTTCCATGGAAAAGCTGGGAGAAGGGAAATGAAAGCATCTACAGTCTGGCACTACTGCTGGGAGCATCAACCAATTTTTAAACCCTTTCATGCATCTATAGATCAAGCACAGAGCATAGCAAAAACATTAAACAAGAAAATATGTTTTAGGGAGAGATCTGAGAGACCTTGATCTATTTCCTCAAATACATGGCAAGTTTTCTGTCTCGACACGCCCATGTGAGGAGAGTCGGTGTTTTTCCATCAGCCATGACTTCACTGAAATGACTCAGGAGCTCCAGTGAAAAATCTCTATAAACATTTATGCCAAGTTCTAATGCTGTAATGATGAGCCAAAAAATAAGAGTGGGGGTTAGGGACAGGAAGCGACCTCAGTACTACAAGACTCGAGGAATATTTTCCATGTCAATTTTTACATCTGCCCTTAGAAAAAGTAGTAGAAAGTAAAACATGGTGCACCACTGAGCTGAGCCTCTCAGGCTTGCAAGTCTCATCAAAGAGACATTATAAAAATCTGTGTGAGACTTCCGGCAATTCCCTCCTGCTTTTGGCTATGCTGGCAAAAATAAACCCTTAAATTGGGAACAAGCAGCCCCATGACAAGTCTCCAGCATATTAAAACACTTAACTTCAGTAGCAAGCTGTAAAATCGACAAGCAACTACCATCTGGAAATAACCAAAACAAGTGAGTTAGGAATTATTTGCTTTCTGTAGAACTTTAGAATCAGTCTGCCTCCCTGGGCTATAATCCAGATTAATTTACATATAACTTCTCTTTATCTCTGCTAAATCATATTGCTATTTTAAGAAGTATGGCCTTTCCTAAATCAGATTTGTGTGGTTTTGTTCTTACAATTACACTAAATTGAACTCTGGCTACTCTTTGTGCCATTCTTCTGATATATGCCTGAAGTAAGCATATCTAACTCTTTTATCTTGAACATACTCACCGATCTGTGGCCAAATTGGACATAAACGTAAGTAATTTATTAATTCGAAGTTTGGTCTCCTGCATAGCAGGCAATACTTTTTACTAATCTGAACTAACCAGCCTTCACAGCCGTAGCAGTTTTTCCATGCAAGCATTCAAATTTTCCTTCGTAACTTTTCAACTTCCTTCATTAATTCCTCATTTCATGTTTTCAACAGTAAAGCAAAGTTCTAAATCAGCTCTGAATTGCTGGTGAAAGGCTGACTTGAAATTAAGAAATCAGGAGGTTTTCTGTTTAAAAGTTTGAATTACTTCAGAGTGAAATTTTAAAGCCTTTAATATCCATTTGACTTATTACACTAAGACAGCATGGTTGAATTCCTTTTTAGGGCCCTGGACAACCATCCATCCATGCATTCCTGTTCTAGTTCTACTGTTGAGAACAATGTCACTGTGATTCTCTTGATGGATTGAAGTGGTTTTAGTCTCCTTTGGGCTGCATAAACTGGGTTAGCTCAAACCACCTTCACAGGGTATTTAAACTAACCTGGCTAATGCGAGAGTCAGATTAAGGAGGCAAATGCAGCCCCTCCCTGAGGCTGAGCTCCAAGGCAGTAATCTCTGCAGAGGGGAAGTAACCTGCAGTCAGGATGGGAACTCATGGAGAAAAGGTGGATGTCTGTGGCCAAAGGATCAGGTTTTTAGAGGCTGACATGCCAACTCTATTTTCCTCAGCCTGTACCACAGCACACACCTGCCTATGTCCCAACTGAGTAACTCCACTGCACACCACACTCCTCAGCAGGGCTGAGCCCCGACACCTCCTTCTCTCTGAGCACCAGGAACCCCCACACTGCTGGATCCACACATTTCTGACAAACATACAAGCAGCTCCCAGAACCACTTGGGTCTTGTTTGGAAGCAAACCACCCAACCAAGCTCCACCATCCCAGGCCCTTTGGCAGGCCCATCCATGGAGAGCTGAAGGCCTCCCAACCCCATGAGAAATGATACAACCAGACAAAACCACAGCTACTGCTGCACTGGGAATACTTGAAACATGTGGTTTTCATGTTTTCCCAAACACAGCAAAACACAACCAGCAGATAACACACTCCTTTTGAAAGCCTCTTAAATGCTGCTCAACACAGAGCCTGTCTGCGAGCAGCCGGGACACAATCTGGGCAGGCTGTGCAACGGGAGGGGTGTGGTGGTGTTAGGAGACCACGAAACTGAGACTGAAAGCCCCTTACAAGCTCAGGCCATGAGGCTCCAGTTGCACAAAAGCCCTTTCACACAAGAGCTTCGCCATGGGGGCACCTGGGAGAGAAACACAGATCACATCTGTACTGGGAGAACCGAGGTGGTTTCCCAGTGCTGGGACCACACCACGCACCTTCAGCAGGGGCTGCCCAGAGAGGCATCACTGGAGATACTCAAATACTCAGACACTTTGGCTGGTCCAAGCCTTGAGCAACCTGATCTAGTCAGACTTGCTTTCAGTAGGAAGCTTCACTGAAGACTTCCAGAGGTCTCTTCCAACCTAAATTATCCTGTGCTCCGACCGCACGACCGGATGAGATGTGGTATGAATCATCACCCAGTCCCATGGGAGTGAAGTCTGGCCGCAAGCAGGGGGTGGTAAAGTCTGATCCAGTCCCCTGTGGTCTGGTCACTGCTGACAGCAGGACTGGGAACTGACGTGCTCTGCTGAGCATCTGCAGGTTAGGAGCAGCCAGAGTGAGCAAAATGTGGCAGAATGTTAATGCCTCAGTCTGCCCATCACAACACGTTTAACACGCTGCTGCCGGATTGGAAAGTTATGCTAAAAGCTAGCAGTGTATTTTGACCAAACACAGATTTAAAAGAAACACACAAACACAGAGAAAAAAAGCCCAGAAGAATCAAATCTAAACTTTAAGCCTAAACTACCTCACAATGTTTATTTTTAAAACAGACCATCCAATTGCAATTTTGCACCTATGATAAAGTGATCATTAAAGTAACTTTCCTCCATTCTGGCCATCTGAAAATACCAAAGACAATTACAAGTCTGGGTAACCTCTGCTGTAAGTTAAAAGTTATTTTTAAAACCAGGATCTATTCTAACTGTGATAAGACAAGCATTGGCTCATGAACTGTTACAAATTCACTTCTATAGTTGCCCTGATTGGAAAACACGAAAAAGAAAATAAACGGATGTCTTCAAAAGAGATGGAGGAGCTCAGTGCAGAGATAAGCAATCATAGGTTGCCTCCACCTGTAATAAATCCACCAAAGAGGAAGGCCAGCTCCTGCATCTGCAGCATGTGAGCCTCCTCCCACCCACACCAATCTGAGCAAGCCTAAGCAGAACACCAACCAGACAGGAATCCCACTGGGAAGCAAAAATTGCTGAGAACACATTTTATAAACACAGTCAATTGGGGAGCTAGAGCTGACACACAGTGAAGTCAATTTTCTCTGAACCTTGTTACTCTCAAGTCTACTTGATGCACTTAATGACCACAAACACAGGGACTTCCCTAAGAACAGTCCAACATGCCCTATCACTAAATGATTTTAAGCTAAAGGCAGACATATCAACAGACAACTTTCCTCTTCCTGTCCAGGCAGTTCTCTGGAAAGATCATGGTATGAAAAGACAGTACTTGCCACAGTAGGTATAGATGAGTTTAGAGTCTATAAAGCGAACTTTGAGGTTGTGCAGGACGGCAGGCTCGTGGAGATAACTGAGTGCTGTGAGGTCATTTTCACCAACGAGGATGTCAGGGTTCCGCAGGGGCGGGAGCTCCTTCGTCTTCGGATCGAGGCTGTACTCTAGGTCCTGAAAATCAGAGACACTCGAAAGAGCTGGTGTTTAGGTTTCTTAATTCAGTTCCTCCAACTGTTCTTCCCAGCGAAACATGCTCAAGGTAAAAACACCACAATGCAAGATTTCAATTATCTAGTGATTTGAGTTAGCAGCTCTTTCTCCAAAAATGTCCTTGAAAATTTCCCAGAGGGGTTTTCTATATGTAAAACAGGCAACTGTATGGAGATACCATCTTTTCAGACTATTACTTAAGCAAACCCCATGCTTTTGCTGCCATATCTTTTTACTGGATAAACCAAAACATGCTACATCACAAACCTAACCAGCTTTTCCCCATTGCTTTCCTCTTGAGTGGAACAGGCAGGGGAAGCAGATTCCCACCAATCTACAGCCAGCTTCATACACAGTAACACAACATGGGAACGTTGGGAGAACACCATGAAGAACACAAAAACTGAAAAAAATGCTACTTAGAACCTTTCTTGGATATAAATTCATCTCTAATATAGATGTTTTAATTGCATCTGTCTCTAGATCTAAAATCACTTAATTTACCTGCTATTTCCATGGAAAAATTAAACTAAAAGGATGTGAGCTTTTCACAGACATGTCATCATTTCTCAACACAGTACACAGCACCCTTTTTGCAATGCCCTTAATCCTTGCCCTTTTTATCTTTATTAATTTTCTGCTGGTTATGTTCAACTTAAAAGTCACAGTTCTTTCTCTGCAACACTGTTCTCCTAGCAACCCTGTCTCCCTGGAATAGCAAACCAGGGCTATACATTTAATGGCATAAGTAGAAAAAGATGATGCAACTGAACATAAAAGCCAGTGGATAAAAGCAACTGCTTTTTAATTTATTTTAAAAAGGCAAAATTGATTTTTGTAACTAAGCAGTAAAATTTATCACACCAAAAAATGCTGCAGAAAGTGAGTGGACAAAAGCAATTGCACACACCTAAATACAGCTATATTTTGACAGCACAGCTTCCTGCAATAGATACATCAGTCTCTGGTTGAGAACAAGAACTATCAGCTTACAAACAATATACAGACTTACCTTGCCCTCTTCAAGTCGAAGCTGGAGGACTTTATCTCCAGGTTTATAATCTTTAAGAAGTTCTGCTGACTTCCAGACCTCCTCTGGATCAGGGATCCAAACCCTGGCATACTGCAGTACAACAACAGCAAGAGATCAGTGAGCTTTTGTTGCACTATAGTTAAATCAATACACATGACACTAAAAGGATTCTTTTTTCCATTTTAGATACATGTTTAACAGATAAACTCTTATCAAGAGGCAAGCTGATTAGTACATCTGAGGTGAATAACTTGTTCTATTGATAAATGGCTACACAAGCATAATTTTATTGCCTATGCAGAGACAAAAAGGCATTTTCCATGTAAAAGATATTCCAAGACACATGCTCTATGCTGAAAATCTACAAAGTAAAAAAAAAAAAAAAAAAAAAAAAAAAGAAGTGTTTTCAGAAAGATCAAAAATTTGGCTATCCAAAAAAACTCTTTGAATAAGTTCTAAACGCATTTGTAGCACATTTTATAGCCATTTTTGCCTTTTTTCCCCCCCCCAAAGAGAACACTATGGCCCATCTGTGTTAATTTAGGCAAAACTGCCTGATCAGGGGTTAAAAGCTCTTTCCTCTGTAGTTACAGAGAGCTAGTTTAGAAATGATTATATCCAGAATGCCAAAAGAAAAAAACGGAAAAGATTTGGTTGAAAAGGCCTCCAGATAACAGAAAAAAAGCCCACAACAAACCAGATCCCCATTAATGACAATTTTCATACAAACTTTATTCATAAAAGTAACCCAGTGCAAACATATGATTTGTTTTCAAAAACAGCAAGAATATTCATATTTTTAAATGAGTGAAGATACAATGGTTACCTCATTCAAGAATCAATTAAAGACTTATGGAAACTATCTGGTTACATATACAGTCACATGGACATGCAAATACACACATATGAAAACAGCTCTTGAGTAGAACAAGGAAAAGGCTGTGACATTTTTAACATGTTACAGCTCCTGAACCAATGCTCTTGCAATGCCTAGAGAGCACTGAGATCACACCACACCCAGCACCTTTGCGAACAAAACAGCTTCTGGGCTCTGGAGGTGCACTCATACACCTCATTGCAAAACATTCTCAATCCTATAACGTATTTGTCAAAGCATGGCATTTGATGGCAGAGAAAACTGCATTTGGTCACACACAGGTTCACCACCTAACATCTTACACAACTTATTTTTGTATAGCTGCTTCTGCCTCAAAGAATGCTGAAGCTTTTTTCCCCACTTATAAACGCAGTTTTCCCACTATGGAAAATGACAAACTGCTCGTTTGTGCTAGGGATTTTCTGAAAGACTTAATGAAAAACTTCTATTGCTTTCCTGCTGCAAGACAGGACCCGATAAAACTGAGCAGCAGTTTAGGGAGCAGGACCTGCACAGCCCCAGCCCCTGGCCCACGACAGGGAAGTGCACCTGCCCAGCTGGAGGCTCAGTGCCTGCAATAATTTTGAACTTCAGGAAGCAATTTGCTTCCCATCCCCGTGATGATCCTCAAGAACAGTGCACATGAGTAATTTACAACAGCCTAAATCAATGGCTTTTACCCATAACACAGGGCAGCCTTTAAAGCACTGCCTTCACCCCAAGAGCTCCCAAGCTCCTGAAAACCTTACACCACACACACAAACCAATTCTCTGTACCGAGTGAAAGGAGAAAGATCATGAAATAAATAAATAAAAACTCACTTTCATCATTCCCACTACACAGTATGTCATGCTCCCACACCTGGCCTTTCTCCATCACCACTGGGCATTAATGCCAGCCCTAAGAATCTACTTTATACAAAGACAAGCAGCTTTGCTCTTTGTAGTCAGTTTCTGCTTGTGTGGCTTCTTTTTTTCTTTGAGCTTTGTTAGTTCCATATATATTTGCTAGTGTTTTCAGTGCAAAAGTGCTGCATTACTTTATTATTTGTGTAACCTCTTCCCCACTCCCCAAGAGATAAATTATTTGAAAAATGAAAGATCCCCAAAACAATTCTTCAGTATGTGCTCCTGCCAATCACAGAGCACCGTATATAACAACAGAGGAAACCAGCAGCAGAAGGCACAGTTCGGGCATGTGGATTAGCTGTTTTCAGCCCTTCTGCATCCCCAATTCACAAGGCAAGAAACCTTGTCTGAGCTAACAAGTGCATGTGCAATGCAAGCACAAACCCACAGAAACTACAAAGTAAGTCCAAAATAATTAAACAGGACTTGACAGTAGAGGTGCCATATTAAAGTCAAGTAGAATGCTAAGGAACAGTGTTTTCTTTCCACTTGGTTTGAAACAAAAGAGACCCTGTAAAACTTCATAATTCATAAACTCATTATTTCATATAATAGTAATTTCAAATCACAATTTCATATCATAATTTCAAATCAAAAAATCAGTAATTCGTAAGGTACATATATCCAAACATAGCACAATACACTTGTTCTCAGAATTCTTTTATTTTAAAAAAAACCGAAATCCCAAAAAACAAAACCCTGCCAGAAATCAGGGCAGTTTTTTCAGTTTAACAAAAGACGCTCCAGACACAGCTGCAGACTGAATTCATACCACACTTCAGCCAGGTTCCATCGCCAAGATGCAACAGAAGTTCCCCATCCCCAATATTTCTGATAGGCTATTCCTTCGAAGGAATTAACAGAAAGCAAAGTAAACGTGAAAGAGGAAAGCATTTAAATGTTGTCTAGCAAAAAGGACCAGCAGGCTGATTTCCTTTAGGCTACACAAAGAAAAGTTTCCTGACCAAAGAAAGGCAGCAGCCTGAAAGACACAAATGCTGATAACCTGAAGCAGCAAATGCTGTGTGGCAGTTTCTAACTATGTGATCCACGGCAGCATGAACGAGGCATCTTTAATTTATCCAGCTAAAACTGTACATTTTCTACTGTCTAGAGAAGGGAAAGAGAAAGCAGAAAGCACATCACCATAGAAACTGAGCTACTACAGACAGCTGAACCTTCCATGACATATCCCTACAGATATTAAAGCCATCCTATGAGTGCTAGGCTGTAGCTTTTCATCTCCAGCATCAGTGCCTAGCCTTAAATCCCTGCCAAAGAAAACACCTGGTAAAAGGAATGGGTGGGAGGAAAAAGAGACAAGTTCCTAATCATAAGTACTGAATCATTTCACAACATTCTCACCTCATTAACTTAGCAGAACGGTTTGCAAAATCAGATTTTCATGCTGTCTTTTATATAATCAGTTGATACTAAAATTCCATTGCTGCCTAGCCTTTAATGGGATCCAACCCCACAGAGGAAAACAAAGCACCAACACTGGTGGAAACAGGACCAAGGGCCTCTCTTGGGAAATACCTTACACTGGTATCTGCTATTCATCCCTCTTTATTTACTAGTATATAAAATAAGAGTTTATGACAACATTAGAATAAGGCTAAAATAAGATAAACTTCTAGTGACACTGATTTACAAATCGGCCTTATAAAAAGGCAAGGAAATTCTAGTTTAAAAATTACTGTGGTGTCTAAAATTCTAGCACTGAAATGGCAATATAAATTACAGCAAGAATTGAATGAACTTTAATTGTCCTGATTATGATCCATGAACACATTACTCCTTGTGGTAGTTCAAGGCAAATTCTGACCCACCAAAAAAAAAAAAAAAAAACCAAAACCTTCTGATAGGGGAGATACAAGTTTTGACTTAAGGAAAGGCCATGAAATTAAATTTTAGATAAATATTACTACCTTTCATGCCAGCCCAAGCTTACCACTAGTGTCACTTGCACTTTATATTTCAGTACTGATTTGGCTCAAATAAAGAGCTCTGCTGTCCATGTAACTCCTTCCTCTGTGGATAGGATTCTGGCTCAACACTGACAACTCCCTCCCCTCACTGGAGATGTGGGACTGGGAGAGGCACGGGGAGGACACACAGCACGTCCTCCCACCCTACAACAAAGGATACCTGCAGCCCAGCATCCACAGCACCACTGCTTAACCTAGACTAGTTTGAAAGGCAGGATGAAAATAGAAGGGATACAGATGAGATGTCCTGGAATTCAGAAGAAAATTAAATAATTAAATGCACAATGACAGGACTATTTCAGATCTCAGTTTCCTGACTCTCTTCCAGCCTCAGCAGACCAACATAAAAAACCCAGCATCTCCAAAATCCCTTGGAAGCACTTGTTCAAGGAAGGACAAGATGGGCAATAGTTTATTGATATCTACAAAGCAACTTCAAAAGAGTTCACAGCAAAACAACAAACACAGAAGTTTTCACGTCTTACTGGTGGGTCAGAAGGTTGGCTGCATTACTACAATTTTACAAAATAAGAAAATATAATAGAAAATCACAGTATTCTATCATACCTCAGGATTTCATCTTAGATCACATGAAGAAATCAGCAGACTATAATAATTATCTATCAAATGAGACCATATGACTCACAAAGCCTCTCTTCTGAGATCTTAACCTCTTGAAGTACTAATTGACATCGCTGACAAAACGGAATTAGCAATGCAAGCGGCTCAGCAGTCTTGTCAGCAGGCAAATACTTTTCTACTTCCATTGCACAACCACAAACACAGCAGAAGGAGATACAGCTATCTTCCCAGCTCACCAGCTCTTTGGGTAAGAGCTGAAAGGGTTTGTTAAATGATCTACACCCTAGAAGGAAAAAGGAAATTTCAACTCAGAGAAAGCTGTCTCTAGTTTCTCAGCACAACCTATCCATATAAGTAAACTTGTATGATTTTCACTTCAGCAGAGATCATCTCTTTTTTTATTTACAGACAGCCTCAAAAACCACAGTCTTTCACATGTTAACTGAAAAAAATATGCGAGACATTGCCCCCCTCCCTTTCAAGAATGACCTCGGGTCCGGGTAGGAATAAAGCAGCTCATTTATGTCTGGATCAAAGAGACACCGTCAATTCTGGCAGCATGAGCTGAAGGAGCCAGTGGAACAGCAACAGCTGGTGAAAGCCAAAGCCAAATTTCACCAAAATTATTCAATGTGAACTTGTTGCTGACTGAACATGGCCACCTGGAGAGAGCAGGCTGCACTGTTAGGCTGGAAAAAGAAAAGTGTCTCTGCTAGTAAGGTGTAACAACAAAACAGAGCACAAAGTCATCAAAGTTCACACTGCAGGGGTGTTGAACTGATCTATGCAAAATGCAGAGTTATTACAAAAGGATTTCTGAGCTGTGGATTTCCTTGGCCAGGCTTGCTTTGAAAACACAATTTGATGAATAATTTCTCTTCAGCTTTATATTTTCCCCTATGCTTGGTTCATAGTGCCACCACCAAATATAGTAATACCGAGCCTAGAAATACTTGAAACAGCAAAGTTCAGTTTTTAAAAGCTCTACATAAGCAGATCGACAGCCAGCTGAGTAACAGGCAAACACAAGTCCTAACGTGACCAGTCTGGAATCCCACAAAGAGATCACGATCCCTCACACAGCAGGTGCGAGGAGGTCCCGCTTCTTCCACTGCTGAGACCACTAAAATTTGTGCCACCCATCCTGTGATCCATGGGCAGTCCCAAGGACACACTGCACTCCTATGATCAGAGTGCTGCTGCTGCCTGCACTCTGAAAAGTCAGACAGGACTTTTCTTCCATAAAAATGCCAAGTAACCAGGGAGGGTTGGAAAGTAGAGCATCTCCATGACAAGCGGGCTGCTGCAAAACCTCTGACCAACTCATCTTAATTCTTCTTAGAGCCAGAGGGAAATGGAATCATTAATTTTGGAAAAAAAAAAATCCAAACAGAAATTATAGTTGTCTTAAAGGCAGTAGCACTCCTTGGGCATGGAGCATATTTTCTGTCTTGTTGCCCAGCAACAGCCATTTATAAACCTCTTGTAGAGTTTAAAGCCTGCTATTTACAAAGAATTCATTTAAAAATAAATTTATATCATGATATACAGTAGGGGAAATGTGAGAATTTGTATTAATGTTTTATCTGGGCAACAACCCCACATAATTTACCTCACATGAAGATCAAAAGCCCTGTGTTATCCGGTCTGATGGGAATTCCGTGACCAGCCACAAGCAGAGCTCCCAAACAGCATCCAGGGGACAGCAGTGACCCAGGGTCTGAGCCATCCCCTAAGCTACCAGCACTGTGAGTTTGCATACCACTGACACTGGGTCTGCAAATCTGGCTCACAGTTCTGCAGGTAAGGCACTGCATCTTTCACCACTCACGAGGAAACTCCTTCAATCACAGCTCAATGAGAAAAAGTCCGTTGTACTTGAGTACTTCAGCTACCCTATAAACATCCACTGCATTTGAATCGTACGGATATAAAAGCTTTATTTTCCTCCCTCCTTTCTTTCCTTCTTTTAAGGATTTTTACAAGGCATTCTTTGTATTTAGGGCCTGGGGACTAGAAACAACAAAAGCAACTTGTATGTCACTTGCCAAACACGCCTTGATTGTACAAGGTACAATCAAAAACTATCAGCATCCCACACAGAATCACTGCAGCAAGACCTGTATCTTCAGCCACTGCAAAAACATCCATTGACTTACCTTTAGCTGAAAGTTAGGGATGCAAAAAAAAGCTCAATCCCAAACACAGGGTATCTATATACACTGAAATTCAGAGAAAATTATCACCCAGCAAATCTACACCTTGGGCCTGACATCAAGGCCAAAAACCGCAGTTTTACTTTAAAATATCAAATCTATCAAAGAACAGTTATATCCCAAGGTCGTAATTGATACGATTTCCCTAAGAAACATTTTTAAGGACTTAAAACACGTGAAATGTTTAAAAGTCGTGCATTTTCTTCACCTTTAAAAACACAGCTTTCTGCATTTTATGTTGATTGTACTTGACCTTCTCTTCAAAATGTCGTACAGAGGGAGACAGATGTGGTTTATAATCAGCTGTTATTAACCCAGACAATACTTCAGCTATTTAAATGCTGCCCATTCACCCCCCTAAGCTGCTGCATGTGGGAACAGCTCTTGTTAGCTCCTGTTGTACTTCACAGATCCCCTTTCACAGGCTCTTCTCCACCCTCCCCAAGCAGCCAGCCATCCTCAGCCAGTGGCCACGGCTACATCGTGTACTCTGTGACTTACTGGGCATGTGATGCCAGCAGCACCCTGCTGAAAGCCCTGGGCAGCGATGGGAAGTCACATGGGACACTGCTTGGGTACACCCTGGATTTGCCTACGTGATGCTGCTGAGAGGGCTTAATCAAAGCTGTATGATCAACTACAGAAAAATGAGACATGTTTCACAAAGTGGCCCAGCCAGTCTGTTAAAAGAGAAGCACAGATACATCCTTCCCTATGTCCCTGCCACTACCACGAGCCCACGTGGATGGCAGGGACATAAGGAAGGATGACAAGGAGTGATGCTCCTGCACCTCTGGCCTGAAGCTCCCCACCCACCCCAGCTCCCCAGAGGACACCTCATACTCCACCAGTCAGCAGCAAAGCTGCAGTGTAATAACCCACCACAAACCCTCAGTGAAACAGCAGCGCTGCTATCTTATTTCATGCAATATGCTATTCTCATTTAATTCAGTTCATTTAAAATAAACCAGGCTTAAAAATACACATTCACAGAAACAGCAATGCTGAAGAAAATTTTGTGTTTGAAAGTGTTTTGATTTCTAGACCTGTCAGAGGAATGAATGAGGCTCTGAAGAATCTTCAGAGGAGATGGCAGTAGCAGCGAGATCAAACCCACCAATATTCTGGACACTGCTTGAGGCACAAAACAGCTGAGTAATCACAGTAAGATCTGCAAAAACACCAAACAGAAGTGTAACGCCTATCGCAGACTGAGTGACAAGAAGAATATTCTGACTCATGTAAAATTTCCTTTGTGGTCATACCCACACAGAGAGGCAAACACTCTGTTGCATTTCGATCTGTACCACCAGAATGAAGGCCAGCAATGAATTATATGCTAGTGATTTCAGAAAGAAGTTAATTATAAGTCTGCCTTAAAACTCACAATTCATTCAACCTGAAAAACATGTTACAAGAATTGTACAAGAGTGGCCACAAGAAATTTAAGGGCAAATGAAACAACTGCAGTTACCGTGAATATTCAGCTAATGAGACATGTTGCACTGAAAGAAACAGCATTAAGGAAAGGATGCATGATTTCATGTTTGTGTGCTTACAGTGAATGCTTCTCCAATTTAAAAACTTTAAAAAAGCCTACACCTAAGAACATAAAAAAAAAAAAAAATTCAACATGTCGTGATTAAATGCATGGGTGTCTAAATTTAAGATTCAAGAACACAAACATTGTAAGAGCAAATAAAACAAGTGGCTGCAGGATTTTGTTTTAAGATGATGCAAGCCATAATAAAGACTTGACAGCATAACTAAATGGAGAAATAGACATAATTTCCAGACTCCTGGTCCAAATTCAGTCCAGATCCTTGTGCTTCTTCCCTATTTTTCATGCTGATGTCACACAACAAAACACTGACTTCACTTTCTCAAGTTCTTAGATGGATTTAAAATCTTACAGGAGCTTTCTACAATTATTTTCCCCAAAGTTTCTGGAGACCTGGCAGACAGGAGACAGCACCCCTGCAGCGCTCCTCACAGCACAGAGCCAGCCCCAGTTTCACCCCAGGATGGAAGGGGCTGCCTGCAGCTGGGGCTCCCGGCTCACGCACACAGCAGGAGGAAGCGCTGCCTTCGGCCTCAGAGCCTCTGCCTCAGCACACAGCCCCCTGCGTCGCTGCCGTGGCATCGCCTGCTGGACCCTGTACTGCGCAGGGTGGGATAATAAAGGGCTGCACTCATCAGACAGATGTGCTGCACCGTGCCGTGCCACAGCGCTGCAGCTTGGAACAAGAAGCTACTGAGGAAGTAGTGGAGCCGTAACTGCTCACCTAGCTCACAGAGGTGAAACAAGGCTTCATTTTCTGCTATCTGTAAAACATCTGGACAATTGCTGACTTAATTGTGAAAGTTTAATTTAAAAGTTAAAAATTAAAGTAAATATATTTGAGAGTAGATAAGGCTGTACTTTTCGGAGTGCCTTTCTGCAAAGTTGAGCTCAAGTCCAAAAGCACCATCTTATTTTTACTTAATCCTAGCCCCCAAAAAGTCACATTTAAAGTAAAACACCAAACGGAGGTTTTAAAAATCAAAGATTAACTGAGTATTTTTTGTTAGACCAACACAGAAGCCTCAGGCTGAGATGCAGTTGCATCATTAAAACAGAGCTGACTTAGCTTGAGTTATTCAAGGAGAACTAGTTTTAGTCAGCTAGCCCAGACCGTAGCTGTCATCATGGACTGGTCCACAGCACAGACACCCTTCTGCTCTACTGCAACAGCAAACTGACACCAGTGAAGCACATCTAATGAACCATATTTAGTTCCACCAGTCCTTCATGGGAAATTAACAGTAATTTACAGCAAGACCTCACACAAGGAAACCGGAGTGACCTGGCAAGCTCAAACTCAAAACCAGCGAGCAGAGTTAGACCTCCTCAAGAGCTGCCCTTCCTCCACAAGAGCTGGGGGAAGCTGTGAAAGCAGAACTGGGGTTAGTAGCCACAGAGCTGCTCTCAAAAACTCCTCAGCAAGAGCAGCAGCATTACTTCCCCTGGCCTGGCAGCCCCTCACGGAACGGGCACCGGAGGTGCAGCGGGGCCGCGCCGGCTGCGAGCGCCCCGGAGCCCCAGCAGCCGCTGCCCCCGACTGCCACGGCAGCTCATGGGAAGCACCCCGGAGCTGCACAGACAAGGGAAGTTACACCCTTTCACACTACTTGAAGCATACTTTCAAGCATACCACACTTAGAGAAACTATCCCGCTCCTTTTCTCTGCAAGTGTTCTCTCTTTGATTGCTCGCAGAAAGTTTCAATCAGCTTTACAGTTCCAACGCATACGGCTGTCACAAGGACGAAGTGGACCAAGACATGAAATTCTAACAACTTCTGCAAATGCCTCTCCTCATGCAAGATTTTTTCTAAGTGCAATGATCTCCTAAACAATGAATTTAATGTCTGACAAAAAGTCTTCTTTATGTATCTCCAAGATCCTAAGTCCAAACTCAACTGAAATCCTTATCAATAAACTCTTATACTGTAATACTATAATACTAATAAGCACTTATATGCTTAGCTATACAGTACTACATGCCTATGTTAAAACCAAGAAAACAACTAAACATATTCTACTTACTTTAACATACATATACTCTAAAACATCTATTTCCATCCCGTATCTCCAGCAACAGAGATTTTCAGCACTTTCAGATGCAGTTGGTATTTTCTTTCCAGGCAAAATAGGCTCAATCTCCATGGAACATATTTCCATATCTCTTGTGTTGGTGTATACTATCTCATAAGGCAACTTGGGAATCTCTCTCTCTGGTTTCCCCAGCAAAACAACTGAGGTCATCTGCTTTAAAGATACTTATGAATAACCCATGGAGTCTGCAGAAAGTAATGTGTGACAAGCCATGTTGGGGCAATGAATTCCCTCATTGTTAGACTGACTCATAATATTTTTAGGTTATTTCTCTGGCTCTACAAAGCACAAGAGTGTCCTCCTGTAAATCACAAACTAGTTGTAAAATTCTCCTGTCTTGTGATAATCAAATGGAAGAACTCAAGGACACCACTGGTAACTGGAGCAAGACTTTATGATTTTTCATATTCATGGGTAGGTACATCACTCAAATGAGAGATTCCTGTTTTTCCATATTTAGGACTGTCAAACTAGAAACACACAGTTTATATCTACCCATACAGCAGCCCTGGAAAACAACATGACAAATCACATGCCACACTTACCCTGTGTGAGCTGCTACAAACACAGAATGAGAGCTCTTCAAAGCAATGCTGCTTTAGCCTTTACATTTAATCTTAAAGCAAAGGATCTCATCAGACCACAATGTAAGTGGCCTGGAAGAGTCTGTTTTCAACCCTCCTCCTGCCTCCTAAGAGCTAAATAAACTCAACAAGCTACATTTGCTAATTGCCAGGGGCAATGTGAATGACCCTAACAGCCTCACCCTATAGCCACACCTGAAGCAGGGTTAAAAGGAAAAATGGAGACTTGATGAGCAGTGAGAGAAATGCAACAGCTTCCAAGATGTTCAGAAAGTAGCCACAACTTTCACCAAACAGCACAGAACTGACAGACACAAAAACAGAGCTGCGTTCCTGACTGATTCTCCTCCAGTCTAATCCTCATATTGCTCCCTCAAACTATTCGTGATCATGGTGACTTCTCACTCGTACTTGGTTTTTGATGTTATGTTTGTACCTTCTTCTCCCTGAACATTCTAAGAAGCTTTACCCCAGCCTTGAGTACCTCCATAGCATTATTATTCAGGGAAAGATCTTGCTCTTGTCGGTGACTAACAGGCCAAAGAAACTAAATCCATGCCACTAAGGAGAACAGGTGTAAAACACAAGATCTCTGCTTCTGTAAGTAATCCATTTGCACCTTAAAATTTACATTAAAATTTGCAGATACATTAAAAGTTGGGTCTTTAAAAGTATCTGCAATCCACAGACATTCAATGGAGTGGAGTCTTTAAACTTCATTAGCAGTGCCTAATGTTTCCTGTGCTTACCTTCCAGCTGCTTAACATCCACAATTCAGCAAGGAAGGCACTTTCTAATGTAACCACATTAACTACTTTGCCTCTTTAAAAAACAAACAAACAAACAAAAAACCAACAGAAAATCAAAACACACAGAACCCACACAAACTGTTTTAACAGCATCGATTTCTTCTATTTTATTTGTGTGTAAACAGACTGATACATAGAAACAAACTACTAAATACTGCGACTAGCTGCAAGCAGCAAGCAAAGCAGCTGTACTGCGACAGGAAAGGCACAGGGAGTGACCTGCAAGACCAGGAAGACCCCAAAATCACCAAGATCATCAGCTCGGTAACTCTGTGGTTTTCATGTCTGTGCAGTGCTGGGCAGTCCAGGTTATACATCTCACACGGTGTTTCACAGCAGGCTGCTGCCTGGAGGAGACTGAAAACATGGACTGTGCTAAAAGATGAGTGGCACCATGAGATGGCAGGGTCCTAAAAGTGGAAGCTGCTGCTGAAAATACACTCTAGCTATTAAACATTAAAACTGGGGTTTAAGTAGACAGGCCCTAACTTATTGCAATGCTGCATACACAGAGCTTTCCTCAGAGAACTTGACAAAAGACATCCCTACGATGGATGTATTAGTTGTTTTCCCACACAAATCATTCCTAACAGCTATAGGACAGCAAAGTTATTTCCCTGCCATAAGAAGAAATAGAGAATAAAGGGCTTGATCTTTCATAGTTATGTGCTCGATTTGAAAGCACAGAATTAAGCAATGTGTGATTACTCACACAGGATAAAGATAAATCTTTGCAGAATCAGGCTTAAGCAAACCCAGGGTTAAGCAAAGCCAAGGACACGGAGTACAAGGAGGAAATGATGCAGACCTAAGCAAAGGGTGGCACTGGCACAGGCATGTAGCACTGTTCTCTGCCAGCAGAGTCACCAAAAGCCTTGCCATTAGTGTTGGTAAACAAGGCCTTAGCAACCCAATCATACAACTCTGCGTCATGGATCCAGCTCCAGAGTAAAGCCAGCAAAAGGGAAAGTTACAGCCACTGGCTCTGTACTGAGTCAGTGAATTCAAAACAGTCTGAATTTTTTCTGTCTCCCGTGACTTTTAGATAACAGGTTTAATTTCATGCCTACTGCATTTCCACATTCTTAAAAGTTCTGATACCAATTTGAACCAGCCAAACTCTTAGAAACAACATCCCTGTTGTAGCATATCTTAAGTGGGGTTATGATCCATGGAAACAAGCAGAAAGGCACAGTTTGATGAAAAAGTCAATGTCACAGACATGAAGCAAATTTCCAAGAACCATGGGTTTATTTTTGACCATAACACCGTATTTTCCTGCAACAACAACCACCTATTATTAAGGATAGATAGGAAGCTCTGCCTTGCTATTTCAGCAGCAGAGAAGACAAGCAGAAGGTACATTCTGCTGCTTCAACTCATTCGAGTGCCTTGCTAATGAAGCATCAGGAACAATAGCCTTGCCCGAACGCTGTTCCTTGGCCCCGGGCCCAACTGTTCAAATACTCACTCTCAGAGTCAAGCACGATACACGCAGTAGTAAACACTGCTCCACTACAGTAAGCACAAAATTAGATCAGACATAACCTCTGCACCTTCCAGCACGCGAAGGAAAACCCAGCCAAGCAAAGGAGTTCAGACTCTGCTCATCCCTAACTTCACACATGCACACAAAGCTAAGGTGACTTTAATCAAGAGGCATAAAACAAATCCCAAACTCCCTTTTATCAGAGGAGCTCTTGCTGCTTGACAGGGCAAAGTGAAACTGGGTCCATCATCTCCCCTCTAGCCAAGATGCCTTTCAAACCAGCAACATCTGTACATGTGCTCATACACACATGCAGGTGTCAAATACCCCAGCAATACAAGCAAAACTTCAAATAATTAAATATTTACTTTGTGTATACTTTGGGCTGTCAAGGAATGAAACCTGAATTCAATTAATGTGTATAAATTACTGTATTAATGTAATAAGTAGTTACATATTAATGTGTATAAATATCTAAAGGAGGGGGTGCCAAGAGGATGGACCAGGCTCTTCTCAGTGGTGCTGAGCAACAGGACAAGAGCCAACAGGAAGAAACTGATGCTCAGGAAGTTCCATCCTACTAATATGAGGAAGAACCTCTTTACTGGGCAGTGACTGAGCACTGGAACAGGCTGCCCAGAGAGGCTGTGGAGTCTCCCTCACGTCAGATACTCAGAACCACCTGGACACAACCCTTTGCCATGTGCTCTGGGATGGCCCTACTTAAGCAGGGAGGTTGGCCCAGATGACCCACTGTGGTCTCCTCCAACCTGACCCATTCTGTGAATGTCCCTGGAGGCCACCCCGAGCTCCGCCAGGTCTGCTGCAGAGGCTAATCCAGGCACAGACCCACAGCAGGCCTGCCAGCTGCACACTGCCTTCCCTCACAGCAGAAACCATCACTGCTTAACCTCACTGCCACTTCTTGCTTTTTTAAAATCCTATTAAAAATAGACCATCCAGAAACAGTGCAACCATGTGCTATTGGACATTTGTGTGACTTCCTCCAGTTCAGCTGGCTCAATGAGCACATTTCAGTAACAAAAATGCTTTCTTTAATACAGTAGAGATTAGGCAAGGAGTCTCACAAAGAGAGACAAACTACTTTGTTACTAGAACACATGGAGAGAATTAAACTCCCAAAGGTCCTACAAGCAAACCCTAAGAGTTAGGTACATCTGTCTATCCCTTACAACACAACTGGAGCTCTCTGGCTCAACAAAAGATAATGATGGTGGTCATTACACACATTTTCTGACATAGCAGGAGCTTGGCAGCACTTTATATGATCATTTATTTATCTAAAAATTAACAGTAATCCATTACTTAACCCATCTATGGGTTATAGCATGGCACATGCTATAAAATCACTGCAGTAGAAGCAGACTGCAAATAACCAGCGGCAGCTCCATGTACAGGTGTTACTACTCTGTAAGTGTTGCTGATGACAATTTGGGGGGGACCCCAGGTAATCCACTAATGTTACTAGGTAAATGTTTTAATATGACATTCAAAGCATTGAACAAAAAAGATCTATTATTATAAATGGGACCTTCACAGCTCTTTACATGTAACAAAGAACCCACACAACTTTCAAGATTAGGTCTACAGAAAAAAAAAAAAAAAAGTATTTTAAAATATAAAGCTATTATCACCCCTCCCCAAAAGCAGTTCCCATCGATGCTACACTTCCAGTGTTTCATCAGGACTACAGGATACACCCTCCCAGAAGCTATTTGTGGGCTGTGAGAAGCTTTCACAAACAGCTTGGTATCTCTTTGACCTCACCAGAGTGGCATCATTTCCTCCTCCAGACACACTCAGTGTCCAGGGGAGCAAACTGGGCTCCAGCTTAAACCACGGCTTGGGTGGCCTCCCAAGGCTCACAGTTTATTTTAACAACAGATTGCTGACACGTCACAAAACTGCTGTTGGAAAGGTAAGAGCTTTTTCAGTTTCTTCAGCTGCTGTGGCTGACACCTGACTACAGAGTATTAGCACAGGCCTGGGCCCTAGGGTACATCACCGTGTCCCACAGCCATAGGGAGAAGGAGGAGAGAGATCCAGCAGGCAGGAATTGTGCAGCAAGATGGATTTATTTAATTATTTTACAAACTCTTTTATAGACTTTTTTCTTCATAGTCTAATTGGACAAAGGATCAGCCACCCCTTGGGGGTGATTGGCTAAAATCCTAAAAGATCCATTGTCAAAATATTTTCTACTGTACCATAAACAAGACTTTTCAAGGTTGCAGGTGGCTTGGTTGTTTACATTCCCTGCTACCTCTTCTGTGAGAGAGAAAAGTCTCTCACGGACTTAGAAAATAGCAAGAAAATCCTCGCTAGCAGCATTTTTGTATCTACAACAGAGAACAGGTTTTTTTACAAAAACATAACAAAATGTCAAGGTTAGGTTAAACCAAGTACTGTTGGACTGCTGGGTAATTACATCCCCAGCACCTTTAGTTTGAAGGCACCAGGAGTAAAGTGGGTGCACACCATTGTGCCTTGGCACCGGCACAGCTGCCATCGTGTCTGTTCCATGCTTACAGAACACTGAGATCACATGCAATAGTTTTGTTGCAAAATGTGGAATACATAAAAATTTTCCTAAGGATGTTCTTTGATGTGTGATCTTTGTATACTTTCAAGCCTAATCAACAGGAAAGGAGATTTAACCTGTGAAACAGATAGCAGCTAACAAGCTCTAAGTGATGTCCAGGTGTTTGAAAGGCAAAGTATTTGCTGGTAGAATTGCCTTAAGGTTTAGGGCTTGACATGCTTCAGTGATCTCAGGCCTACTGGGAGGTTAACAAAGCTTGGGAAGAAGGATGTCCATTAATAAAAAACTAATAAAGCCAACTCAGGCAACTGTGCTGAATCAGTTCTGACTGGGTAAAAGGTAATTCCAGCAGGGGCAGATCCTGACCACCAACTCACAGCCACCGACCCAAGAAATCACCAACCCAAAAGAAGAGAAAGACTGAGCATGCAAGACTTAGCATGAGAAGCAAGAGAATCACTAACCAACAGAAGACAGAATTCTAATTAATAAGAGAACTAGGTAACTTGTAGCCAATGAACATTAATGCCTTTGTTTGTTAAACTGTGTAACTGGTGAAAAGTTTTGGCAGGCGAGGTGCTGGCTTTGTGGATTTGCCACCCAGCACCTCTTTCTGTGCAGAACTGTAAATGAGTCAAGTATCTCGACTCTGTGTGTGGATTGGCCTCTTGCACGCCGGGTGAAAGAATCTATTCTACAACAACACTGCACAGCGATATACAGTACTATGTAATTAAAGCAGCTTTTTTCAAATCCCAAGAGAAGTCCACTAATAGGCACGGAAATTTTGAAATAGTTACATTTTCTCTCTTATGCTCAGGTTGTTTTTTGCTATATTTCCCTCCCCATGTAGCACTAACACACCCAAGCAGAGCCATTACCTGGTCAGAATCCGCTGTTTGCTGTTTTTGCTTGCAAGGATCCAGCACAAGCAGGAGAAGACCAAGCATTGTAACACCCCTGCCTTCACCCCCAGAGCAGCTGCTGCAGACAGCACAGGGATAGCAAGAAAGGCCACTTGCAATGCTGGGGACAGCACAAGCAGCTTTTTGTTCTATGCAGTTTCCTCTGACACTTCCCTAACTCAATTTATTGCTCATAAACCCTCAAACTGAGCCATTTCAAGGTCAGCTACTGAGTTCAGCTTGCCCAGGCCATGCTCTCCAGTGAAAACTGTTTACTGATTTCTCTATGTTCAAAGGAACATTTCCACTCACTAGAACTGAAATTGGATTAGGCCCTGTGTTAGGACCAAACTAGCTCATCTCAAAGATAATGCAAAAGGGAGGAGCATATTGGTAGGAGCAAGAATGAAAATAAATGAATGTCTGACTGAATGGATAAGTAAATAAATCAGTGCACTGTACACAGCCATACAAAAGTCAAACAGAAATCCCAAGAGGGCAAAGCAGCATGCTCCAGGAAAGCAGAACATGAAAGAGAAACAACTCAAACCCAGGGAAAAATACATGGAAATGGAGAACAAAAATGTCACTGCTTCACTCTGACTTTAAAAGAGGGAGCATAAACTTAGTGTCTGATCTGTTTTGTTGATTTTTGTGTACAGGCAAGAAGAGCATGTGCTGGGGCTTGGTTTCACACCCCTGAAACTCACAAAGGTGATGTCTAACACAAAACATGGCAGTTCCAGCAGAGCAGTCAGATGAATTCCAATTCTAGGCACAGCATTATCGCTTGTTCTTAAGTTCCACAGAAATCAAATTACACTTAACAAAAGCCAGCACATGGCCTAGATTGTCCCTATCAATTTTTATGGGTCAGCAGAAGTAGGTGTATAGCTGTTGTTGGCCAGCAGTTCCTGAAATGGCGATCAGCTACATCCAAGCATTGCTCAGTGGGGCTACAGTGAGCCAGGAACCACACCAAGATCCTCCCAAGTTTGTTTGCAAAGTCAAAGAACCAAAACTTTCAGAAATGAACTCACAGCAAGACCACCAACCTGCCAGTGATACACATCCAACAGGACAAGGCTCAAAGGTGTAACATTTTTAGTAAGAATGCCTGAGATATAACTCATGGAACAGATTTAAGCTGCTTCACCCCAAAATTGAAGCGAATGCCCTCAAGCACAGTCTGCATTTGCAGTGTCACTGTGCACAGGAATACAAAGCCTTGCATGGTTTGGGCCCACTGCTCACCACTAGTTGTGAGTGCACTGGAGCCAGTCCTTTAACTTAAATCCAGATTTCCAGATTAATTACAACCATGACCAACTCCAAGGCTGGCTATACAGCCACCAAATTTAGAAACACACCTGGATGAATCAAAGCAATAGGGCTTTCAAAGGAGTGGCATGACTTCTTCAAAACATCTGTATCGCTGGTTTCTAACAAAAAATTATCTAGCTTGGAAAAATAAAGAGTTCCTTTCAGCTATTTCAATATGTGGTTGGGATAGTAGGTGATATTTTTATCCTGGCATGCAAAGAACCCAAACTGGAAGGCATAACATACTAGCAAAGCTGGACACACTGGAGCATACAGCAGAGCCCCACTTCCAGCACCCAGCTGGAAATAAGTCTGTTCTCCCATTGTCAGACAGCATCTGAAGAGATGCTGACAACTTCTTTTCAACCCTGGTCATCCAGTCATTAACTTAACTTTACCAACAATTGTTGCAAGTTACACCAACACAGCTACCTGAACAGCATGGGCGAGCTGGGATGGGGGCAGCCAGTGGGAGAGGGTAAGAGAGCTGCCTTTGCTTCAGGGCACGCACATGCACACACGCAGCAGCAACGATGTGCTGAAAATTCATCCCTGACCCTGCTTGCCAGCACAGTATCTATGCCAACACCATATGATAAGAGTTGATGCTACACGGGAAGCTCTGGTACTTTAAGCAGCTGCCCTGAATGACAATCTCTGCTTACCAGTTTAAAAAGATGTGAAATTCACTCTTTCTGTGCCTACGTATGTCTCTAAAGAGGACAAGAACAGCCTGTGGTGTGAGAGTGAAGCACAGAAGCAATCGCACTGGCCTTCATCACCCAGCGAGTCCCTGCTGCAGGATCATCCCAGCACTTGTCTGACTTCGTGTTTGCTCTTTTTACCTCAGCATGCTTTGACCTTAAATCCATTATTTATGTTACCTAATCAAGGATGAGATACTGAATGCTATTCAAACAGCATGCTGCCATTACTTGAGGAAAAAGCCAGCAGAGAAGGAAGCCAGCAGAGAGTCTCTCGAGCACCCAGCAGGTTTCCTACCCTGGCCTGTCCAACTCTGAGCCAGGCCCTCCTCAGGAATTACAAGGGGCCTTGAGCTTTCCCCTGTAACACGGTTCCAAGACAACAGCACACCCACATTTTTGGAGGAGCTTCTGACCAAAGGATTCAACCACTCAGTGAAGAGAATTCAAGGTCAGACGAGGTTGGAAATAAAAAAAGAAAGTACTCTGATCCACACTTTATGAGACATTTTAATTCCATAAGAACATCAACAGAGAGAGAGAAATCAAAACCACATTTCCAGTATAACTCCTTACACAGAGGTCTATGGGGTGCCTGGAAACAACAACCACAGCTCTCTTGACCAGAACGGTAAATTTCATCCCTCTGGCATAGTTCAAAGAGACACTCTTGTACAAGACACAGAACACCAAGGTGTGCCATGTCACTGATGTATTTAGTATTCCTTAGGGGGTGCAGGCATGCTCCTCACCTCTCTCATTCAGTCTCTCCTACACAAATATATTCCAAGACACAGGCAACCTTGCTGAAGGGACTGTCCGGTTTGATTTGGCCTGATGCACAGCCAGTGTGATGTCCCACCACTCCAGACTGGGAGGACTCTACAAATAAGGTGACCTATTCATGTCAAAACAAAAAGTCTGTTCCCTTTCCTTCCCTGCAGAGTGCTAGACTGGGGATAATCCTGGAGTATTTCAGCAAGTGGCTCGAGGATCTAGATGGTGTGGCTTTCCTAACAACACTCTTTGACTGTGCAAGCTTTTTGAAAGAAGTATTTGGAGTTTGCCATGTTGTACTGTCCTGCTCAATTCCAGTGACCTCTGTCATCCCTTCTGCCCTTAAAGACCTGTTGGCTGTCATTTTTTTCAGATTTATGCATTAGCTCAAGGCAGAGCAATGAAAACAATGCATTGCTAGAGGTGAAAACAACCATTTCCACATCTCAATTTGCAGGCTTTGCCATCAAGATGCACAGGACAGTAACTGTTTCCAGGCAGAAGCTGATGAGATACTAACACACAAGACTAAAAAGATTAGAAAAATGTCTGATTAAAGAGCATATGAGAGTCACGCTGCGCATCACTGTTGACTGCAGGGCTTCTGAACGGCTGCCAGAAGAATATAATCCAAAGGTGCAGTGTCACCAAAAAGCGTGGTTGAATATCAAAGCGCTTATGTCGTAGAAGCCGTTCCTCCTCAAGGAGCGGGACGGTGTTCCCGAGGCGATAACCGAGCCGCCCCACCGCGCTGCTCCCCGGCCGCGGCGCATCCCCCGAGCCGCCGGAGCCGCCGCGGCCGGAGCGCGGAGCCCGCACGGGCGGCGGGGCGGGAGGGAGGGGCGGCCCGGGGCTCCCCGCGGCCCGGCCCCGCCGCCCCCCGCCCGGCCCGGGCGCCGAGCCCCTCCGGCGCGGCGGGGCCGGGACCCAGCGCCCGCCGGGATGCGGGCCCGGCTGGGGGAGCGGGGCCGGCAGCGCCCGCCCCCCGCCCGCGCCCTCCCTGCCCCGCCGGGCCGCCCGCCCGGCCGCGCTGCCCCCGCCGCCCCCGCGCAGCCCCGGCCCCGCCGCCGCCCTACCTTCGTGTAGAGCTCGGAGGCTGCCATGGCGCAGGGCGCGGGCGGGCGGCCCCTCTGCGGCAGCCCGGCGGCGGGAGGCGGAGGCGGGCGGGAGGAGGAGGAGGAGGAGGAGGAGGAGGAGGAGGAGGAGGGGGGGGAGGAGGAGGAGGATGCTCAGGCGGCGGCCCGCGCCATGTTGCTGCTACCTGGCGGGCTCTGTGCATTGTGGGAGCGGCGGCGGGGCCGGGCAGGGACGCGGGGCGGGCGATGCCTCCCACCGGCGGGCGGGACGCGGCCCCGGCCCCGGCCCCGGCCCCGGCCCCGGCCCCGGCCCCGGCCCCGGCCCGCTCCCCCGCAGCCCGAGGGGGCGATCGATGGGGCTGCGCGCCCCCTCCGTTATGCTAGAACCGGTATTCCTCCTCTCCCTCACCATCCTGGGGGTTTTATAATTAATTTTATTTTTTCTCTCATAGACCGAGCAAATTGCTCGTTTCTTCATCAGGGGTGTTTATAATTTTGGCTGGCCCCCCGCCCGTGCTCTGCTGGAGGCGCGGAGGAGGCTCCGCACCCCGGGCACCAGCAGGCGCAGGAGCGGTCCGGTCCCTTCCTTTCACCGGCGCCGGTCCTCTCTCAGAGCCGGCGGGAGATGAGCCTCGTCGCGCTGGGTTTACATCCTGCTGCAGCCTCTGTGTGCCTGGCTGCCATCCTACCACCCCTCCAGTTATTCACATTGTGCATTTGGCATATATTTCTCAGGTTTTGGGTTTGGTTTTTTTGGTTTTGTTTTTTTTCCAAGTTTTCCAGTTTTGGGGGTTTTTTTCTCTCCGATTTTAATCCCATCCTTCAAATTGTTTACAGCCTCCTTCAGCTTGATTGCATCTGTCGTTCAAACCATTACTGAAACCACTAAAGGGAAATGGGCCCAAACCAGTTCCTTCAATAATTAAGTCCAGTTGTTACCAAGACACAGAGGTACACATCTTTGAAAAGTTTAATATCCATGTCAAATCGGAATGAAAAGCCTACTCCATGTTCCAGCAAGGTCTCAAGATGACACCCCACTGCTTTATGAATCGTTAATGTCTGTTTTTTACAGCTCAGGTTATGACAAGAGTTCTTCTGACAGCAGAACTGAAGATACTACTCTCTTTCTTGGTTTTCCTTTTTCACCTTGGAATTGCATCCTACTACTCCAAGTAGTCCAAAATACAAAACAAGTTTGAAATATGTATGTTTGCCACACTGTCCACCAAAGTGCTTTTGACTCTTTATCCTCTCTCAGAATTCAGCTGTTTTAGCTAACAGCTGTATTCAGTGGGTAGTATCAGTACTGCACCTGAAACTCACCGTGACGGGAAAGAAAGAGACAAACCTTTACAGAGAGACTGATGAAAGAGATGGGTCAGAGATCACTCATCAACTTAGTAACAGAGAGAGAAAATGCTATCCTGACTCCTGAAACAAACACTCCCAATAGATGCTTAGCTGGACTTTGCTGCTGCTATCTAGGAAGGAGATGGAGAAAGTAGCAAGTACAAATGAAAAATAGCCAAGATGAAAATATGGAGCTTACCCAGAGTTGTTTGTATTAGGTGCAGATATATGGCCTTCACAGCTAGGAAACTAAGGTTGGTAAATTCAGAACAGAGATTAAAACAATGCATGATTATGCTGGGAGAGTTCAAAATAATGTGAGCTGAATTTTAAAAATACTTTTTTTTCCATGTTCTACCCATATGTCCAGGCTTATCAACCACAACTGCTGTTGCTGTCCCATGCCAGGAGGCTCACTCCCATCAGCAGAACAGGACATTCACTCTCAGTGCTATAAAAAGCCCAGAACAGGTTCCTGGGAACTGCTGTCCAGGTCAGGGGTGAGGTTTTGGCTAAGCAGTTTACATAGCTGCTCTTCATCTGTATGCCAAGGCACACCACAGAGATCTATACTAAAGCTACCAGTCATCCTTCATGTGCAACACTGAAATTGTGAACAACTGAAAAGTCAGTTTTGTTTTCAGATAGGACCTGGACCTCCCCTCTGACTGTGGGATGCTTCCTAGCCGTTATTTTGAACCCTTTCCTCAGGATATCTATTCTAAATTCAAAGACACTCATTTCAGGAGTTCGCCTGGACTGTGGATTACTGATCTCAGCCATTCACAGCTGGAGCTCAGGAGCCAAATGTAATTATAAGCGACAGCAAAAAATAGATATCTGAGTCCAAAATATGCTATGATTTGACACAATTTGCATAAACCAGGATTTCAAATCTGCCATTAAGGACAGAAATTGGGGGCACTGAAAGTTGCCACGAAACAACCTGTTTGTAATATATCCAGACTGACTACTTATTACTTTAAGATGCATCTCTTGCATCAAATATTTGCTGGCAAGATTTTAAACGACCTCATCTCTTACCTTGCACATCTTTTTGAAAAGATGGCACTTTTTTCAGAACACAGATCCCAGGGTGTTCCAGATAACAAAGTATAGCTGATGTAACTGACACAGTCCACATGCAGAATTTTATACTGAATTTTTATGTCATCTGTCCTATCTTTCTTCTTACATCTGTGTTCCGTTCACATCTATCATCTGTTCAACTGTGGCAGAGAAATTCCCTTCTCACATAGGGCTTCCTATTCTGTTGTCACACTGTACCACAAGCGAGCAGTGAGTTCTCTGCCAAGCCCATATTCTCACACTCCATGGACCAGGCCTGAAGACTTCAGCTGTAGAAAACAAACAGGGCTGGTTTCAGCCAGCACTGATGAGCAGTTAAGAACTCTGAAATTTAATGCAAGAGACGTGTTGGAAGAGAGACAATTGTGTACCATGCAGGTATGCAGAGCACAGAGGGTGTTACTGTAACCTTGGGCACTGAGCGAACTGTGTAAGTAACACCCTATGGCTCTCGAAGCTGTGCAAAGATCAGTACCCCAGCCTCAGACTGACTGGGAAATTAGCTGGACTTTTTCCAGCATTGTGATTTCTGGAAATGTTGCCATATTTAGGCCAACAGTCTAAAGCAATGCCAACTTCTTTGCACCAGGCTGGTTCCCAGACATCCCCTTCATTCAGTGCAAGGGACCAAAACAATCATCTGTTACGGAGTTTTCAAACAATAAGCTTTAATTGCCTTAATAGAAAAATAAGCACTGAAATATATATAAATGTGATTACATTAAAGTAATTCTGTAGTCTAACATACTAGAAACCAAAGCCCAGTCATATTTTTAATGATACAGAGTAGCAAGATTTAGGGTTTAGAAATTTTCCACCGAGAATACCGAAGTATCCAGTATTGTTTAGGAAACCACAGTAAAGATGAGACAAACCTCCATGTTGCAATAAAAACTAAGTAAATCAATTTATTCTGTATACTATACAATGTGTAAGTTTGTAAAGAACAATTGACATTTTTATCACCTTAACATCTTGACTGGGTGTAAATATGTCCAACAAAGTGTACTCCTGTGGCCTTTACGCAAACACTGTCCTACTACATCAAGAACAATGAGAGAGAAGCCTTTGGTGTTACAGATTTGGGGACATATCTGTGAAGTTGTAATTAATCCACTTAACTATCTCAAATAAAATGTTGGTGCTATCTTCTATTACAAGCCTACATGAGTACTACTCTAACAACTAAACACCATCTATTTTTAAAGGCAAGATATGAAAGGGACTGCCAGTCTATAGTGTGGACAGGTTTTCTTTGAAAAAGGCAATTATCAAATGGTAAAACTCATATAATACATTATGTACATCAGTTTGGATAGCTGAGTTATCTTGCTGGAGTAAGCTGAAAGTAAGCATCGATTTGCAGTCATGTTCCATTTACTGTTAAGTGACTACTGGACTTAAGTTTTATACAGTGTATAGAATCAAAATAGCTGTGCCGGCTGCTGAGGTCTGTCAGATGTGAAGGCTCATAATCAGTCACTGACCTAGTTAGTATTACAGTACTTCAAATATACACATGGATAATATATTCATAGCAGAATTTGTAGTAATCTTAGGAACTGCAAGTCACTGAGTGAGCATCGGAAGAGCTTGTGTTGTCCAACCAGCAGGGCAAGCTGAGTTGTAGCTAAGTGAGTGGAATGTTTAAATTTAAATGGCTATCTTTTTAAACCTTCCCAAAGATCAAGAGAACTCACCTTAGGGGAGCTACAGAATAGTGGCACCAGACAATACACAGCAAGTCACCTTAAGCTGTTCAACATTTCTTTCAGGCCCAGTCTTATCATTAAGTTTCAATTTCATTTATAGAAAGAAATAAAGAGGGGTTTTCACATTAGAACAAACACCTGTAAAAAGCAGCTTGCTTCAGTATTCCAGTTTGTGTGTTATTCTTCCAGCCTAATTTCTTAAAGAAGTCAGGTAGGTCCATTTCTTTCAAACTGCAAAAAGTTCTGCAAAAACCACAAATTATTTGTAATACTAGGGGAGTATAAGGAGTAAGGACAAGCTTGACAAAGCCCATCTAATTACTAGGAAAGGGCTGTATGGACTTGAAAAGAATCAGGTTAGCAATTTTGAAATTCTCTGGAAGTGCTTCTCTGAATCAAAACCCTTACCTAGACACTGTATGTTCTGACCAGAACAGGACCAAATAGAGACTATTCATTTTCTCTTGACCACCTTGTTTGCCTTTAGAAGAGAGCATTGCAGAAGATATGGGCCAGCACTGGTTTTGACTAGCAGTCCTTTATACCCCAAGACCTTTCTGAATATGTCAGCACAAAGTACAAGCTTCTAAAATCATGCATCTTTAAGTATTTTCTCTTAAAATACTCACATTGGTGCTTTGTTCTTAATAGGCTGTTACCAAACTATTTTTTAAAAGAGAGGCGTTCAGTAAACTGATCTTCCCAAAGAGTTTCTTGTTCCCCCAAAGAATGTGAAGGCTGTGACTACTTAAATGAAAATCAATTATATTATGGATCATACACCACTTACAATATTCTGATTTCATTGAACTAACATGCTTTTAAATGCATCAATTCACCTGGCTAATATCAACTATGTATTTTGGCTATCTAGTACTTACAACCTTCATCATAAACATGAAATGGAGTTCATTCCTATTTTCTGATATGAAAAGTTACCTATTTCTCAATAGGTCATTATAGAAATACCTTTCCAGATATGTATTTTCCCAAAACCAATGAGGGGCTGCTGTAGAACAAAGAAAAGGAAATCGTTTACTACCTCTTCAGGAGTCCAAGAAAAAAAAAAAAGATACCTTTCTGCTTCCTGAAGTCTAAAATAGCCCAAGGGTAACTGCATAGCAAATGCTAGTGAGCCTAGATATGGTGTTTGCCACACAGGGAACTCTCTAGAACAGTACACTTAGTCATATTCCATATCAACAGAGCATTTCTGCTTTAAAAGCTTAAACAACTACCGAAGAGAAAGGGCACTTGCCTGCAAATATAGGTACAAATTCCAGATTTCTATTTGAACGCTGGATATTGTTGTGAAACAAAATGTACAACTGCAAAAGCGTTAAGTGTGAGTCAAGTGTAAATGTGTTTCACAAATTTCAGGTATACAATTTTTACTTTCAGTAGCAAGATTCTGGGCTCTTAGTTTCAGGACAAGACTTTGAAAGATACAGAATCACTTGTGCTTTGATTGGCACATTATCTGCTTTTTAAAATGTAAAACTAATAGACGTTTGCAAAAGGTTGTGCAAAACTATTGTATTTACAAAGAATGGCACAAGAGTGAATTCAACAGTCTATGCACATGCACACTTCATCCACATCTTCAACGAAAGTGTGTCCTAAGCTACGGAACTGAAAAGAACACCAGCTTCAACAGGCAGTTGTCAATAAGCACTAGGTTCACAAGAGTTATGCCAGAATGGGCAAATATTGCCCAAGTAAAAAACTCTATTGTTAAAGCTGAAACAGGTTTAAGGCCGTTCAAGTTTAAAAGCAGAAACAAAATTCAATCAGAGCCCTGTCTTTGTTTTTATACATGCTTTACCATCCAGCAACTTGTGGTCTAAACCTCTATTTTAGACAACAAACCCAAACACGGAAGAAAAACCCAACACAACTGGAGGTTATATTAAATACAAATATGCTGTAATTAAGATGAAATAACAAAAGCATAAACATTAGAAGTTGTAAAACTTGCGATGTCACTTGCTGGAACCAGTCCTACACTAGGAAATGGGCAATATGTACATTTTCAAGTAGATTACATTGCTCTAACCAAACTTGTCCTTTTAAATCAGTGCATTGTTCTCAACTAGTCCAAATACTACGTTTTACTCTTAACAGTATTCCCTTACAATAGCAGCACATGCTATCGCTACCTGCAAAGCTGTCAGTCTCATGACTTAGTGTAAGAAAGAAAAAGGGGGATGTGAGGGTGGGTGAGAAATAACTATTAAGGAGAAAGAACAGGAATGAGAATAATCATGCAGTTCAGCTGTTCTCGTCAGCCAGCCAGCTTGCTAGCAACAAGAGATGGTTTCCGCTGTGGAAGATCCTGTGGAGTAGGAATATGGTCACCAGTGACTTCTGTCTTGTCAGGAGCTGCAGTAGGCAGTTGCTTATTCTTCATCTTTGCTTTAGCCATGTTGTAATCACCAGAATCAAAGTATTTTTGCTAGAAGACAAAACACATATACTTAAAAGCCTGAAATCTTATCAGATGTATACACTGAATTACATTGTTAAATAGGTATTTTAAATTTTAAAAGGTTGTAAAATCTCCCTGATTCGTCAAGGTGGCTCTACATTGATTAAAAAAAGGTATTATCAAGACTACTAAGCACAGATAGCTAAACTCTTAACATCATTGTGAACATTATTGTGAACAATAATGCGAACATTATTTTTGCCCTGGTTTTACCAAAAGCTCATCTCCCACAACTGAAACCTTGGGGTTTGCAAATTTTGTTGCAGTGAACAGGTTCTGCTACACAGAATAACCAAACAATGCACAAATTAAAGCTGGAGAACAGAGCCTGGTCTATCACATCAGAGATCAAAGCAGCATGAAACTGCGTGCTAACAAGAAAACCCCTTCTCTGCACATGTTAAAACAGTGAAACTATAATCCCTCAAGTTCCCAAACCAATTATTTAGCAAAGTCAAATCTACTGTACAGTCCTTCTGAACTATGTCAAGGAAATTATTATCCCACATTCCATTTTTTTCTGAATACAAAAGTAAATTAAGTTTGAAATTCCTTGTTGAAAAACAGTGTTCCTTAATATATCAGCAAGTTTTTATTAGCATTACCTTCAAGAGCAGCCACATTTCTCAGAATATTAAATTATCTATGCATGTCAAAGCCAAATGACTGTTATTTATCCACATCACGGTGAGATGAGGCATGGAATTTCATCCCAGCTCTGCACCAAGTTTTCAACTGCTCCCTGACACATTTTGCAGGAATGGTTGCATTGTTTTTACATCTTACCATGAGGTCTACCACTAAGATACTTGTAATCCATTATTTTGAACAGATTTCATATGAGGCAAAAAAAATTAGATTCAGGATTAAGATTTACAGCACTAACTACTCTTACAATCACAACCATCTCTGAAGAGCAGAGTCTTCAGTTAGTTTTGTACAAGCTTAGTCCTCAGTCAGCTGAACAACAGCCATCACTACCTGCTGTGTCTAAGTGCTTCCAGGCAGCACATTGCCATCAGTCTTTATTCTGCATTAGTACCAACCAGCTGCAAAATGCTCAGCATTTTCCTGATTTATTCTAGCTTCTCACAGATGGCCTGCATTTGAGCATTCCCTTCAAACCAATTATGTCTGTCCAAGTGCCTCTGTGTCAGAAACACTACCTGAAAGCACACACACTACCCTCACTCTATTTTAAACCTTCCTTGGTACAGGCAGCCCAGTGTACACCAGAATCTCCATCAAGTAAAGATACCTCCTCATTTAAGACACCGAGCACACTAAACTGAAATAATAAAAAATAAAATGGAAGAAAGCTATATCACCACATCAGGAACTGCAGAAGGCATATCATGAACTGGAATCCACAAGTTTATGCTATCTTTTACCAAGAGTAGCAAAAGTCAATTAAGATGGCCATTGATCTGTCTGTGCTCAAATTTGAAAGTAAATGCTGCAAGAACCTTTGCATTCAATAGTGTATAATTAAGATGAAGATATTGTACAGGTTGTTACTGCTTGTGGTGAGATTTTCTCACGTTTGCACCAAGTGCAAGCAGTCCTAATTCCTTTATGGCTATCAATCCTTGCTGAGTGAATGCTGGCCTGCTTTCCTGAGATATCATCACAATACATACTCACCACTCCCTTCTGTGTCTACACATACCCTGAACCCGATGAAGTCTCATTCAGGCTGCCTTTGACCTCGCAGAAGCATAACTCAGAGGGAGTCGCCTCATCTACCACCTGCCCAGGCCCAGCAGCCATTAGCTGCTTTGTATGTTCCAACTTAGGAGACAAACATTATCCAAAAAACCTGCCAACAGCAACAATTCCCAAGAGATGTTACCAGATAGCACAGATTTAGATCAGCACTGAACTCCACCAGCTGGTTTGCCAAGTATTTATACTTGGAATCATTGCCTGTACTGAAAGGGCCCAGACACTAGTAGAAAAAAACACACAACAGTGTGACAGCAATGAAAGCACCATCAGAAACAGTGACATACTAGGATTATTCCAAGAACAGGGTTCTAGCATGCCTGAAAGGCATTACATAATCACTCTGTGAATAATTACACTAAAAAAACATCCCCGATCAAATAGCTAAGAAAATAAGAGACACTGGTTAGATGTGGAACAATGCTGAAATATTCACTCACTCTTCATTCTTCTATCATTATTTTTTGGTCTGGGAGTATATCCAGAATAATACTACCATTCTCAAACCACTAATGTCAGATGATGCCTGGTCTAACAGCAGACACCAAACTTTCATGTGCTAGAAACATGGATAAAAGGAGTGGACATCAATTTTGGGGGTTAAGAATGAGCATGATAAAATCAGGATGAGTTTCTATCCTAATGTTTTTTCAAGTCTATCACAGCAGCTTCTAAGTTTAATTTTTTATAACAAGTGTGGTTGAGCCACTGATGCTGTAAACAGCTATCCTGCCAACCTGGCATTTGTTTTGCAGAGACAAATTTCTCTTCCTCGTGCTTTCTCAAAATTTAAAGTTCTTAGGACTCGTTCCATGCAAAGGCCTGTGGAATGGGAAAAAAAATTGCAGATACAGGAATTTTGGATTTTGTTGTCCATACCCTGTGGACAATAAGGAACTTACTCCTTTTTGAAGCCTCTTCCTCAAGAAGTCTGAGCCTCCTGGCTTCTGGCCCAAATGAGGGTATCTTGCTTTCAATTTTGCTTCTTCAGCTTTTTCTGGACTTATTACCTTATCTTCCATTTCCTGAAAGACAATCAGTGATACTCTAAGTGAAACATACAGCAGTGTATATTTATGCAGAACAGCTTTGCAGGTAATACACCCACATGCTCATTGCTGCTACCAAGTGAGCATAACAATTATCTGATTAGACATTTTCATACATTCTTTCTCAAATCCTGACAGCAACTGAAGGGGTTCAACCTCCCCTTTTAAGACACCCTTCCTGGAGATACTGAAGATGTGCACACTTCCCCCTCAAAGAAAAGTAGTTTGAATTATTCAAGCTTGAAAAAAAAGCCTCAAACAAAACTTTTTTTTTTTTTTGTCAAAACAAGGAGTCCACTAAGAACAAACAAATGTTGAATACTGAGCAAGAACCACAGGACTTTTTTTCCAAATGCCCATTTCGTCATTTAGTTGCACAGGCAGACTGGCACTTCCACTGCCACGTTGATCTGTAAGGCTGCTTCAGCTGTAATGTGTTAATATTCACTGTGAAACAGTCTCAAAAACATGCCTGCTGTTACATTAATAGCAATACTGTGTTTCTCTATACATGTCTATAATTATCCTGAAATTATGAGGATGAAGACAGTTGGATAGTGCATTTGTGTAAAATAAAATGCCTGTTTTATGAGTATACCGTAAAACATGGATGCTCAAAATAATAATTTAAGAGATACTCATTTGGCTAAACTGCAATTTGTTCACTGGCCTCTACTTCACACTCATCTGGTCCACATCCATGTAGATATTTGACGTACGAAGTACAAGTTATCCTACTGGATAGTTTCTAAAATATCTTTCATTCAAAATCCTTGGTTTGTTTTTTTCCACTATTTGGCCACAGCCTTTTTTTTTTTTTTAATGCAAACCACTGCTAGTTCAGAGAAAATATGTAATGATTTGCACTGACTGCTGTAGTGTAGAATCGTTATTATCACCTGAAGTCACAGAAAGACTTTCAGGCAGGAAGTAAGAATTGCCATTGAAATCAGGAGGATTTCATTCATCTATGACTAAGATTTCATGTCCACTTAAGAGCTGCTTAGGCAGCCCCTTCAGACTCTTTTCCATGCCTGTCATCATCCTTTGCATTGCATCAATCAGCATGACTGCCTGTACTCCCTAGTAAGGGGTTACAGAAACTGATTCAGCAGAAAAATAACCATTTAATCATTTTTTTCTTCTCCCCTTGTTGGGCTGTTTTGTTTGGATCGGTTTCCAGAGCCTGGATGACCAAGCAGCTGCACAAACAGGTATGTTAACACAGCAGCAGGGAGGACAGGAACACAAGGAGCTGGGAGCTACTTAAGCCAGAACTGCTGAGGAACGAGAGCCACCACCACCACACTCGCCTATCCCTAGGTGCTCTTCTCTATTCCTTGTAAAATGCTCCAGGTTGTGTAAGATTCAACATCTTTCTGGTAAGATGCCTCAGAAACAAACATTGTAACATTATGATGAATAGATATACATGATTTAGAATATAACATTTTCTAGTTGCTCCACTTAGCCACAACACCTCAAGGACAGCTTTGCACAATACAACAGGAAGCTGAATTAACGGTCCTCCCAAGGAAAAAATAGAAACTCTCATAACAATTGAAGAGAAACTTCTGTGACAACAGGAACCACTGCTTTTTATTAGATGAAAATGCAGCTAGGCAATACAATGCAAAATACAAACACAAATAAAAGGCGAAGTTTCCCTGACACTACGGACAGAGAACCACACTACTTCTCACGAGGCAGTATCACGCTAGCCAAGCCTGCAGTTCTCGTGCATTACAAAGATCACGCAACTGCTGCTCTCCCTATTGTGGTTCATCAGAATGCCAACATGGACTGGATTTGCTCAAAAGTAATCCTTTCAGCTCAACACTTTCAACATCTAATGCTGAATCACTGGGTACTCACTGCTGAGCCAACAGACAGAGTATTTGAGGGGGCATTATTTTGCCACTAAAAACCAAAAGGACGTATTTTTTAAGATGAGAGGACCAACAATAAATAGCTTAGATAAAAATGTATTCACGGTGCATCAAAGGAGACATTTATACAAACTCACAGGGCTGACAAATTATGGCACAGCAAGCAATCCAAACACAAACACTGTGTTACGCATCAATGCAGCTCAAAAGGATACAGAGCACGGCTGCTTCTTCTTGATGACCAACAACAACTAAGACTCAAAAACACACGGAACACAAATGAAAGAATTTCAATACCACGACCTGGGGTGTCAAACAAAACCAGCTGATGGCAGGTTCAAAAAATACTTAAGACAACAGTTCTTCACATAAAATACAGTTAAGCTGCAGAACTCCTTGCTGAAGGATACAGGGGGTGCCAAGAACTCAGATTCAGAAAGCAATTCGATGTGTTCATTTGCAGCTCAGAAGCCTTTTAAATCAGATTGCTGAGACCTCGGAGAGTTTTCTTGGGAAGATCACTGCCTGCACGTCCTGATCTTATATTCTTCTGAGGACTAGATGGTATTGAACACTCTCGGAGATGTGCTGCTGAGCCCCGAAGACTTCAATCCAAGCCACTCCTACATTCAGAACATTCTCCCTTGAATTACAGAAGCAACAACCAAGTGACTAACAAATGACTGGGGAGTGGGCAGGAATCAAGATATACCACGCTCTTCTTCCCAGTGACAACCACACAAAAGTTATAATTTTAGTTCTCTACAGGAATCTGACACAGCTCATGAAGTCATTAAAATGATCTACCAGGAAGGCAGTAGTTACCTAACTCACTTAAAAGACAGCTTTTGCTTTTAATCTTTGCAGTGGTTCTAGCGGCATAAAGTTCTGTATCTGCTGGACAACTGACCCGCATGGCTATAAAAAAGAGCCATCAACCTTTTAAAACTCTGGTATGAATGGCTCATCTTTACCAGAAGACATTAGACAAAATGCAAAGCAGAAAATGGGAAAAACATGGCAACAGCACAACCCTACAGCAAACTGATGTGGCAAAAGCCAGTTCAGCAACAAAATGCACCACCTCTAACAGTTTCCTGAAAAATACAGGCTTTTAAGGCAAAAAGAGTCAACCAAACATACGTTTTCCTATATCCAAACTTCCTTTGTTTCTGAACTTCCCCGTCACTGTCCTGAGTTTTCATACCAAGAACAGGAAACGCTGGTCTTTGGCAGATTTTCAGTTTGTATCACTGTAGGTAAAAACCTTTCTCGCTCAGCACAAGCTTCTTACAGCATGTCAGAAAAGTTTAGAAAAAATCTCTGATTATGAAAACACTGCCTCAAAGTTCATTTAGGGGCATCATCTTTTTTAAGCATACATACAAGTAAGTACTGCAAAATGGGTTGTTTATGTAAGTGCTCCAGAGCTAAGCATTAACTGAGTGAATGTTCAATTCTGCCTACCCAGACAAATAGTTTTAGTGGAGGTTAATATTGCAACGTCATAACGGCACTGATATCATAGTATCAGACTAAGACATAATCTTGCAGAAAGCAAAGTTTTCTTTTATTGATGTTATATAATTTTTCTTGAACACCTTATAAGAATAAAACTAAATTAGGAGATCAGCAAGGAACTCCCGTCTCTCAAATAAAGGGTAATTTTTCCAAGCACTGCATAAACATGACATTTCAAGACTTCAGTCTGAAAGTTCGTTAGGAAGATCAGCCCCAGTCACCTGACTTCATAAGAACACCCTAGAAGGCATTACAATAAACTTGCTGCCACATGTTTAACTATGCTCTTATTACAGAGCTATTCTAGGAGTGCTGCACAGGCCAGGGACTTATTTTTATAGGCTTTGAACAGGAACAGTATCCCTTCAGCAGCCTACCTAGCATGAACGTTAAGCCACACTGCAGAACACACCTATTTAAGAGCAGATTACAGACTGCCTAAGAAGCTGGTTCTGATTACACCACCTATTGAGAAGGTATCATTCCATATTAACTCCTAAAGGTCTACTCGTGCGACTAACTCATATTACAAATTGTAAATTATTAAACAAAAACTTATCAGATGAGGTAGATTAAGCTTTTTCTTTCAGCGTCCTTCAAAGCAGTACTTGTGTTTCATAACTTCTCCGGATCATAGCCGCGGGGATTGCAACCAGGCTCCCACAGCAATGACAAGACTAAAAAACAAACGGCTTCTTAAAGTCACAGCACAGCCATCTATGAAACCAAATCCCACTTGAGAAACGATACAATTATTAGCTACAGAGATGACATAAGAGGGCCACCACAAGATAACCCAGCCAGTTATTCTTTCTAGAAGCCTTAACTAGCACAGGTCACGGTCGTTGTGATTTGGGTATTTTTTCTCCTGAACTGATTACATTAAAAGCGGAACATTTTCTAGAAGTGAAACAGACGTTTAGCCTCCGGATTGTGGCTGGTGTCCACCCCGCCGCTGCGATCGTGAGCCGCAGCCCATCGCGCAGCACGGCGCAGCCCGCGCAGCACCCGGAGGGAGCGGGGCCGAAGCCGGAGAACGAGAGAGGGAGCGCCATCGGCCCGGCCAGGCCAGAGCACACCGCGGATCGCCAGGGAACACCAGCTCCCGAGCCATCACGGTGGTGCGGCTCCTCCGCCTCCAGCCCCACACGGCCGCAGGCGGCGGGGCCCGTCCTGCCCGGGGAGCGCCGCCCGGCCCTGCTGCGCGGCGGCGGACAGCCCGGGGCAGCCGGTACTCTGAGGGGCGGCCGGGCCCAGGAGACGCTGCGGCCCGCGGGGCTCGCTCGGCTGAGGGAGGGAGAGGCTCGGCCGCGCCGATGGAAGCGGGAGAAGCCCCGCGGGCCTCCCTGTGCTTCTCGGCCCGGCCACCCACCTTCTGCTCCTCGGCCGAGGCGGGCTCGGGGCTCTCGGCAGACATGGCGCCGCGGCAGCGGGACGGCGGGGCCGGGAAGGAGGGAAGCCGGGAAGGAGGGAAGGAGGCGGGCGGGAGGCGCGGCCGCGGCTCCTCCGCGCTGCTGCTGCTGCTGCTGCTGCTGCCGCCTCCTCCCGCACAAGATGGCGGCGGCGCGCGCGACGGCGCGTCGGCGGGGCCACACTTCCTCCGCCTCGGCCCCCGCGCGCGCGGGCTGGGGCTCGGGGGCGGGATCCGCCCGCGCTCCGCGCGTCACTTCCGGGGCCGCGGGTTCGGGACCCGGCTCCGGGGGCAGCGCTGGGCGGCTCTCAGAGGCTGCACTGCCCCGGTGTTCCGCCCGTTAGAATCACGGAATTACAGAAACATTAGGGTTGGAAGAGACGTTCAGTATGGTCCAGTCCACCCGTAGAGGCGTTCCTGTAACCACAAAACCACATCACCCGGAGCCAGAGGCAGACGTCTCTGAAACGCTTCCGGGGATGGCGACTCCATCGCCGCCCTGGGCAGCCTGTTCCAAGGCCTCACCAGCCGAACAGTGAAAACTCTTTGGTATCTAATGACAATCTCCCGCGTCTCAGCTTAAGGCCACTTCCTCTGGTCCCCTCACAGGCCCCCACCTCACTACAACCCCTAACCCCGGCTTGTCAGGCCTGCGTGGCCTCCCCTGCTCAGCACCAGGGTAAAGGGAAAAAAACCTTTACTGCTTGGCTGAAGTTAGTTGTTTCGGCCACTTTTAGTGATCAAAATACAAGGAGCCGAGTCCTCAGCAGCTTTACTCGAGGATCTCTTGAATCCCAGACAGCAGCTGACAGGATAGGAGGTCTCAGTCCCCTGGAACTCCCTAACAGCACAGGATGAAGTTATATGGAGTATTTTATTCCCTCCCCATTTACTTTTCACTGTCTGGTTCTTGGCTGAACAATAACCTTCTGTGGACTCTCTTCCAAGAGCATAAAGGAGGGGTTTAAATAGCCCACCATTAATAAATATTTAGGGGTCCCTAAATAGAAGGATTATGTGAACAGCAAGGTATGGATTCTACTTGGCACAGCTCCGGAGGGACTGGCCATGACAGGCTTTGTGTGATTGTGGTTGGGAAGAAAACAAGAGGCAAGGCAGAAAGGTCTGTGAAAACAGAAGCTGTCAATGATTTTGCCACAGCTGAATTGTACCAGTAAGAGGTTTCTTGTGCACCTGAGAGATTTGTCCAGAAACCAGGATCATGTAGCTGCGGGGAACCCAAGGAATGTCAACATCCCTCATTCAGAAAGGGATACAGCCAGGCAGATTGCACAGAAAAATAATCATAGAGCGCACCAGTGGGTTTTTTCTTAATGATGAAAAAAGCCATGCCAGTGGTGGGTGTGCCACATTTGCTTCTAGCAAAATCAGGGAGAAACGGTCTGAAAGTGTGAAAAACAGAGCAACATAGAAAAAATGATCATAAAAAGGATGAAGTTCAAAGATTTTTAAAAGGAAGCAGAAGACCAAAGCAGTGACTGCAGACAAGAATGCAAACTTCAGGAATTTCTTTCAAATCTCTTAGAAAATTAATGTGAGGGAAGACAGTTTCAAGGATTCAGCAGTTCCTTAATATAATTATTTCTTTAAGGGAACACAATGCAGAGGAGAGATGGGAAATAAATTCTTCAATGGCCTCAAATACAAGAAAGCAGCCTACAGAAACTAGGTCAGTTTTTAAGGATGTGTATCTAAAGCAGATCATGAAGACAAGGGGGCACTGAAATATTACTGAACAAAACTTGTAAAGACCAAAGAGTTTAATGTTTCTTTTTGTTCAATCTGGCATGATCAAGGTAAATAGTGTAACAAATGGAGTATAGCCTCTAGCTGGAAGAAGGAAAGACTGGTTTACAGGTTACTTTAATTAGTTTTGGTAAATATTTTCAACTTGGATGAAAAAATATCCTTAAGAGATTAGAGAATGACAGAAGCAATCTCCAGTTAATTACTGGTGATTCATATAGGAACCTGTAACAAATGAATGGGTTTCCAGGAGTCACTTTTCCTGAATTTGAATAAGAGTAAGGGGAGGACAGAATACAAGCTATGTAATTAAGCTGTCAATAATGACTTGATAAATCATCTAAAATAAGCACTCAAACTGAGTAGCTAGGCAGGAATTCACAGTTAAGAACAGGGTCTCACACAATCATCTTTCCTTTAAGAAAAAGGAAACAGACCATGTGGAGAAGTGGGTGAAGGTGGCTGAAGTTCCAGATGCCTTCTGGCATTAATAAGGCTTCTGACACTTCCCCATGCAAACTAGGGAAACTTAATTAGATGAAACTTTAATGTGGTGGATGCAAGTTTGTTGGAAACAGCTATCAGTTCTTCAAACAGCAATGCTGTGTTGAGCATATAAAATCTTGGGTAGTGAGAGAATAAAGTTCACTAGGGAGAGCTACCATTCTGGGAACAAGCAGGTAGGACATCTCTTATACTGGGTAACAAGATGAATGCAAGTTGACACCTCCTGATACTGAAAAACAGCGTATTACAACAGGATGTATGAAGAGGACTTTAATCCATGTGATTTATCAACCCATTCTTCCAGTCTGATTGGCACAGAGAGGCCCTGACTGGGATGCTGTGTCCAGCCTCAGACACTTCAAGACCGATTCAGTCCTAAAGAAGAAAGCAAAGAGCCAGAATGATGAGAGGTGCAAAAAAGAAAGGCTGACTGAACAGTCTGGGGTTGTCTTAGTTACGAAAAAAAGACTGAGAAGGGAGATACAAGAACTGTTTTCTTTGCTTATAGTGAAAAGGCCTAAGCAGTATTTAACTCAACTTCAGCAAGATTTAGTTGGATGTTATAAATAACTTTCTCATGCTAAGTATAATTTATCACTGGAAGAGATTAGTTGTAGCAGCCATCACTGGAGGCCCTTATAAACCACTCAAACATGTATTAAAAATAATGCTATATGGTTGAGCCTATTGAGGACTAAAGAGAAGAAACCAATGACCTCTCAAAAATTAGTTTAGTCTTAACCTATGCATAGAAGGCTGTGTAGAATTTAGCTCATAGTTTATGAGCATCCAGCATTTCTCCAGGTGTGTCCCTAATGGAAAGTGTTTACTCAGATCAAGCTGTAAATGGAGAATGACTCAGTAAAATCTAAGTTGTGCACAGATAATCCAAGGTCACTTTCATTCCAAATCCATATATGGACTAAGTGTAGTTTGACTATTAAAGTGAATACAAATTTATTTCCTAGACATGACTTGTAGTAACCACATATTCAAAATCCACACTTATTTGCTGTTCAAAGCAAATAATTGAATGGAGATGACTTGGAGAAGTCTATTTAAATAAAGTTATCAAGATACAAACATTGCATAATGTCAGTGCAAAATAAAAGGTTAATCTACTACAGGGGAATGGTGACTTTTCATTAAAAATGTGTCCTTTCCTCATGCTTTTTTTCATTGAGTATGCAAGCAGCTGTGCACCATGACACAAAAAAATAGTTTGAGGATACATGCTGTTTGCTTATGACTCAATAGCAGCTATACAGAAACCAGGACACACTCTTGATATCCTAGTCCAGACCACAGTTCTGTACACAGTACAACTGCAGTTGTGTTTGACTCTTCTGCTACCAAAAGAAACCTTTTCTCAGTTTTAGAGGGCACACAAATGACTAGAAATTGCAAACAATCTCTTCCTGTACAGTTTCCCCCAATTCTCTCTAAAGTGAACGCTAGGTAACCTTTGAAAACCTGGTGTAAGAGTGGAAAACACTGCTGAAGCGGGGAAAGGACTCAGCAATATCTGAGCTTTGCCCTTTTGGAGCAGCAGTCATTTGCATGTACAAGATAGTTGATAAGTATCATCTGGAAAGTGCAGTCTCCCTTACGCTCCCTGGCAGACTTCCTGGAGATTTCATGATACACTGACTTCTCTCATCTAAGGGCAGTGCTGAATATACAAGATGCACATTCATTCTTTCTCCAGTCTTCATCAGATAAGCATTAAAGGGCACCTTGCATATTACTGACACTCTAAAACCTACAGCAAAGTAAAGAAAAACACATAAATCAAGGTAAGACAGTTGAGAAACTCAGATCTTCATCAAACATCATAAAGCTTCATTTTCATTATTAAATATATAGTTCAAATATAATCAAATGCTTCTAACTTTATTTCTCTCAGTTACACAGTTTAACACTTAGCATAAACTGTTCATCTGACTGTTTTGTTTTAGGAATACACACACGTATCGGAAAATAGTCATATGCCCAGGGCAGCATTGCTAGTAAAACTTCCTATGGCCACCTAGTGGCCTACATGGAATTGACCTATGAAAAATATTTAGGATTACATGAAGATCCTCTCATCTAAAAATAAAACAAAAAGTACAAGTTTCATAGCTTTTGCATATATTTAAGATATAAATACTAATTTGTTTGCACAGTACATCCTTTAACACAATTTGAGAAATAAAATGGGGGAGGGTGCACATTTTATGTCAGGAAAACCAATAACAGAAAGCAAAATTAAAATGGCCCTTAAGGAAAGAAAATAAATTGAGGGAGCAAAATGTGAATTGAATTAATGATCTGAATGCATGAGTAAGTAAATAAACAATCTGCACAGTGGTTGCAAGTGTTATTAAATCTGGTTGTGAGAAAAAATGGAAAAGGGTACCATGAAAGAGAAAAAACAGCTAAATGCTTGCATAGTATGAAATGTTATGGAAATTCACCTGTTGTCCCCATTTTCAATAACTTAAATGAATATCACTTAAAACAGCACACAGATTAAAGACATCTGTATATATTTCAGATTTCAATATTAATGCCAAAAATACATAGTATGATTTTACATAGGATTTATGCTACATTAGAACACTAAAGACAAACATCACTTGAGTATTAAATGAAACATTAAATATTAAATAACTGAAAAATAAAATAAAAAGTGTAAACACTAAACTAACTTGGGAATTTGCTATTGCAACACATCCAATGAAGTGGTTTTAAACAGTACAAAAAGATTAGATTTAAGTATGTTTCCAGTCTACTTGGAATACACAAAGCTCATTCCAGAAACCTTTTAAAAACTGGTCCAGGATCACACAGAACCTTCTTTCTCTTGAGCGCTATTTTTATTCCTTTACAGACTTAACTTTATACTGTTGTCTCTACCAATCTTTGCTTGCAAGGAGTACTCAACAGCAAAATGAATACTTTTGTTTGCCATTGTTTGCTAGCATCTTGGTGAAAACTGAGGATTTGTTGGAGATTCAGTGTAAGATTTGAGTTCATATGCAGCGCCGCTATCAACTTCCATGGATTTCCGAGAGAATAGGAGCCTTACATCTCTGTGGAGGTAGATCTTTCCAGATTTAGAACTCTGGAACCTGAAAAGATATAAATACCTGTGTTATCTAAAACAAAAGATAAATCTTTAAAAATTATTAAATAAAATGCACTTCTAAAACATTACAGCCAAAACACATTTGAACAAACAAAATTAGTCAGTTAAAATGAAAGGAGAAAGAAGATCCTAACACTTTCATTCTGCTTTGTTTCTTTTGACATTTAAAGGTTCTGTTCGTAATCAATGCAGTGCACAGCTTTGAAAGTGGCATGGAATATTTGAAGTTCACACTGCCATTATGTACATCGAAGATTAAAGTCCTCAGTAATCTGGAATGGCAAAAAATGCTCTTCAGTGAGCACTGAAAATGTCCAAAGGGTGGCCTAAGCACACACAAAAGGGAATTTCCAACAATATACATATCAAATATGCATTTAGTTCCAGCAATCATGTAGACAGATTGCACTGCTCTCCTCGTGAATGTAGCACCAGGAGGTTCACTACTGCTTTATACCACACTCCAAACATAGAAAGAACTTGTCTTGAGAAGCAGTAGATACCTGGATCTCTGCAGGCAGGCAGAGAATTTTTTTTGAACAGACTGGGGAGCATTTCAAAGAGACTGCAGCTCACGGGCCCAATCACCAAAGCAAACACTGGTCAGTTCCTGGGCCCGTTCACCTTTTATGCTGCAGCTAAACAGCCTAATTCAGGTCCTCCAAACCTGCAGGAATGTGCCAGTTCCACTTTCTCTGGGCTTTAACAACTGTATATAGAGAGGCAAGATCTGCATTTCAGAGAACTGTATTCTATAGTTCTCATGTGGCAGAACTCCTTAATTTCCTTCTCTCCACCAGGAAAGGCACAAGAGCCTAAGGAGCATTTCTGATGGCAACTGAACTGAACATCACTACCACTATGCCACAGTGAGGGAGAAATGCTTTCGCTGCTGCAATAGAAACAGAAAACCATTGCTGTTGTCACAACAGGATGATGCCACTGCAAATGCTGAGAGAGCAGTGCATGCTGTACTGGCATGTATTACAATTTGCACAGATTTTTAATAGGCTTTTACTTATTGACCCCATTGAAGCAAAAGCAGTATCTCTAGAAAAACCTATGCATAATTTGACTGAAATTCTGAGAGGTAGGAGAAGGACAAGTACAGAAGATCCATCAAGGCTTCATCATCTGAGGAAGGCAAGTTGTGGAAATGGATTCTGTGGCACTGTTCTGTTCAGATGAGTGATGCAGAATAGTTTGTACTCATCCCCACAGCCAGACAAAGGAAAACTCTGTTCTCCAAGATACAGCTGTCAAGGACATTAAATGCAGCAGGGTCCAGCAAAATGCTCCTACTGGCTCCCACAGAGATCCCATCCATCACTATTTATTTGCTCGGTGCTGTCAGTGTGAAAGCCCTTTACCTGACAGGCAGAAGGGAGAAGACACTATCTTAAGAGAAGACTGTGGAAGAGAGCACAAGGAAGATTGAAAGAGACAAGGGACAGAGCAAACACCACAAACAGTTAACTCAGAATGTAGCTCGTAACACATTCTAAAAGGAAAAATTTTAACTGAAATGTCTATTGTAGCTAAGTATGATTGAAATTAATTCCTATAGATCTTGTTATCAAAGCACCATAATAAAATAGAACTCAACTTCCATTTTACACATGGATCTTTCAAAAGAATTATTAGCATAGCCTATTTTTAAACTTCTCAAGCTTGCTCTTTTCTATGAGTGATAATCCTGCAAGGCTCCCTTTGCTCAGTAAATAATGGTTCCCTGCAACATGACTTTTCTGAGCATGACATTTCAAAAAGATGGAAGAAGGATAAGTGGGAGACAGCAGCAAAGTTCAAGGGATTCTTCTTATCTCTGCATCCATTACCTATTTTTTTTCTTTTAGACAGGTCTACCCTAGTAATTGGGATTTAGAAGTGTTGCTTTTCATACACACAAATACATTGGAATAATCAAGACAAGAATTCCCTACACCCTTGCAGGGTGGTGATGGAGTGGCCAGCACAGGACTGACTGCAGAGCTGTGGCAGCTCCAGTAGTTTTGTGTAAAGAAATTTAAAAAACCCAACACAACCAAGGTCTCTGACAGACGGTGTCCCAGGAACAGTAACAACAGACAAATACAGGAATGCTTAAACACACAAATATCAGATGCTAGAAAGTCTGGCAGAGGAACTTTACTGAACAAATGACAAATACAAGCACAAAGTCCCTACATGTATTTTATAGGCCATCAAAATTTACAAAGAACAGAGTAATTCACAGAAGCAGGATAATCTTGAAAACATATGTAGCAAAACGTGTTTTATAAGTGAAAAAGACTGTACAACACAATCTATAAAATCGGTAAGTAAAATCATTGGGACAAGGATAAAAATTTCTAGATAAGAAAAAATGCTGAGAGACCATAAAGATCAAAAGCAGCTAGTAAATCAGTAATAGCAGGTATCTTCAGCTTCCACCAATAAAGGTGTATGTCATACTAGGAAAGTATTTTCCAAAAAGTTTCTCAACACCTTGAGGAATCACTACTTTTAACAACCAGTTTCAAGCTTACCCTCCACCAAGCCCTCAGCAACAACCCCTGTTCTAGCTGTTAAGCAACAACTACGCTCCATGCCATTCCTGGCAATGTGTCAGTAACTAAGGCTGTTGACCAAGCTTTAAAAACTTGAAAAACGCTGAGCTGTGGGCAGGTTAGCTGTTTAATTGCTTTTCACAAGGGTGCCAGAACATGACCTAGAAACCCACAGATGGTCGTCATCCTCACAACACTGGGCAGAAACGAGGCACAAGCAGAGCTGAGCTCTTATGCTCAAGTCGATTTAATTACAAGACAGAAAGTCATTGCTTCACTTGCAACAAAAAAATTATCCCCAAAGCATATTCAGAAAACAACTTAAACTGCAGGTGCAACTCTTGGGGGTTTTTAATAATGAATAAAGCTCTGCTGTCTGTGCAAGCTGTATTTGGGATCTCAATCCTGTAGCTGTGGGTACAAGTACAGTCTAATGGCATATTGAACAGTCCCTCAAACATACAGAACTGCATGCAGAAGCTGCACACACAATAAACCTGACACTTTAAAGACTGTTGTAGAAAATCTGGCCGCCAATGTTAAGCTCCAGACCTATGCAAGCATTTTTGCTGAATTACCACTTGAAAAGGAGCTTTCATAATGCGAGTGCTGACAAGTGTGATTAAGGCCTCGCAAGCAGATGCGACCACAATGCAGCTCACTGGTGGTGACTTCATTTGTTTTTTGAACAAAATTTCAATACGTAAGCTTAAGATGCTTGTGCTCAATAACTACAGCAACTAAAACTGAAAGGCTGTTCTAAGTCAACTTGAGTAACAAACAAAAATAAATCTGAATAGTTAAAACTTTCTAGGTTTGTATAACTTTTCAGTAAAGCAGACTTTAAGAAACTTTGGTGCTTTTAAAAATGAAGTTTTAAAACCGACTTACATGTGAATTAATATACTACGAAGATTTTTTTAAGCCCTCCTAATTAAAATCCATCTTTAGTAAAGAAGGATGCTAAATGGACAACTGAGTCTTTTGTAAAATCATAAGTGCTCAGTATAATAAACCACAAGACAGATCAACATAAGCCACTTCAATATTTCAAGGAGTTCTGCCATTCTTACATTATGAGAAGGGACCCAAAGCTTGGGTTCATCACTGAAGAAAAAACTTGTGGCATACTCTGTAGTTATTCACTTTCCAAAGAAAGAAGCTAAGCATCATAATTATGATTTTGGTTTTTCCAATCAGAAATGGATGCATTTCCAATTACTCATCATAAACCCATGAACTCATCCCTACCAGAGGTCTGAAAGCTAAATTGTACAGATATTTCAAAATGAGAAGCATCAGAACTGCAACATTTCTGTCTCTCAGCAGGTATTAGAAATAGGAAGCTCTTAAAAAAGACTTGTAGCTGTAACAGATGAAAGAGCCAAAAGCAGATTTGCCTTCAAATAGAATTCTTGGGTCTGTCAACAAGAAATTTACAAACTACATTAAAGTAGAAACTGAAAGGGGACGACACAAGACCACTACTTTTCATGCAGGTATGCTAGACCCAGCTGGCCACAGACTTTTACCCACCACTGCAGCTGAGGCCTGTCCCCAGTTCCTCTGCACAGTCAGATCAACATTACAACTGAATAGAGCCTTCTACTGGGGCTACACACTTTTTCAGAATTTGCCCCAAAAGAAAAATGCTGGAACATGGTTAGGTTAGACACTGCAAGTTAGTGTGGCCTGAAAGGATGAATTTCAATTCAGGCTAAATTTCAGAATGAAAACACTGCTCAACAGCCTTATGACACTATTATCACACTCCAGTAAACCAACACGCTTTTTTCGACTGTCAACTTTCATTTAATGGGAGAGTCTGGCTTAGAATCACTGTTCTAGACAAGGCTGTGTTTCAAAAGTCTGTTGGATAGAAATCAATGCCACTAAATAGGAAAAATAATATGTACCAGAAATGATTGTACAACAATAGAGAAGTGTAAGGTGTTTGATTTTGTTCTGCTTGCTCACTTCAGAATGTCAGCTGCTGGTGGGTTTCCAAGTGCTGCGGTGAAAGCACTGGCTCTATGTGTACAGGCATTTCTTACTACAAAAACACGGGCAAAGAAGTCTGTAAACTGCAGGAGGACAGAGTATATCCATCATTCCCCTTTGTTTCCAGCTGCAGTCTCCAGAACACCCCAAGAGCAGCAGCACAGTGTCTGGTTTCAGGCAGTGCTTTGTAAATCATTTAAGGAGGATTCAGTGAATATTTTATAAAGTGAAAGACATTATCACCAGTATCACATCATGAAACAGGTATTTACATTTTTGCCACTAAACACTGTATTTTTAGGAGTAGCTCAGACCGTTACAAGCTGTTCTGGTGAAGAGGCACATGAGAAGCACACCGGGCACCTTCTCTTCCTTGATCCTTAGTTTTGGCTTTTGCCCATATAACATCCACTTTCACTATTTCCTGTAACCTCAAAAAAAGTGCATAGATTCAGCTGGAACAATATCTCTCTCACTAAGAAAAGATTTAAGCTTTGCGATGGTATACGAAATACTTCAGTGCCAAGAGAGAGCTTTATGTTGTATTTTAACTTTGTTTCTCCCAAGGAGAATCCAAATTATTTATTAGCTCTTCCTCCTCTACTGTCTAGCTTCACGATCAAGTTAACATTCCTTTTTTTTTATTTTTTCTTTTCATGCGTTCTTATTTCTGTATACAGAAAGGCTGGCTGGGAAAGAAATTATGAGTTAAATTTTGGCAGATACTTTTTTGTGGTTTTGGCTTGGGTTTGTTGGGGGTTTTTTGTTTTATTTTGGTTTTTTAACTTCAAGGAGCTTACCTCAGATGTATGAGGTAGCGTAGTAGCCTTTCTTCAGTCTGGTGACTGTTTTCTTTATTGACAGTTCGCTTGACTTCTCGTCTCACAGGAACAGAAAATGTTCTTTGCCGTAGGAATGTTTGATGATTAGCTGGCATTTCTCTCAAGTCATAGATCACCACAAACATCTTCACCACAGTTTTGTTAGGGTTAAATAAGGTCTGAAAAGACAAACAGTTCAATACAATACTCTTTAGAGATGACAAATTTGAAAAAAAAACCCAACAAACCTAACCCAAACTCGATCCATCAGAATAGTCCTCCATGCACGTTTCTGTGCCATAGAGAAATGTTTATGTAAAAACAGCGGGAAGCTTTTCTGGTTTTCAACACTTCAACTACCAGCAGTTCCCATTTTTAAATATAATGCTAAACACAATCTAATCTGAATGAAACACTAGTGTAGGACTACTCTTACTTTGCTAATCAGCATCCCCATTTTTGTTTATTTTTCCAGTCAGCTTTTTGTCTACACTGTTTTCCAGACACAATACACTTGCAGGAAGCACAGTGGTGGGCTCCGCTTTTAAACCTGAAATTACGAATGTGTTATCTTGGACTGGGTTCTTAAAAGAAGGAGTCAGTTCACTGGTTCTTAGCAATGACTGTGATTTACTTCGTGGTTTTATTACACAAGTAAAGGTGGTGTTAAAATATTACAAAAGGTAGATACCATTCATTATTCAATCTTAATCACTTTAGAAGAAATTCAGAATTTAGACTGTGGCCTAATTACTTCCCCATCACTTTTTCAAAGCCACAGTGTCCCCAAGTATTCTGATTCTCCTGTAACTGATTTTAAGACTCCTCAGAGCACAGAAGTGTTCAAAGATTGGGAATCTTCTTTGTCCCATGCACAGACTTCTACTCTGAATTACTACAGTATACCTACAGAGATGCACATTTCCACTGCTAGCTTCATGCTCATCTCCAATAACCTCATCTCTGCATGACTTTCTTGATATTAGTGGTTTCAAGGCACCCTTATCTGCTGAGTACATACCACTTGTATTGTTCCTGAAGGCGGTACCCGATAACCCCTTTTACCAAGGGACTCTAAAGTAATTACACCCTACAAAAACAAAACACGTATTTAGGTCACAGAGATAAACAAATCAAAATGTTCTAATCATGTAATTGCATTGATTTGAAACATAATCAGTAATTTACAAAAACTAAAAATAGAAGGCAATGCATTTAAGATGCAGGTAAAAAATCAGCAGTAGGGGCCTTACAGATAGTTTGGCAGACCATTAAAAGCTGTGCAATAAGAGGTACGTTCTCCTCTTGAAACAAGATTCAAGTTTCCACATCTTCTCCACATCAGGGAGCTAGGACAAAACAGAGCTTTCTTTCAAAGCAGCTGGGAGGTTAAAATGAAACATTTGTCTCCTCCTTTCCATTTCTATATCATCTACAGTTGCACCAATAATACTCCAAATCTCACAGAACTCACTTTTGCTTTTCAAAGGCAGCAGATGCACTTAATCTTCCACTCTAATCCAAACTTTGGGAAGGATGACATCTGCTTTGGTACCAGCTGTGATCTGCAGAGCACCCCTGAGTGCCGCACAGGACGCTGCCGAGGCCACGCTCAGGGCACTGCCACACCTCTGGTCACCCTGCAGGGCACCACTGCTGCACCCCACTGCACTGGACTCAAAAAACCCAAACCAAACAACCAAAAAAAGACCCCAAAGCAGAGAAACTAGCTATACAAACAGAAACAATGTTTCTGATGATGGAGGCACTACACAAATGCTGTATTAATCCTGGGAGACTCAGCCATAATAGCATATTTAGAGCATGTGGAAAAGCCTGAAACAATGAAACCCAGCTAGGAAAATAAGCAATGCTACTTTAACCGTTTGAGGAGCATGAGAATCCCTTCACCTCCTAGAAAATTAAGTGAAATAATCTAGAAAGATGAAAGCAAAAGAAGAGATACTTTTTGCAGCAGTTAAGACATATACAAGTTTAAACTCAAAGCCATTACTTAAACTCTAAGCAGTTTCCTTTTCTGAATACTTTCCAAAACAGAAGGTCAGAAATATGGTAACTGCTATGAATTTAAAATCTAAATGTTGGGATACTCAGATGTTCATTGCTTGACTTACATGTTTAAACAACCTCTTTACTGTATATTAGACAGACGTACACATACAAAAACCTCTAAAAATTGGAGCTGCCACCTATGTAAAATTGAGGTTCTTTAACAGGCATTCACAATAAATCCAGCCTCTGATTCACTGCCAGCATATAAGACACCATTTGCTTTTTACAGAGGAGCACTTTTAGACTTGCAACACCCGTGCTGTCACTGTAGAAAGGTGGAACAGAATTAGCACCCAGAGATGGAGAACACAAACACTGTGTGGCTGCAAACATCAGCAAAGCATGCAGCCTGTGAGAGTGCCGTGTGCCACGACAGCCCCAACAATATCTGCTTTAAAAGAAAGGGCTGAATAACTTCCAAGTCTAAGGTCTCCGTCAGCAATTGCCCCTTGGCCTGCACCTAAGCCACTCTGCAGAGTGGTTAGTTGCCCAGAGCAGCTGCTTGTTGGGACAACAAAACGTATCCTGTTAAGTCCAGCTATTGCCTCACTGCTATTTTAAGGTAGATGGATAAAAAGAGATGTTGGGGGTTGATCACTGCAGTGTGGGGGGAGACAAATACATTCAATATCCCAAGATGAGAACAGCTGAATGGTGGGGCAGAGAAGTGGAAGGAAAAGCACTAGTTAGGGAAAGGAAGGGGGAGAGGACAACTCTGTCATAGGCAGTTGAAAATAAGCCAGATCCCTGCAAATCTTCACCTTCTGAACCCTCTACTCACCAAGCTCTTGCTCTTCGCCTCCATGTACCAGAATTTATTTAAAATAAATCCAACCACACACTTACCATGTAAGGAGAGGGCGCATTGTCATCTGAAACGCTGTAGAACGACACTTCAACTGGCAGAGTCATGTGCGTGGGACAAAAGACTCCACTGGCTCCCACCTCTGCTGTGAAACCCTCCACAACACCGAGCGGGTCCAAGCGGAAATTCAGGACAGATTCCTGGAAAACAAGGCACATACAGCTCAGCTTGGGAACACCTCAAATAAAACAGAGTATAACTGATCAGGAAACAAGTCTATATAAAACTTTGTGTCTTTCATAAGGTGACCTGCCAAAAATCAAAAATCACTAAGGCAAAAATGATGAACGTTCAGTAAGATGACAGTGGTTTAAGAGAAAGCATCCAAATCCTGTCTTCGTCCTGCTGAAACTGTGCAAAAGCCCACGGAGAACTTTACTGCAGCAGGATCTATGCATGATTTGCAGCATATACTATCTGAAAAACATAATAACCTAGAATCTGTAACCTTCCCCAACAAATTCAGCTGCATATTTCACAAGACAGTACAATACAACCCGTTAATGCACTGGCTGTTAGTTGCTGTTACTGGATATGCTACATGAAGTGAAGAGCTGGAGCCTACCCTTCAAACATGTTCTGTTTAATACACTGATTTAATTCCGCTTTTGTGACATATTAAGTAGACTTTAAGAGTGAAAATGTAAATCCTTTTTTCTAGGTAAGGACATTATAAACATGAACAATTACAGGTTATTAAATCTCACTTAAGGCAAGAGAACATCTTCTAACTTGACCATAGTGGGAAACAAAAGCTTAAGCAACTCATTGTATTTGATTCTCTGAGACAGAAGATGTCTGGGGCATGAAATAAGTGCCTTTACAGCTGGAAATGAAAACAAATTTTATTCAATTTAGTTAGGAACTTTTACATTTTAATAAGGCTGGAATTGTTCACAGTAATATACTTCTAAAAGCAGTACAGAAGAGTATTAAAAATACCACAAGAATTCTAGAGAATATGCAATACCTCAAAGTTTCCCAGAAGGCTAAGACTTGTTACTGGTGGAGCACTGGAACTTAGAAATGGTTTCCCATGGCTGTCTGGATCACTGTCTCTGTTTATACATTGTTGTGGGCTATTAAAAAAAGACAGAATAAATATAAAGAATAAACACATTTGCTTTTGTCTTCTGGGTATAAACAGCTCTAGAGAGAATAATTTATTTACTGTACTACAAAATGTTGTCCTAAAGAAGTAACAGTTGAACATTGCCTATTAATACTTTTGCAAAGTAGCAAATTTAATAATAATAATAATAATAATAATAATAATAATAGCAGCAAAGCATTTTCTAGTTAACTGAAAAATATTTTCACCAGTTTTACATTACAAGGGATAAAGACAATAGAAATTTTGTTCTTTAACTCCATTAGCAGGAATCAAAAGATCAGATTATTTTCTCTTGTATGTAGGTACTTTTGTCTCATATTCTGAAGCATATCTCATATTCCTGACATCAAACTACCATATCAAAAGCTGTTTATGTTACATGTATTAATGTACAAAAGGTCAGGATTGGCCCTTTTTAAAAGTCTGATTCTCTGAACAAGTTAAGACATTAAAATGCTTAACTTGTTCAACACTAAGGACAAAATACAGCACAAAATTAACATTGATTTGAAGAAGAATCAGTGATTACTAGCTTTTCTGTCTGAAAACTCAAGTGTATCTGACAGCATATCTACCCCTGCTGGGGACAGAACTCATTCTGCCAGCAGCTCTCATTCCATGGCTATGTCCCAGAGCTGTGCTAACCTGGAAACTCCCAGGGCACCTCAGCTGCTGAGCCTTGTTTTAAAATAAGGATTCTTTTGAAAGCATTTTTTGTCTTTGCTAACAAGCTTTGTTTTTGCATATAAATATATATATATACACATTATGCCTCCCTCAAAATTCTCCATGTTTCTGGTAAATAAAACATACCTTCTTGCAGACAGACATTTCAGCTGCAGCAATGATGAATCCAGATCAAAGCACCCAGACTGTGTTTTCCTTTGAGGAACCTCAACAAGGAAAGAAGATGCTAATTTGAAAACTGAGCTGCTACCACAGACAATTTTGCCAAGTAAGCACATTTTGCCAAGAATTTTCATGACATTACAAAATTATAAAAACAGAGCATAGAGAGTAATTCTTATACATTTTAAACATAGTGAAGAAAGTTCTAGGACTATTAATGACGAGACTGTAAATTCTGATTAGCAGGAAGTATTTCAGTAAAGACATTCAGGAAGCTGATGTCTCTTTGGAACAGTACAGAATAAACAGGCTGTAACAATTTCCATCAAATTTCCCTGAAAATATGACAGCCTTTACAAACAATGAAGAATAAAGCATATCACATGTTGATTACAGGACATCACTACTTCAGTAGTTTTAATAGGGACTGCCTCCTTTTTTAAAACTCCTAACAACCTACCAAGAACTGTAACACTTCCCCAAAGTCTGCCTTATCACAGCAGTTTTGTTTCACTAAATCATTCCATGACATCTCTGGTTACTGAAGAATGTACTGTACAAACTGGTCACAGAAACAAAAGCTTTGGAATAATAGGCAATCAGGTATTAAAAACTAACACAAAACCTCTCAAATGACAAAATGTTAATTTACACTTAAAGCACTGATCTTCAAAATGCTTTCTTTTGTGCTCTAAAATGGCACCAAAGCATTGTTTCTATTGATTTTTCTAATGCCACCTTTTGTTAATCTTGATATTATCTCAACAACTATGTATGTCTTTAATATTTTCTTTTCCAAAACTACTGTTTGGCTTCATTTACAGGTTAACTCTCATTTAAGCATTAATTTCCACTCACAAGAGTATTCACTGTGACACAAAGTAAATACACTCACTTCACCTAGGTATTTTGTCAAATTTTATACCATGCACAGACATTAGAAGAACAAATACTCCCTTTCTCAGTTAAAAGAATTTCAAAAATAACTTACAGGACTTGAAAGCAGAGGCAGTCCAGTTCTGGGATGAAAAGCCTTGGTTGAAGTTCCATCCAGGGATCGAAAGTTGTGTTTCCGCCATGTGTTTGTGTGTTTTAGAGACGGTGCTTTCTGCCAGCAGAACAAATTCACTCAGGTTATCAATGGGATATTTCAGTGACCTATCATGATAACACTCACTTGCTGTAAGGGACAAGACTCCTGACCCAGGTGGATCTCCATCACACTAGCGTGGGATGAAACACTCAGTATAAATTCCCCTTGATCTATAATTACACAGACTGCTCCCAAAAGACCACAGAGCATACTCAGACAGGTGTCCTTCTGCAAACCAGGCTGCCTCACTGCCTATGGAAACAGTCCCAGCTCTGGCCCCGGCAGTGGAACAGGACAGCGTTCTTCTCCGTGGTAAACTGACGAAGTTTAGGGGAGGCACCACCAGCCAAGTTACCCAATCACACAGAATCATTTGACATGTCACCTTGTCAGCTAGACCATGGCACTAAGTTGTTTCTTGAACACCTCCAGGGTTGGTGACACCAGCACCTGGGCAGTCCATTCCCATGCTTAACCCTCTCCATGAAGAAATCCTTCCTGAGTTACTTCAGACCAAGATTACAATGGTAACACGCTGCTTCCTACAAGGTCAGGCTTAAACTCCTCTTCATGCTGGTCCTTAGCAGATAGAGGGTACAAGCTATCTGACAAAGGGCAGCTGTAGGAATTATAGTCTGTTCCCATATGTATTTACCTGTACGTCTGGGTTCTTCTGCCTCTCACACTTAACTACATTGTCTTCAGCAGGTTTCTTCTGAGAAGTGCTTTGAAAATCCAGGCTTGTTGGGTCTTCATTCTCATCATGTGCAGTTTTTGTTTTATCTTGTTTGGTTTTGTTTTTGAAACTGTCATGGTCTTTATTTAAATAATTTTCAATACTAACAAGCTGAGTATTTTGCTCATAAATATTTGGTTTTTTGGAGTCTTTATCTAAACGCTTGAGCTCATTTTTGTGCAAAGAGTCAGATACTGGCATCACGGTTGCTTTTTTTGTACCTTCAAGTATTCTGCATTTTTCTATCTGTAAATTATTAAAACTGTCTGTGCCGTTGTTCTCACTAACAACTGTTCTTTCTTTAAGTTTATTTGTGCAAATCTGTTCATCAATGCTGCTGGAATTTGAACCCTGTTTAATTCTGTTGGTTATCTGGTCTTTCTGTGCACAACCAGAATGTATTTCAAATTTATCTGGAACTTCAGATTTATTTCCTTTAATACATGATGATGATGTGTGAATGTTATTAAATGCATGAGAAGTTTTATTTGAAGTCTGATGAAATGCATTTTGGACAGCTTCACTGGGTTTTGCTAAAACCAATTTTCTTCTTGCTTGGACTTTCAGAGACGTCTTCAATTCTCCATCAAACCTAGAAGGACTGATAGGAGTATCAGGTGTCTTTGTCCCTGATTTACTGCTGTCTTCTAACAGAGAAAAACTGGATTTAGCAAAAGAAACAGAAGACGGTTCCTTGCCTTTCTTCAGCAAATTTTCATCTTCATATGTACTTCGGAAAATTTTTGAAGTGACTGGACTAGCCTCATGCACCTTGAATGGATGTCCAGCAACATGGGAAGTGGCTGGATCACAATGAATCAAGTGTTGGGCAATCCTTGCTATCACCTCCTGCCGCTCCTGGAGCAGGGAATCAATCAGGGGGTTACTCTCTCCTGCCGACTGACGGCCACAGTGGCTCCCTGGAACACGGGCGTCGAGCAGGGTGACCTCTGGCACTGCTCTCGTTTTGCCTTCCCCACTATCCTCCTGTATTGCATTGTCTGAGCTGGCAACAGAAACAGGGGTGCTTTCCTTGCTTTTCCTTGGCAAGTTCTCGTCTTCGAAAGTACTCCGGAAAGCTTTTGGTGTAGCCGAGATGTTTTCATGTGTGTTGAACGGACGCCCAGCAACAACTGGTGAAGTAGCTGGATCACAGTGAATCAAGTGCTGAGCAATCCTAGCAATGACTTCTTGTCGCTCTTGAAGTAAAGAGCCTATCAAAGGATTGGTTTCTGTGGGCTGATGAGAGCAATGACTATTTGAAACACGGGAATCAACTAGAGAACAGGATTTAAAAGTCCTGACCGGTGTTTCATGAGGTTGTGTCTTACTGTCTGCTGTAGCATTATAGCACTGAACTTTAGACTGCGATGCCCCAAAGTCAGATCCAAGTCCGGTAGATGGATAAAGTTTTAAATTTCTGAAAGATGTAGTAAATTCAGGCAACTTTTTTCCATTAAGTAGGCCTTCAGGTGTCATTGTCCATGTCTGTTTCCCACGAAAATGCTGTGGACTGGGAGTACTGCATTGCTGAGCAGCACTGGGATCGCCGTGCTGATGGAACTTACGCTCTTGCATTCGCTTTTCGTAAAAGCTAAGGTTGGTGTGAATACTACAGGTCAAAACTGGGTAGTTGGATTGCCTGGGCAAGGACTGGACGCTGACTCTCAAGGCCACATTGTGAGAAACATTAGGAACAGGAAAGACATGCTCAGTGGGTGTCTGGGAGAACGTCCACGGCAAGTCCACATCTGCAGCGCTCACCCTGAAACAACACCGAAGGGCATTTACAACAATAGCTAAATGAATAGTTTTTAATTATCTACTTCATAACAAAGGTCTAAGAAAAAGCACTAAAAACATCAGCAACTGCTGTACTTTGCGTAGTACACAAATCCTATAGAACTGCCAAAGTACCAGGCCAACAATTCTAAAATCAAGCAGGAGGACAGGAGAGAAGAATGATTTTAAGACAAGCTGCAGCAATCTGCAAACAGCAAACGAGTTTTTTTCCATTCCAGGCGTACCTGTAGAGGATGTTTCGGGGAACAGCACCGTGTGAAACGCTCAGCCACGCGCTCAGCTGAGAGAAGAAGACAAAGGACCGGACAGCCAATAAAAGGGTCTTCTCTTCAATAAATCGATCTCCACTCCTAAGACATTTAAAGACAAACACATAAGTGTTGGTAAGAATATTCAGAGACTTTTTAGAACTAGAATATTGTCAGATCTTTGGTCAGAATAATAAAATACAGCTTAATCAAGCAAAACAAAAACTCCTCACACATTTTTGAAGATCCCAGAGCCTCGTTTGTTTTTATACACATTAAAATTGACAAAACTTGACGTAACAAATGTTAAACGTATTTAAAGGACCATTTGCAGCCAGGATCATTTTCATATTCTGCACTGCACAATGTGTACTGCAGAAATTTTGAGTATAAGAAGACTAAAATTGAGATGCTTCGATTTCACTAGCAAACAGTGGTTTGCTTAGATCAGTCCTCATGGCAAAGAGCCAGTTCAAAAACACTGATTACTTTAAGGACTTTAATATGACAAGATTCTTGCAATTACCAGCTAATCTTCATATCTAACTTACTGTCGAGGAACTGGCTCCAAAATCCACCTTTCTAACAGCAATGCATCTTGTTTGATTGCAGGATCATTTAAATCATTCCCCTCGGTGGTGGGCCCTTCATCACTATAGCAACAGTCTGGAAGTAGCATCACTTCTACCATGATTGGAATATTGTTCTTCCACAGAAGCATAACCTCAGATCTGGTTCGCCTGGCCTGACGACACTGAGGGAAAGGAAAATGTCAACATACACAAGCCATAAAAATACTAGCCAGATTTAAATCTAATTTAAAAGCACATTCCAAAGTACTAGAGAAGGATAAGGGTCAAATTCTGTTTGGTTTCACCAAATCAGAAATAAGATTCCAAAGCTATTAAATGAAAAAATAATTAACAAATCCTTTACAGTTGCCATTTGAGCAAATTTCTTTAGAAAATTAAAAAAAGCTTATAAAAATACATATCCCCAACCACTGCACTTTGCTACCTTGCAGTTATCTCTCCACAAGGCACCCTCTTGGATAGACCAACTCAGCAGTATCTTTATAAATTCTGTGTCTTGAAGCAGGCTAACTTTCTGCATGAATATAACATAAATTCCCACAGTACTTAGGAACTTCAACTTTACTCCCAAACAGACTGGCTAGATTTGATGTGCTTGTGTTTTTTTGATCACTAACTTTTCAAGAACACCTGGAAAAGCAAAAAGTTAGGCAAGTCAGCCTGCATTTTCTCAAAAGAAACCCTAGACCAAGAATGCTAAGTATAGTGCTCGTCATTTACATAATAAAGATTCAAATAGGCACTGCATTCAGGTAGTCGTGCAGAACTTCACGTTCAAGGATAAAAGGCTTAATGATCTCTCATTTTAAGGACAGATCTATTATTAGTAGGATACTGAATTACATACTCATTTAAATGAAGGACTGACAGAGAGCCATTGTTACTCATGCTTAACTGTGAATCCACTGTGGGTTCTTGGCTGACTTTAACCACAGTAGCAAGGATTTGGGACATGAAATGGGAACCACGGCCATACCTGAGCCAGTTTGTCGCTGCATTCATGCTTAGTTGTTGGTGGCTGACTTGACTGTGCTGGTGGGCAGTGGAAGCCCTCTGTCCTGCCCTTGATCGAGTACTCTGGTGTCCGGCCCTCAGTGATCAGCAAGGCCAAGGAAACCAGGAACTCCTCAGCTTCATACTCAAAGTATTCATCCAAAGTATCTGTCATTTCAAAAAGACAAAAATTAATGACATTTGCTGTATAACAACTGTTGGCTGACCCTGCAGTTTGTTTCAATTACATTTGAAATGAGAGTGGGCTATGGGAAATGGATCTTCGTGTCAGACTGGCTGCACTCCCCATAAAGCCCACCACTCCCCACTGTAGCACCACAAAACAACTTTCCTCATCTCATAATGTTGTCACTACAAACAGACAAAGAACTTTGTTTTTCTACAGCTTTTCTAGAAGACAAAAGCTTTCCTGGGCTCTTGTGGGAGAAGTCTGATGACAGTATGACTTGGCACTGTTATTATCATCTGACAGATGGAATAAGAAGCCACAATATATCATAAAATAGTTTAAAAATTGAAGAAGAAGGAAAAAAAGGAATATTTACTTCCATTACAGAAAAAGTGGGACACAATGTTCTTTAAGATTTTTATTTCAAGTCCCTCCTGCTGAGAGCAAGGCTTACTTCAGAGGTCCATTTTTAGTTACCATTAACACATAGGAAATGTCCCGAAGAAACATACAGAGTATTCATTGTTTTGTACCACGGTCAGTCTAAACTTGTGCAAAGAATGAAAACTCAACAAGTCTCTGCAGACAAAGCAGCAGCTGGCACTGCTCTTCATGAAGAGCCCTGGCACACTCAGTTCCTGCAGAGCTAAGATGCACCATTTTATGGTGTTTTACAGAGCACCCTTCTCCTCCTCCTCCCTCATCACGAGGATGTCACCCATCATTCAAACAGATTTAAGTACAACCAGATCATGTCGTTCTCCTCTCTGCTTCAAAACACTTCAAGTTTCAAAATTATTTAATTACTGAAGAGGTTACAGAAAACTCTCGTTTCCATGAAAGAGAAAATACATTCACTTCAAAGTCTATTTTAAGAGCAGCAAAAAAAAGCGGGTGGAGGCAGGGCCGCCAGCAGTTCTTTACCTTTATTTTCAAGCTTTAGGGGAACAAAAGCACATGACATCCTCACAATTTTAGCTTAAATGTCCTATGTCATCCATCAAAACAAAACTGCCACAGGGACAGAGTTAATTTCTATGCATGTTTCAATTATCATGCATAAAATACCCTTCAGAAGTCTTTTTTGTCTTGGTCCCCTAATAGCAGAGCATTTGGCAAACATTGCAAGGCAGACTTGAGAGATGCATACAAGAATGGATGCGTGAAACAAAAGCTCCAATTAAATGTGCAATTATCTGCATATGCAAATCATCAAGTGTGTAAAACCAGCTTTTGCATGTACATATTTGCCTAGCCCAGGCTTGTACACCACCGACCCCAGGGCTTACAGCCTATTTGAAGGGATCTACACAAGGTAAATAACAGAAGTCAGCCCACTGCTGAAGAAGAGCCAGAGGACAGATGAATTACCCTGGAGGACCCCATATGGCATGTGAACAACACATTAATTCATCTGGCATATGTTAAAATGGTCATTCACCTGACGGATGGCAAAAAATATCTAATAAAGGGTGAATGAAAGATTAAAGGAATGGTAAATAACAGAGAGGACAAGACTCTTAGGTAGTGATATGAGTCACCTACAAAATTAGGCACCTGCAATTTTTTTTTCAGCTGGAAGTCTGGTGAACAAAAGGCAAGTCATACTTGGGAACAGGAAAATGGAATTTGGGAAGACTCTGAAAAGGATTTGGATATACAACAGACAAAAAAAAAAAAAAAAATTGCAGCATTATCTTGCTGCTAAGCTCATCTTTGTATGTCCAAAGGCCATGGTAATTTCAAGAAAGCCCTAGCAGGAAGGATCACTAGTGGAGTATTTTGCCTACTCTGACAGAGAAGTTCAAAAATCTCGAAAGTGTTCAACAGGAGTGAAATTAATTTAAACTAGAATTGTCTCATGCTTAGCAGACTAAACAAAGCTATTTCATCCCTATGAACATGCACAAGAAGAACTCTTTTTAGTTAAAATACATAAAAACATGTATGATTTTTAAGAAAAACTGTAAAGAGTGTGATCAAGATCAGCATGTGCACAGTAAAATGTGATACCTGAAAATTTACACTAGAGAATTTTAAGTGGCAAGTAACAGTAAAAGAGACATGCCCTTCAATTATCATTAGACGCTTACCATATGAAGCAGTAGACTTTCTACTATTTAGCTCTCTTTTTAAGAAGATAATCCATATGTTCTCAAAATCTTTTGGACTTGACACAAATTAATGGACAAATCCTATGGTCTGAGTGCTTCTGCTGAGCTAGATTTAGGGAAAATCCCACCCCTTTTTTTGTGTTAAAAAGCCTCTGATACCAAAGCTTGTATTGCATACTTATAGTGCTCAGTGCCTTCAGAGACATATTACAGGGTACTACAACAAGACATAGACAGTTTAAAATATTCAAATGCAAGATCCAGTGAATAGTAAATAAGCAAGATAAATAAGCAATAAATCCAGGTGCATATTCTGAAGTAATCATCGCTCAAGATTCAGATTACATACATGATGTTATTTTACATAAACAGATAAAGCTCATTTCCAAGTTCAATTTACAAATATTGCTCCTGTTCCTGTATCAGACCTATTATTTCAGAAGCAACCAGTTTCTTGCCTTAAGAATGGAAGACCCAACTAGCTTAAGAGACGTATTTATATACTTATATTGGCTGCAGTTACAAAAACACCATGTTGTTTCAAAATAAAAATGGCATCATTAAAAAGCCTGTGCTGAACTAGGAAATGCTACAGCATTATAAAGACAGAGCCAGCACTTTAAAATTATGTCAGCAATGTAACAAACCAGTTATTTGATCTAGACTTTAAAAAAAAATGTAAAGCACAAACAGCAACAGATAACGAGAAATATATTTTTTCCTACAAAGTTCATGTGGCATAGTATCTTTTTATAGCTCCACTAGATTTATATATCATTTAGCAACTTCTAAGAGTTTTCATAAAGAAAAAAAACCCTATAACCGTTGAGAAGCCTGGTAATTGTTCCCATACAACAGACACAGATGATGCAAGTTGATGCAATTGAGGACAAGGGCAGAATGACATTTATAGAAACAGCAAACTCAGTGTTTAGTTAAAAAAAGTCCTACTCTGTGTGTGCTGCAACTGTTTGGTTTTGTGTATGAATCAGCCCTAGGACACATCATATATTGTGTACAGAATAACCTCAGTCCTATAACCTGACTATACAAATATGATTTTATTGTTCTGCTTCATCTCTAGCAATGCAACATGCAAGTATATAGCATAAAATAGGCATCCCTGCAGTGTCTGGGGTTTATTCCCCTTAAAATAGCAAAAAAATCAAGTTAGCTGACACAAGTAAATAGGAATTAAAGTAATAAGGCACTACAGCCCTCTAACCAATACATTGAAACAAAAGGTTATTGACCAGGTGGTCACAAGAGACAGCAGCAGGTGTCAGACCACTCTAGGAGGAAAAAAGAGAAATTTAAATTTAGACTGAAGCTACTGTGCATAGAGCAAAGCAGACAGTACTGCAGAACTGACACCTGAAGGCACATCATTTTGTTTTCCTTTGCCTCCTGCACATACCAACCTCAACAAAGACTGATTTTCTACACCTTCTGGACAAACAGAAAAGCCCATTTAACCAGAAATGTCAAGGAGTCTTCACATCCTTGTCCTCCTACCTCCACTACACACAGGTGCACGAGCACTGGAATACAGAATAAGAACTCACAATCTTCCCCAAAAAATGAAATTGGTTCACATCCTGAAACATCAATTAAGGTTAGTCCTGTGGTAGTAGGGATTCAGAAATCCACTTAACTGGAACCCAAGGACTCTCCCAAAACTTCAGTTAATCAAGTTATGCCCAGCTGACTCCTTTCCCAACTAGGTCACGCTGGTGCAGACCAACTCCCTTCCTTTTCCTATCACAGCATTTTCTGTAGTAATTACAGAAAGTGTTTTCCTGAAAGACATGTTTTAGAAAAGCATTTAATCAGTTTTCTAGGCCTAGGCCAGGAAACAGAGACACTGGGTATCATGTAACCCATTGTGTTCCAGGTGGCACCAGAAGGGCAGCACATCTGGAAGCTGCTGCCCTGTCCTGCCTGGGCACAGCAAGGCAATAAATGGCCCCAGCAGAGCCGCTCCTGCCCTGTGCTACCCCCTCCCATCATGACCAAGCTGTGATACGACCACAATCTCTCTTAGTCCATGCTTATTTTATTGTCTTAGCACCTCTCATACTGCACTGCTCACCACAACTGCCTACCAAGCTTGTCCTCTTCTCAGAAAAAGAGCTCATTTTTGCAAAGAGACTTCAAAGAAAGATAATTTAGTTCAACTGGAGTATCCTTTAATCCTGACCTTCACTGATTGAGAGCTACTTCCTTCAAGAGTCCATGAAACAACTAATAATTGCCTTTGAATATGCTCTGTAACAGTGCAGACCGCTCCTGGAAAATCTTTAGGCACCCACAATGGATTTTGAAGGCCACTGATTTAAAGTAATCACATTCCTATTTCACTTCTTAGAAAGGTGAAACCCAGTAAGCAAAACACTCAACAAAATATGGAATGCATGGTGTAGGCTGTTGAGATTCCCAGCTGATGCAAGCTCTGCTCCTGCCCTACCCAGGCTGTCCAGTGGGCACCGTGGCATGGTCGCCCACACCTGCTCTCTCCTTCCTTTTTCAAAGACTAAAAGCATGGCTTAAGCACTTGGATCTTACTTTTTGTACTTTCAGTACAGGCAGTCCCTCAGGAGACACTTTGGTCCAAGGGTCCCATGGCAGGAGAGTCAGGTACACTGGAGATAAAGTGGCTGCACTGTCAGCACTCAGAACCCAGCACCTCCCAGCAAGGGCATTGCTCTGCATTGAAAAAATTACAGCAAAAGCTCTTCTCCCAAAACAATCAACTCTGGTAAGTTTTATTATCTCACTATTCCAAGAAATAGGTGAAAGGTACTTCCACATTTTAAGAGTAAGGCAGGGATTCAAGAAACTACTGTAAAGGAAATGAAACACAATGTAAACGTTTGACTAACAGCTTCTCTTCTGGAATTAGAAACACCTACGGATGCTTTGGTTAACTAATTCCACATTGTGCTTCACTTCAAATGAAAGTTGCCCTTGAATCCCCCAAATCCAAGATTCTCTAAATGAGCGGTCATGTTGTGTCTGCATATTACAAATCCATCGTTATATCTGAAGTCACACGCTTCAAAAGCTTTGCAATAATAAGAGTTTAGGTATAATTTAAGCTATCAAGAGGTAAAGTCATTAGATGGACTACTTGTTTCAAGAAACAAGCTATTAGTTACTTAAACTCAAGCAAATGCAATGAATTGGTTACTCACCTTGATTTAGGAATAATCCTATACAGACTGACACACACTGACAACTGTCTTACGTTCTTATGGCTCAAGATCTTTGAGCTCAGGGACAGTCATTGTGAAAACATGAGGAGAGCAGCACAGTAATTCATTTTATTGTTACTATCTGCTTACTTTTTCCAGGGTACCAAACTGAACCACTACCTGTGTATCAAAGCAGTTCAGCTGTAGGCAGAAAATGGCAGCATAGGAATTTATACTGGAACTGATGCATACCTGCTTGTCAAATGAAATAACAGTATAAGCTATAAAAAAACCTCTGATCCTACTTAGTTTCACATAAAACAGGAAGAAATTCACCTGCTTCTGTGTTGTTATGCCAGTTCATAAGCAGAAAAACAAACCAAAGCACACTACCTTGTAAGCAAGGGGGGATTTTAAAAGCCCAAGACAGAGCTATGTGGAGTTGATGAAGTTATTCCAGAGCTGCAGAGCAATAAAAATCAATCAGTGCCATGAGCTCCACTGCAGAGTGCAGTGCTGCAGTAATTCCCTGGCTACGTGTGTATCACTGCTCATCTCCTGCACGTTCCTGTGGATGCCTCTCACAGCACCCAGAGCTAATCTCGAGGCAGCTTTACTGTAAATAGAGAGACTGGTTTTAAAACTGGGCGGGGGGAAAAAACAAACTACAGCTCACATTTTACTAAAACTTACTCAGATTCAAACAGCTTAATAAGTACAGACATAAAATCCATTTAAAGCTTAAGTTTCCTGCAGTCATCTCTGAAACTACTGCTGTCTGGGAGTGTAAAATGCAGACTGTTAAACTGATCTGGGTGTTCCCATCTTGCTTCCTGAGTTTTGGCTGACATCCTATTTTGCCATCACCATACTGCTTACTGAGTCACTTCTCTTCGTCCAACTGTAGCTTCTATTTTTATCTAAGCAACAACAGTTTAATGTGCTTCTTTTGATTTTTTGGCATTAAACCAGATTCTAGATCCAATATTTGCAAGGGAAACTGGTTTTGTTTTCCCTTAACTGGACAAAGAAAAGGAATAAGAACAAATGGTACAAGCTGAATTGTTTCTTGCTCACAATGAAATCACAAATTGTAAAGTAGGTCAATCATTACAATTTCAACATCTGTACTTAGTAGAAGGAAAGCAATACCTGAAAACATGAACTTCGAGGCTTATTTTAAACATCAATTCACCAAAAGTTGCAAGAGAACATATATATTGTAAAATACACCTGTCCCCCTGTATCCTGACATGGGTACATAAGTGCTGAAATGTCAGTGCAAGGCTGTAAGATTATCAGTGCTGCAATGGTTAGCAGTTTAAATAGAAGCCACTTGTGGGAAGAGAACATTTTCCTTTTTGCTGACTCCTAAACTAAAGGTGCTACTTATACCAACATGCTACAACTGGACAGGTCCTGAAAGCAAAGAGGACTTGGCTCAGCTAAAGCCCTCGAGAGCACATCAATTTCTGTTTTCCTTTATATTAGCTTCCTACATTGTGATTACATTAAATGTGACTACACAAAAAAACTGAAGTTACACTTTAATGAAACAAAAATGCCTATAAGGAGCACACCAAGTAATTTCCATTAATTCACCTCTAGCTTTTTACATTTTCCCCTTGTTTAGCTGATGCTCTGCCTAAGCTAGACTGTGTTAGAACAAACTGCATGACACAATACACCTATCTGAAAAAAAAAGAAAACTAATTCCCAGAAAAGCCAAAGGATTTCTGTCAGGTATTTCATTTCAAAAAGAAAATAATTAGGAGAAAACAGCTCTTTTAAAATTAGTGTGTGGTGCTTAGTATAGAACAGACACTTGGCTGTAATTGGAAGGGAATAGGTTTCTATCCAGCCTTCACTCACCACCAGTACAAGGATTTATTACCCTTGTAAATATGCTGATAGAAACTTTGCAGAATTATATTCAAAACAAATTACTGAGATGCTCCTGTTTTAAATCCCATCCTAGTTCCCAGGGGGTAGCAAGGGCAATGTGGAGACCAGACCCAAACTAACTTCACAGGCACTGGCACCACAATGCAAAACCCATCCAAATGCTCGGTTTGAGAAGCTGAAGGATCCGAGTGTCACCCTAGAACAGAAAGCAGAGCACACTTAAGCTTACAGAGTATGTGAGAATGTCTTCCTAAGGTGTTTCCTTGGCAAATAACTGAGCATTTTTACACTAAAACACAGAATTTTCCAATACAACATTTCTATATTTTTTTTTCCATGCTTCCCTCACTGATACTGGTAACTCTCATCAAGGCTTTCCAAGCCAAGGGAACTTTGGAGATGAGAATGATGACCATCTTCATTATGGTTACTCATTAACTCAAGAAGGAGCTTAGCAGCAGCTACATGGCTGAAGACACACACACCAAAGGCTTTCATCAACTTACTCAACTTCATGTTAGCTGTAAACATCATACTGCAGTGCCTCCATAGCTGCTGCTTTCTTTTCACATGAAAGCCAGCACATCTATTTAGCTAATCCTCGTCTCTTCCTGAAGGCATATCATCCATGTGACAGTTGCAATTGAGTATTGGGAAGTCTAACTCCCAAGCCAAGACATCACTCCCATTAAACAGGTTGATGGCAGCTCTGCATTAAATTCCAGCTGTGACAGCATTTTTATAGTACATAAATGAAAGTGCGTGCCAGAAATTTTATTTCAGGCCCTAAACACAATACAATACAGGACGACATACACGAGTTTCAGTTTTAATTTGTTTAACAATCCAGCCTGACAAAGATTCAACTACTTGCAGACTTCTGTACTATTTCATACAGGGATTGGTTTAGAGATGGAAAGCAGTAATTTGTGAAAATAAATCACTTTCAGATGTTACTGGAAAACAACACAGACCTTTTAAAAAATCCTGCAGTAGGTATTTCAGTGCCCATGAGAGCTGCCAGAGAGCATAGCCCTCTACATAAACACTACATGTTTGCACCTTTTGCTGACCAGATTTTTGCTAAAGTGTCACTCAGTTTATTCCTCTGTAATGTATCTTCACAATAGACACAAGCCTCTTTGGGCTCAGCATTTATAGAGATGAAGTGTTATCCTTGCCAAAAAATACTGGTTTCTAAAATTTCCCCAAATAACACCAAAAAAAATTTGGGGTATTTCATGCTTTATCTCATCACCTTAAATACTTACAGTGCTCAGAAACTTTGGCAATATACTTTCAAGTGTTCTCATGCTTATTTTTCTATTAATACAGATAAAATAACACTTCTTTTCTGAGGAGAAATATAAAGTAGCATTCAGCTTTCAAAAAGATTTTGAGCAAATTATTTGGAAGAGTCATTTAGTGCTGACAAAACTGCAGTGGGAACACAAAAGTCTTGCTGGGAAAGGCCAGCACTGCTCTGTGTGTGCACAGGTTCCACTCTGGCTTACAACCACCAGGCACAAGCTGGTGTTCTTCTTCCCTAAGACCATTGCAAGAAAAAGAACTGTTACATCACATGCCCTTTGCTTCAGACCATAGTTGGACTTGTTGGAAAATAAACCAGAGAGAATTTGAAAAGTGCTGTGTGAGAGCACTGACTCACTTTTGGGTGGAATCAGCAGGCATGCCACAGCTGCTGGAGTCAGGGAAAGCCCCTGCTGAAAGTACCATGGTCACTTACAGGATCACACATTATGGAAACCTTTCACTGGGCATTCTGCCCTCAACACAATACTGTTGTCAAGGCAAATGAGGTTTTGTAAGCACCAAAACAGTCAGCCTTCCCTTCCACACACTCAGAAAACTTTCAACAGCCAATACTCAAACACTCATCTTCACACTGGGGTCGGGTGCCAACGGGCCTGGCCGATGGTTTTTGAAAACCATACTACTGAGGAAGCTCTTGTATGCTGAAAATCTCCTCAAATGATACCTATCAGTATCTATTTTTAATAGATACTGCAATTTCTCAGTTTTACACTGGTTACCAAAACCCCAAACAAAAATAAACCAGAGAAGACTGTGGTACAGGGGTGGGCAGAAGTTTACATGTTCTTCAAAAAAACCCACCTAGTCCAATTTTTGGTGAAAGTAGTCTACTCTATTAAAAGACTATTAAAAAAAATAAAACCAGATGAGCAAAAGACCTCTCCCATGCATGGTTAGTATGTTATTTCTTCCAGGGCAAGAATTTTGATCATCTACAAGTAGCACATTTTAAGAAAGTTTTGGGTTTGTTACTTACATTACAAATTTGGTAAGAGTGTAAAATAGGTGCTATCAGCAACTCACCAGGGCAGCAATAAACCCTGCACCCACCCAAAAGGCAGCCCCTCTCCCTCAAGGGTGGATAACACTCAATTTTAAATATCCTGTTGTCTTAGACGAACCTGTAAAAGCCGTGAAGTTATGAATGAATGCCAGCACTGTTACCTAGGTCAGCCAATGGCCCTGATCCAGATAAATGAAGGTTAATTGGCTTTATTTTTAAATTCTGGAGAAGATGACAGTCTGTGCAGTTTTCCACAGGGCTGAATAGACCTCATGGGCCAGGAATTAAAAATCTGCAACTGCTTGGGCAGTAACTAACTTTTAGTTCAATCCAAATAATCAAAATAGTCATTTTACATGTCTAGACATATTTCATCTCCACAAGTACTGAATACCTTGATGTATGCAGTTTTTCTTCCTCTTTGCTTTCACCCAATTTGAGGAATTGACAGGGTCTAGCTGAGTGACATTTATCTTGTTACATATCAGATTGACTTTAAGATTTAAAAAAAACCCAAAACAATCAGACTAATGAAACTCTGGAGCACAGGACCTTGGAAAGTACCTTTTTAAAAGCTGGGCCCACTTGAACAGTGACATTTCAAACAGCATACTTGTTTGCTTACAAAATTTAAGCGTCTGCTTTCCCTCTCCCCTTCATTCAACCATCCTGCCAGGCTTGCATTGCAGCCTTGAAGGCTACCAGGACCATCGGGCCACTGGGCACCTCACAGAACAAAACAAGCTTACGACAACCCGAGATGCCAGACACTCGTACGAAGTGCCAAAACCAACACTGCTGGAGCAAGAACAATAGCGGTGTGTTCATCGAGTATCTGTTCAAAACGCTTCTCCCTCGCAGGGAAAAGCGAGCGCAGGGCTGGCGGCGCCGCTGCTGGCACGGAGCGAGGGCAGGCGGGCGAGGACAGCGGCAGCAGCAGCCGCCCTGCCCGGGCTGACCCCGAGTCACCCTCCGGGGTGACCCTGGTGGCTCCAGCTTATTGGCTGCACGTGTGTTTTGCAACACCCTGTGCTGCGTATTCCTGGAACACACTTTCCAGAGAACCGAGGGACAGGGCTCGCCCCTCCACTTCCAGCCCAATCTCACCAGCAGCAGCAGCATCCTGCTCCTCGAGATAAACTATCGGCTCAGGGAAAAGGGTCCAGACCCTGCTCGCGTGCTCTGAAATCGGGTGACCTGTGAGTCAAGGGATAGAGCAATAAATTATTAGGAAAAACAAAACACTACACTAAAAATAGAGAACACGAGCAGCACATGAAGAATAATAAATTTTTATCCAGTCAAAGCTCAAGGCCCTCCACAGCCTCTTTTTATCTGGGCAAAACCAATCGACATAAGCAAAGACAGACAGGTAAAACCTAACTTTAGTTCCTCCTTAACAATTTGCAAATATATATTAAAAGTAAACAGCAGGAAAAAAAAAAAAACAACAAAAAGCTGAGTTTTGGAACAGCAGAAAAAGTATTAATGCCCAAAGTAAATATCAAAATTACTCTCTTTCAGGGAAAATTGCTCCAAGATGAATTCAGCTCAGATATGCCAAAAGCTACACTTCAGCTTCTAACAGAGTTCAGGCAACATTAAGGATTTGCCCACTTGTCAGGTTTAATAGATCTAATAAATTATTGTGAATGCTCAAGTTAAGCATCAGGTAAAAAAAAACAAAAGCCGTTCACAAACATTCCAGAACCCAAGTGCCTGATACCCATAACTTAATTTGTCAACCCTCCCATTAGCAAAAACATTATACGGAGGTTTTCTACTAGAAATCAATAAAGAAAATAAATTCTGTTATTATCAAGGGACAACAATGCATAATTTTGTTGGAGGAAGAGGATTTTTTCTAAGAGATAACAAAATAGCACAGAAGAGTACAGTCAAAAATACTTTAAGTTTCCATTTAGAAATATCTGATTGCATTGGCTATTACTGTAAACAGCTGGTTTTTTGCAATCACTTATCTTCAAGAACTAATAAAAAACACATCTGAGAGATTTTTAGCACAGAACATTTTATTCTTACCATCTGAATTAGTGGCTGATCTTGAAAGGATCAGAATCTGGCATGGGAATCCAGACAACAAGCAACCTGCCCTCTTTATCCCCAGAAAAACATGCAAACTGGGTTTACAACACCCTTCTTGCTGGGCTGAATCCCTAGGAAACAGTATTTAGAGAACTGCTTTTAGCACGAGTTGGTTTTCCTCTTGAGTATGGAAAAATGCTTGTCTGAAATCCAAAGATTTTTCTCAGAGATAAATCCTTCCCAGTCCAAGCTGTGATGAAGCTGGAAGCACGCCCTGCCAGCGGGGACCTCTGGTCCGGGCACAGCCCACGTGAATGCCACCCGGCCTCAGCTACCAGATGGCAGTGCCTTATCTGCCTGCCCTGGGAAGAGTCAGCAGTGCCTGCAGGATTTCTCACGGAATTTGTGTGAGAAAGGCACAGACAAGCTTGTGCCTCACCACCATCCAGCCTTGTAAGGTACGTCTGGTTGGTGCCTGACAGGAAACCATGTTTTCCTGGGTTTTTTGTCTCCTAAATCATCATCTTTCATAACAAGAAAATTATTCTTTTTTTGCTTTCAAGATCCTCCATGGCTTACCACCGTTCCTGCTATCACCCACTCACTACTGCAGTGAACTGGCCTCTGATTACTTTAATCACTAGTCCCTATTTCCCCTGCCCTATGTTGTCCTACACTTGATTAAAATGACTCTGCTTTGCAGCTTCTCCATTACGGTGATAAAGGCTTGTTAGCCTGTGGGAGCACAGTTTATCTGCCTCCATCAGTATTATCCCTTTGTTTCCTCACAGCCTTCTGTTGGAAGCCATTGATTTAGCGTTTGATACTTGCATAAGGTCTGAGGTGAGGATAGTCTTTTGTTCCATGCTTGTATAATACCCAGCAAATCACAATACCCAAGTGTGACTCTTAATTTGTATCACAGATAACAAATAATAATCTTCAGGCAATAACCCCATGAATTTGCTTGCCTTCTCTTTAAGTCCTCTTATGACTGAGTTAACACACCTGGAGGATGAAGAAGTCCTTGATCCATCTAACACAGCAATACTAAACAGTCAGGAAACACAGCGTGAGAATATAGAGGCTTGGCACAAAACTATGTGAAGTACTCCCTTCACTCTAAAGAAGCCACTGCTGCAGTGCAAGACCCACAAGCATAGATGTCCCTCACAAACACAGCAAAAGCTGAGGAAACTGCAAGTTCTAAACAGCACTGATAAAACAGACTTACAACAAGTTGTTTATGCTTTATGAGAAGTGACCTGGATTCAGTTAAATACACAGGTCTTGTTCATGACTTCCCAAATCAAACCCCAGCCTCCAGTACTTTCAGTGCCATGAAGTTTATAGTCTACAACAACAATCCTTCAGATGTCCTGGCCTAAAAAGAGATATTGACACTTCTGGTTTGAATTTAACTACAGTAGGTACAGGAGCCGTAGAGTAACCTTGCTATAAGAGTAAGAGAGCACTTGGGGTGCTTCCAGCATCCTGCTCACACAGCCCAAGGCCAGCACCTCAGCTGCACGTGCGAGTCCGATGAGGAGTCACATCCACCCCACAGACTACAGGCTCCTCCTCACCTGTACCATGCCCAGGTCAAAGGCATAGAGCTTCCTACCTCCTGCTCCCTTTCCCCTTTGCAATGCTATTCAAGGTGCATGAGGCAATTCTCATGTGAAGTTAAATGAAAACATTCAGAGAGATCTGCTCACATTACAAACTTTTGCATTTAAACTAATGTTTTAACTGCCAGGCATTTTAAAGTATACAGTACTTCAGACATCTTTTAGAAAGATGTTATAGGAATGAGAATATCCAAGGCCTCTAGGAATTCATATCCACTTTCTCTTAGTTTACTTTTTCTCCTTCTCCAGCTGGTTTGCTTTGCCTTTTAAAATTTATTTTAAAGTCATAAAACCAACAAGTTATCTTCAGTTTCATAAACTTTGCTAAAACTGGAGAGTAAAAAGTGTTAGTTGCCATGGCAGTGGTGAGGAGTCGCTGGGTCAGGATGCAGAGAACTTCTCTTGTTCTGTCTCATCATTTGCATCAGAAGTTCAGCCATCTGTTATTAACTGTTTAACAACAGTCTTGCTTGTTAGCACTGGTGCTTGCTATTTAAGTCTCCCCACCTTCAGCCCTCTTGAAAATCTCCTAATTAATGTGGAAATTCATCTGAGGGCTCAGTTATCTTTCAGGCAGGATGACCACCATTACTTCAACTTGGCCAAAATTCTCCTTTCTCACCAAGGAAAAAGCAAACACTTATGCAGACACCAACCTCTAGAAGCAGCAGCTTTATTGTTAGACATCAATTTGAAAAGAATTTCATCAGACAGATGATGTGGCTGAAGTCCAAGACACGCTATATCCCTCCCATTTAAGTATACTCCACTATACATTATCTTCCCCAAGTTCCACAGCATCCCTCAATCTTCTTTATCCCACCTTCTTGATATTGCAAAAGAAAAGCTTTGTAATTTTATTTCAGAGGATGAATAGCACTGATTCAACTATGTGTTGCTAACAAGTAAATACTGCCTTTTATCCTCTGAGAGAATCTGAAATATATTTCTCTACTTGCTGCATACATGAAGAAAACAAAAACTTAGTTACACACTTCCAAGCTTAGAATTTTGGAGTTAAAAGCATTTTACCTTATCTTGACTCCACTACCTTCATTTAAATCTGGATGACCTAAAGAAAAATACTGACTCTTTCTGAATCTCATCCTAGGAAAGCAGGCCAGTCTTGTTGCTCCTCACTCATCATACCCTCAGAATGAAGTGGGAGGCTGTACAGTGACAAAAGGGAACAATGTGTCTGTTTCTTTTACTGTTCCTAAAACTACTTCACAAAAAAAAAACAACCCCAAAACCCTGTACTATTAGGAGCAAGGAAGAGGCCTTCAGCAGAAAGCAGGAAGTCCTTGTTTCGGTCATTTAACACCCTAACATATGCTAAGAGCACTCGGTTCACAGGTACAGCCAGCAAAACTCAGATCCTCCAAAATTATAAAGTGGAAGAAAAATTTGAAAAATACTTATGTGGAATATGGAAAGAGAGTTGCAGGGCATCAGAAGACTAATTCATATTCACACATCCCAAGAACAAGACAGTATTTTCCAGGCTGGTCGCTCTTTCATGATGACAAGCAGAGCAGCAGCCTGTTACATGCACCAGCAATTTCAGTGCAGCAGGACATGGCTCAGCACAGGCTAAGATGCCTTCTCAGACTACAAAGACGAGAGACTTGGTAGATACGACCACACGTGCATAGGATGGATCTGACATAATGCTATGGTTTAGAGACCCAGAACTAGAACCCAGTGTCATTACTTCTGGTTCCAAAGAGAATGATGCAACTGAACAGTCTAGAAGTGCCTGAAAAGGTTTTCCTTTCAGCATGTTCAGGAAAATTCTCCATTACAAATACCTGACTTCACAGGTGAAGGCTTGGAGAAACACATCCAGAGCAGCTTTCTGACTATCAGACCACATCAACTCGAGAGGCTTGGTTCAGCTCCAACAACTACGTGAACACTGATGGCATAACTAAGCTGAAGATTATTATAAAAGATCTATTTATACAGTCATGGGGAAGAACTGTTAAGCACATTTTCTGCCTACATGCAAGGCACCTACTAATGCCACTGAGCTGCAATTCTTTTTTCCCCCCAAAATAACTGAAAAACAAGAAAATGAGAAACAAACCCAAGAGTGCAAATGCACGGATAATAATAAAGCTTTTAAAGAGCATTCACAAGGAGAAGAGATAGCAACACTCAAGAATTCAATACTTTTATTTTAATGGACAAGACATTAAACATTATAGTATGCAGGTTAAGTAGGAGCTGATATTCCTATAGCTTTATTAAACATGTCAGTTAGAAGTCATACCTACAAGCTGAGAACTTCTGCAGCCCTGCTGCTAGAACAGAACTAGCTATCAGGGTAATTTAAAAAGCACACAGGGGAAAAAAGCACAGGACTTGTTAGGAGGTGTCCCTCAGGTGAGGAATGTAGATTAAGAATTCCATTATTTTATCTGAAATACAGAAAAAGACAAAACAAAAAGCCCAGAGCAAACTATTTTCATAACATCTGACCTCTTCTACGGCAGTTTCTTTTTGTATTCATCTTCTCTTTGTGCTACTTGATCTCCCAAAACTTTGATGTTACAAACCATTCATTGTCATCTAAGTGGTGGGTAATTTATCTTGTGGAACTTTGTCAGAACATGTTTGACCACCCAAAATCCTCCTCCTAGCTAGTAAGGCTACCTCCAGCAGGTTTGTTTCAGTATTTGCAGTCCAAATTATTGAGAGGGTGGGGTGGAAGGAGAGGCATAAGGCTAGCAGACCAAAGGCAGAGACTGTACTTCTTCCTGAGAAATGCAAGGAGCTCTGAGAGATGAAATTGATGATGGTGGAGCAGCATGAAGCTCCTCAGGTCATTTTTCCAATGCTATTAACCTTCACCTACAACGCCTGTCCCTAAGTGGTTAAACAGTAACCTGCAAAAGTAAAAAAGTTACAAAAGAGACAATATATGCTTCCCATTTGAAAAATTCCTGGGAGAGTGGCCAGGCCCATAAAATTGTTTTAAAATTTTATTTGGGAGGATAAATGAGGACATTACAACTCTCAAGCTCTGTAAAAGACTGCACACTTTAAAATGGACACCAGAGCCTACTATGGAATTTTGAATGCATAAAACAAAAGAACATTTTTGATAGTTTTAGAATTGAACTGTGTCACACAGCACAATTCAGCTATTTACAAGTTTCCGCACTGTAAGTCATGTTATTAAGCTGTAATAGTCTTCTGGTACTCCAAAGAATAAAACATTAAATAGGGTCAAAACTGAAAGGCTTAACAGAATTTCAGCCAAGAATCTAGTTTGCCTCCCTCTCCCCTAATATACGGTAATTTTCCACATAGCAAAATGGCAGACTCACATATTTAAAATTTAATATATACAATTATGAGATTTCACTTTGTCCTCTCAAAAATTCCTTACTACTGTACAAAGCAATGCTTCAGTGATTCAAAGCCGATATTGCCACACAAAACACAAGAGTACACTAGTGGAATCACTCCTGCTCCCGTGTCAGGAAGTGGGCATCCAACGTCAGCAAGCTCACTTAAACTAGAGCTCTTGTACTTTTCAGAGGAATATCAACAAGCTCTAGACACAGGATAAATATATATATAAAAATATATATATATGCAAGTACTTGGTCAGAGCAACAGTCACGTTTTTAGATAAGTTTGCACAAAAAGCAATGGCTAATCCTCAGTTCTGCACTGAGTTCAGTCTGCTATTTAATTAGCTTTTTATACCATATAGTTGAGCAACCAGTAAGATGCTAACTAAAAATACATATTTTTATTGCCCCCAAAGCTGACATATTTGCATCAGCTTCATTTGCCCCAAGACAAACAAGTAGTGGCAAAGGGCTGATAATGTTTCATGCATTGTTTCTAGCAGAAATCAAAATACTGTAATAGTTTCCTCCTGCTAGAGAAAAAAAAAAAAAAAAAAAAAAAGAGGAGAGAGAAACTTGACCTACATAACAAGGCACAGAAGAAACTCAGTTAAGCTTCAGGGTGTTTTTGGGAGGAGGAAGAGGTTGGGTTTTTTTCTCACAACAATGAAGAGTCAAACAGTTACATATGGCTACACTAACTACAACTGTTAGCACATCTGACACTTCACTACCCGTCTCACTTTAAAGGCTTTAAAATCCTCCCCTCCTGTTCCAAGACATTTAATACTCTTGCCCTAACAACCTAATGAATTAACCGAGTTAATTTTTAGGCTGTCCATTACTTTCCTTTAAGGGAAGGTTAAAAAAGGAAAAAAAAAAAAAAAAAAAAAAGCCAACCCCCAACTCACAGAAATTCAGCCTTTCATAGGCTCAGTATACGGAAGGAAAGGAAGAATGTCTGGTTCGGGTTTCTAAAGGAACTGTTTACAGACTCAACCGGAGAGGCAAACTTGGGTACACTTCACTGTAGGCGGACTCCAAATCACCTTTCCCAGGCAAACACCACCAACAACGGCCGATCGCTCCGAGCCACACGGCTTGAACTCGCTTCACGCCCGGGAAGCCAGTCCGGGCCGGTGCGGCCGCCTCCAGCCTCCCCCCGCCGCTCCGCCCGGCCCCCGCCCCGAGCGGCCCGGCCCGGGGGCTCGCTGCCGTACGCACCTTCTCGGCGCGGCGCGGCGCTCCGGCAGCGAGCCCCGCAGCGAGCCCCGCAGCGCCGGCGCGGGCGGGCGGCTGCCCACGGCATCCTCCACAAAGGAGGCAGAGTAGGGGCGCGCATAGCAACAGGGCCGGGCGCCGATTGGCCCCGCCGGGCGAGCGCCGGCCCCCTCGGCACGGCCCGGCCCGGCCCAGGTGAGCGGGGCGGGGGCGCGGGCGGCCCGCGGCAGCACGAACCGCCGGCACCGGGGCCACGCTCCCGAACCGGGACCGGCGTGACCGCGGCCGGGCTGCGGCGGGACCGCCGACACGCGTGGGAGGGCGGCGGTGCCGGGAGCGCCGTGCCCCGAGCGGGGCCGAGCGGAGGGGATGTCAAGGGACGGCAGGGCCCGGCGGCGGCCGGAGCCGCTCCCCTGCCCCGCCAGCGGAACGCTCCGGGGGAGAGCAGCTGCCGGGAGTCTGTGAATGTTCCCGCACAGCACCGCTCTCAAGAGTCAGCCCGAGCTGCAGAGTATGAGGCGATGAATAATTACATCTGGAGTGGAAAAAGCCGCCAGCCCGTCCTCCTGCCAGCCAGCACCAGCTAACTTCCCACTGCACTTTTTCCACTGCTCAGCCCACTCGGGAGTGGCTCGGCTGCCTCAACCCTCTGCTGGAGCACACGGCGGGAGGAGGAGCCCAGCACCAGCTCTCCTTGCACTACCGTAGTTCTTACTTCAGTATTTTTAATGGGCACTCCTGAGGACTAATTTATGAGGTTGTTTCAAGAGAGCGGTCTCAAAACAGCATGTACTACTCTAGGTGTAGTCTAAACAATGTACTGGCTACATTAAACAATTTCATCCAGTTCTGACGTATTTACGAGTATTAAAGTCAGATGACGGCCACCGTATTAACATAATCAGTGCAAAAAACCCTATCTTACCCTCAGCTTAACCGCATCACAAAACAAGACTAAAACCCTTGTTCTGTAATTAGATGCCATGAAACTATGAATAGTCCGGATCAAACTAGACTATACAACCACATTCAAAATCCAGTACCACTCACTAATCCATTCAAGAGCATGGAACACAGGCCACCTCACAGAATGACTTTTTCCCCACTCACATTTCATATACCAGTATCATTTAGCTGTAGTTGCAAGAAAACACAGTCTATACAAGATTTTTAAGTAGACATTTTATCCGAGGGAGGTCAGATACCTTTTAGTAGCTGGCCCGTTTAAAGATGTCAGATACAGATATTGCCTTACGTAAAGTTAGATGCAAAACATACCATTTCATTAGTCACTGACATTCAAGGTTCCTCTTTATTTCATCTATTTGCTTTCCAAGTATTTTTCCTTCACGGAACATTTACTTCTACAAAAACACCATAGTTTACACAGTTGTCTGAAAAAGCAATTTCAGGTTTTCTTAATCAAGCAACTAGCTGGCATTTGAGAAGAGTACTCAGATGATTTTCTATGAAGCAGTTATTCAGTATCTGCAGGAGGAAAGGGAGGGATAAGAGGAATATTTATCACACTAGTAAGCACAGTATGTTTAAAAGTTTAGCAAACAAGAGGCAGGAGCAACAACACCCGAGTCAATCCCGCCGGGGCCACAAGAGACAGCATTCAGGAGCCACCAGCTGTTTGTACAGGGCAGCTAACAATGTTCTAGTGATGAGCAGCTGTCTCTAGATGACGGGCACTCCTACCCACCATCCTGCTCCTGAACAGTCTCCCCACATTGGGCTACTGCAGTGCAACCACAAAGATCCTTTCCACACCAGGTATTCTTCAAACACAGTAAAAGTAGGACAGCATGTTGAGCTGGACAGCTTTTAAGCTTACAGTCCTAAACCAGCTGTAGGTACACAGAGCTGAGCTCTGTGCCTGTTTGTGGACAAACACCCCAGAAATTAATGCATTCAGCCTAATAAAATGCTGAATTTAGAATTTCTACCAAATATTAGAAATATTAGAATATTTCTATTCTAATATTTCTACCAAATATTAGAAATTCTACCAAAACAAAACCTCCTTTGAAGCATGCTACTCATTTATTGGTGCAAAACGACAAGCAATAATCAAGATAACCAGACTCTATTTTACCCACCTTCTGCCATAAATAGGATAACACTTCTAAAAATAAAAAAGATGAGGTCTTCATAACAATGGATTTTATCCCAACGCTTTGGGGGTAAGCAGTCCTACACATTTCATAAAGCAGGAAATCAGAGCCAAGTGTGGTTCATCTCAATATCAAGTGAATTACACATCAATTCAGATGCACTTGCCAATAGACATAATTGGCATCATCCATACATTATAAAAAACACTCAACTTCAACCTTTGAAGGGCCATGCCAAAGCACAGGATGTCTAGTAATGAGCCAGTTCAGAAAAACACTCTAGTTCAGATTCCAGCCCTGCCTTGTGCAAGAACAGCAAGGTGTGCATGTGACCCCTAAGGAGCAAAGCCTAAGTGACTCCACAGCACCTTATGTTTACACAGCCTAGTCGTGGAGACAAGCTAAAAATACACTTCTACTAACACATCCCTGCCTTGAAACAAACATTTTTGATTGAGTTATTAATTTGCAGAACATAAAACCACCAAGTACTCTCATGTATACAGCCTTATTCCCCTTCTCCCAGTACAGATGCTCAATTCCTCAAAACAAAGCTGAGGTCAGTTCTTGATGCTTGCAATGCATGTTAAAGAGATGGTTAGATATACCACTCACACTCTTTGTACAGTTTTCCTTTTACTGATGTTCAAACTCAAATTTATTGAGTGAGAAAGACTACCTACAGTCTACAGCACACCTAGAGAAGCTGAAAGCATCAGATGCTAACAGTCCCACAAGGATCAGATGCTAACAGTCCCACTATGATTTTTAAATCAACCAAACAGAAATTAAAAACAAATAAAATAAAAATCAGTGCGTAACGTAAAGCTGCTCAAAATTTCTTACTAGAAACTTAAACAAGAACGAATTCCGCCAGCTTACAAAAAGCATCCCAAAACATTAACAAAAGGCCGTTAGATCTTCTCAACACGAGGATGGGATGAAAGAACATACAATGCACATCAAGCACCACCAGCTTTTTCTCCAGTGGATCCAAAATACTTTCTCATAGAAAGTCGTTGATTCAGCGAGACTCTTAGCAAGAAACATCCAAAGGCACTACAACAACAGCCAGTCCCGGCTGGCCTCAGCTTAGCGAACCTAACCGCTCGATGCAAGATGAGGCAGGTGTGCATCCTAGCAGCTTTACACTGATCTTTGTCTTCAGACATTTCCAGTATTACCAGCTATTCCCCGTTTCACCTCCATGACCTAGCTGCTTGGTTTTACTGCTCCACTGTTGAACAGCAGCCTCCTCGGAGCGCTCCTCCACGCCCTGCGTGCATTAGCACGGCGCAGGCAGTTGCGCTGTGAGCGCTGCTGCTGGCACAGCAATCGCAGCAACCATCACTCCGGCCATCCTCCACTTCTGGCTCTCCAGATACTTTGTTTCTCATGGTTTCCCCGCAGTAAATGAAATTCCTCTGGCAATTCAAATAGCATGCGCTTCAAAAGGAAGAAGCTGTTTCCCCCTCAAATTAAAACAAAGCAAAGTCATACTTTTTACTAAAAGGCAACTGAAGTGGGAAAACTTGCACAGAAAATATACTTGAAGTTGAATTTTAAAGAAATTTATGGCAGGCAAGAAAGGGTTTACCTTTGAGCAGCATGAGCGTTGGTATCAATCCCTTTGACCTAACTGTGTGCTCCCAGTCCATGCTGATCTTCACTATTTTGTCCCTGTTCAGTTCCTATTGATAGGATACTCCTCTTTTATTCCACATCACTGCAATATTTACTGAAGTCCTTCCCTTCTTGATGCAACTATTGCCTTCTCCCATACTCTCAAATTCACCTACTTAATCAAAATTTTTAAAATAAAGAAGTAGTAAACAGAAGTCTTGAAGGTTCAGCAGTTTTAAAGATTCAGATCTAACACACAAAGGAAATGTACAAGTACTTGTGACTTTACAGAAAACTGCACATTAAAAGAAGCATCAGCCCAACATACCAAAATTTTACTCTCTGCTAACACAGAAGTTATGTCAAGCAGCCATCACAGACATTTACTCAGATACTGCTCTTACACACCCTCTCTGCCCCTCCATGCAAACAAAGCCTTCCACCAAATTTGCTGACCTGCCCGGAAGTGCGAGTTGGAGCCATGGTTTGTTTCACTTGCGTTGCTGGGCTGGTGCCCTGGCAGGGAATCAAGGAGAACAATACCTGGCAGGGGAGAAGGGCTTCCCATTGCTCTGAAAAAAAAGCACGCTGACCGCAGCAGCTCTTCCTGCACCTCTCCTTCTCCTTCCCTTGTCCCTCAGAAGAAACCAGCTCCGACTCTACCACCTCCCATCATGGTGCTGACTGCACTGAGGGTATGGGATAATACTTGCCATCGTCAATTCTACTGAAGTTCTCTCTCTTTTTGCTCTTGCCTCTCCCATTACACCAAACGACAAGATGATACTTGCACAGCATCCTGAGAAAGAAGCTTAATTTGTTGCAGCACAGAGAAGTGTGAAATATGTCCTAGAAATCCTGAAGGCTCATCACGGGGCAAAAGGAAGCCCTGCATCCACAGCAAGCACCATTAAGAGGCTAAACTAGCACAAGCAGTCACCTGCTCACAGACTCCCTAAAGTACTTCACCATCCAAAATGGGCTTACTTACCAACCTGGTTCCTATGGATCTTGATGGAAAAAAGATCACTAACTTGTGTAATGTAAAGCAGATGACACCGCTCATGTGCAACCAGAGAGTCCTTATTTCAGATATATTCTCCCGTTTCTATGCCTCAGAAGAAAATCCAACTTGGTTTTTTCCCAGTAAAAGCAAACAGGTTTGGGAAATGCATTGATCATTGCTAAGAGGGAAGCCTAACTGCCCCATGGTTACTGGGTACTACATACCTGGACAGAGAGAGATTGCATGCCTGCCCAAGTAAAGAAAAGTGGCCAAACCAAAATAAATGTGTATGGGGGGGAAGAGCTCCCCTTACTGCTCTTAGAGAAACAAAGTTGTTCAGTGAGACTATTTTGTTTGCCTTTATTCATTAGAAGGACTCTTACACTCAGCAGAGACATGAAAGTGTCCTTAGCGTTTCACGTCTGCAGAGTGCTTCCCTCCCTGTGTGTTCAGCTGCCTCACCTGCAGCTTCCTCTCCAAATTATCCCCAAGAACATCCTCATGCCACCCTATTACATCTTTGCATTTTAAGTCAATGTAATGTAATACCATCCCAGACAGCAACTTGAACCAGCTTTGGCCCCAAAGCTAACATGAAAAATCACTAGCCAAAAGAACTAGTCAGGCCCATTTGACATGGAAGGAAATGTATTAATGCAAGTGAGATGGTTTTGACTTGGTCAGGTTAACTCTGGATTGCTAAGCAAAGATGGAGAATTTTGATGACTTACAACTCAATTATACTATTTACACGTAGCCTTTATAAAAAAATATCTCTTCCAATCTCAGTACAGCTCTGACTGAAGAGCAAGAGTAACTCACATGGCTTCAGCCACGTGCTTGTAGCTATAGTCATGCCACCCTGCATGAGACCAGCAGAAAAAGGAATAGGTAATGAAAGGGAAGCCTTCCAAAGTCCAGCTGCCTACCCAGGTCCAAGAGGCACTCTTCCATATTTGCATTTATCCTGAATTGCCTACGTATACATGGAGTTTCAGTACTGGGTAGTACAAAGATAACCATGCAACTGTACCTGCACTTCTAAAACAATTTTAACTTAAAAACTGGCTTCTGTCTAAATGTTAAATTTAAATGACCTGCAAAGACTGAATAATTTATCACCTCCTTGAAAGACAGTGATGTGAGACACTTTCAAAAATCTAAAAAACATAGTTTATCAAGTATCACATCAGAATGGAGAGAGTAATTACAGCTGTATTTACAGTTAAACTGTAAGAACTTATGGACTAAAAGAATAGCTGGACTGTTACCCTAAACTCGTTGCTGAGAAGATAAAAGGCTATGGCTATTTCTCCACCAGTAAACAGTTGCTATTAGTAGAAGTTTGCCAAAATAACAAAGAAACATTTTATAAACAGTGAAGCAGACAGAGCAAGTTCTTTTAACAAATGTCATATAGCTGGTTTGTTCTCATCAGTTACTCTGTTTTCACAGAAGACTTCTAATTTTAATAAGCAAAATTTCAGTTGGCAGCGAACTCGTCTCTCATGAGATTCTGTATTTATAAATGTTAGCTTATTTTTAAAAACATTTAGAAGCTGGCAGATCTCAGATCCAATAATAGTTTCAACACTGCCCTTAACAACGAAGTCCAACCTAATGTGTTTCACCCCAGGGATCTGATCTGGCATGCCAAAGTTTCTCACTTCAGCAAGTGAAGAATATGGTCAGAAGGGTCAGTTTATATATTCCAAGCCTATGGGCTTGGCATATCCACAATCCCTAAAATATCCACCTAAATGCCACTCCAGCAGCATCTGTTTTAGCAGCAGCTAAAGGCAGCTAGTATGGACAACACCAAGCAAACAACAAGAAAATGGCAAAGTTGTTACCAGGATGGTTTTCTCTGAGAAACAGGTGTGCCATGAAGAACTCTCACTGCTGAACAATGATAAAAGCACGCTTCCAACACAAGAAATACTTTTACAACAGGAAGACTTGCCTTGCTGTCAATAGCTAGGTACAAATTGCAGAACAGGTAAAAAAACTGTAACGTAAACTGGCATTTCAAATTAAAAACTGAGATTTTCCATTCTACAAATTAATACACTTTTTTCTTTTTTTTTGGTGCCTAACATTTTTAAAGGTTAAGCACCTAAAAGCCAAGAATTCTTCCAAGTTAAATTTTTGAGGTAGAAATTTAGTAAAAAGAGAGTTTATATTGCCATTTTTCACGTGCCAGGACAGAGCTGTATTGAAAGCATCTAGACTCCACCCTTCATTAAAAGGAAAAGACTCCTGTTCCTGTTCACTCATACCCTGCATCTATATATTATCTGTTATCAGCACAAATCTGCTCTCCCCAAAGATTAGAGCTAGACAGCTTCATGCTTTATAAAGGGAATCTGAGTGCAGTATCTGTCACTTTGGTTGGGTTGGTGGGGTTTTTTACCCTGAACAGTTTTAGCTGTCGGGTTTTTTTGAGAATAAGCTGGTTTTATTTGAAAGCAGTCCAGGCAGGAGGAGCAGCCTCCCCAGGCACACGCACCTCGCCGCACGTGCCCGCGGCAGAGCCTGTTGGCCCGCACGGCTTCCTGGGGCAGGCACAGCGTCACCTCCAGCTCATCAGCACCAACCTGCACTTACCTGTGGCAACCCAGCCCCAAGCATTGCCCAGACGCTTCTGGAGTGACAACTCCACTGAGCAGGAAGCAGCTCATTTCCAGTTTATTACTTTGTTTACCGGCTACATCATTCCGCCATGGAAAAGTTTAAGTGCTTTGTGACATTTCACTGAGAAGATAGTATAAAATTAAAGTGTCTGTATCACAGTGCAATATAGGACACTAAAACAACACTCATTCTTTTACAATATATATTTTCACTTCCTAATCTGCATACTCTGCAGCACATCATCTTTGCTAAAAAGCTTTCCACAACATCTTCCCCAGGTAATATAGGGCATATTTTATGCTTATAAAAACAAGGGCCTTACCCACATCTCCTAGCTTAACAACCAACTCCAAAACTGAACACACTGGTTCAGCTCACTTCCCCCCAGTCCCATGCCTCCTCACCCTTCCTCCTAAGAATCTAAATTCCACCAACTGTTCATTAACCTCTCCTCCAGCTTTCCCCACAGATACATCCCGAAATGCCTCAGCTGTGTTTCCCACAGGAGGCAGTAACCAGACTTTTGCTGAACCAAGAGTTAGCTCTTTCCATACCAACACACCAAGTAATGTGGCAGAAGTCCCATAACCCAGTTACTACAAACAGACCCAGAGGCATGTATCCGAGTTTGACTTGCAAAGAAGGAAGGAGAAGAGAAAAAGCCATCTTCAGACTGCTTGTTCCTCTCTTGTAGACAGAAAGTCATTTCTGTAAATTAGGATAATCTCAAAGAGGGAATTAATGCTTCAGAAAGTAGGAGAAGAGTGCTTTTTGCTTAATTTGTAAGTGAAAACAAAATAGTCTCTACACAGAGAGCACACATAGAGGAATAAACAAAGCAAGGCAATAAAAAAGTAAGAAAAGACTCGAATAAGGTGATAAAAACCAGCCAGTATGCATTTAGAGACAAACAAGCCTGTCTTCCTCCTTTAACTGATCATTCATGCAATGAGGGGGAGGGAGGAGGAAGGAGCAATAACTCTCAGCTATTTAGACTATAGTAAGACTTTTGATGTCTTGCTACATTTCCACAGTAAAATATGACTATACTGCAGATTCATCTAAACCACAAGATTTTTTCCAGTTGTGCACCAAGTGTACTCTAAGAGTACATAACAAGCCTTCTGAGTTTGGCAGCAAGCTATCACCCTGACATTATGCAATGTTTTCATTAACGCTGATGGTGAAACAGTGTGTTTATACAGTTCATGAACAAAGCTGAGCTGGAAGACTTTGCAAGCACTCTGTTACGAAGTCTTATTCTGTCTTCCAAACTCAATAAACTGCCGAAGTGACCAGAAGTCATTAGAACGAAGTTCAATAGAAGCAAGAGCAAAGCTCTGTACTTGAGAAAGGAAACAGCAGTCCAAACATGCAGCACGAAGCAGCTGACTAGGCAGCTGTACTGCAGAAACCAAATCGTGATGGTATCATGGATCAAAGCCAGGTAACCTGATACGTTGTTACTGCAGAAAGACAAAAAAAAACCAAAAAACAAACAACCCAACCAAAACCAATCCCAAACTCAAACATCACTCCAAAAACATGGTATGGAAGAAAGGGAGATAAATCATTCTTCTCCCTGGCACCAGCAAAGCCTCAGCTGAAGAAACATGACCACTGTATTTTAAGATGCTTCAACACTTCACTTTCAGAATGGCAGCACAGGGAAGGCAAAGCTGAGCAGCAGCCATCAGTATTTGAGTTACTGCATTCCCTAGACCCAGTACAGATAGCTCTGGGAATGTGCTTAGGGCAAACACCATCCTTCCACACTCACCCCCACCTGATGGCTGCATCCTGAGTGATGCTCATGAGATACATCCTGGGAATGCCCTGTGCCTTTGCATGGCAAAGGAATAAGCTCACATTTTTACCTGCACTTTCAAAGCTCTCTTCCTGCTCTCCCTCACTCACAAAACTGCTCTGCAGGTTTGCTATGCAGAGTTCCATATTCTGTCTCCTCCGTACTGCTCTCACATATTAATTACATGTTCATATCTGCAATTTTCCAACTTTCCTTCCTGCAGAGGGAGATAAGTACCTTAGGGCCAAATTACCCTACTTCCTTCATTTCTGCCTGTCCCTCTCACCTCCTTAAATTTAAACATCCTATAACACTTTCCACTGATAAAAATAGTTGCACATTTAGATCTCTTCCTTCTTCTCCTGCACCACCCATCTTTGCTGGGGATAACAAGAACCTTACTGGCAGTACAACAACATCTAAACCATACCTCTCCCAATGTGCCTGGGCATTACCATCTTCAGTGAAGTGCTGAGCTCAATTCTAACAACAAGAACTGCATCCCTCTGCTCCAAATTGATTCTGATATAATTACTTCTAAGAATGACCAAAAAAACCCCAACGCATTGCAAGCCTGTTTAAAGTCTGCTTCTTTATGCTTTACTCGGGGTGTGAACTTACGGTCCTCTCAGGATTTTGAGGCTCTGTAGAGAAGTGAAGCCTGTGGCAAGCTGAGTGGTCTGCTCCTCCTGTGCCCTTTGCTATTAATTTGCGACGATTGGAAGCAGGTGACTGCACACTTGACTGCTTGTGTCCTGTGGTACAGCTGCTATGCAGAAAGCAGCACATGAAAACATTTGCATGATTCGTGCCTCCTAAGAGTCTCTGTGGGCCGCATGTGGCATTTAGGCAGCACTTTCACAGCCCCCTTTGTGCATGGTACTGCTCTATTATATCAGCACACAGTTCAGCTAGAGGGATCCACTAAAATGGCTGGAGATACTCTCCCACATTTGGCAAGATCCATGATTTATTTCAAGACTTTTGTTAATTATCTTAAAAGAATTTCAAGACGTAACTTCTGAAGGATTTTACTAAGTTTGTGGAAAACACTTTACAGTGGATAAGAATCTCAATTTATTAATACCTAGCTTAGGGGAAAAAAAGAAAAAAAAAAATACCCGAGCAACCTAATAACTTGCTTTCTGTACAAATTTGGTTCCCTTTACCCCAGATTGGTTAAAAAAAGGCATCTGATCACTTATCACACAGCAGCTGATAATTTCCAATGTTCTAATTCCTTCTGCCTAAAAATTAAAAAAAGGAATAGACAAAGGTCATGTAGATGTTGAACTGCTAGAGCAGAACATTTTAAAGCTGCAAATATTGACTTGGGTTTAACCTGGCTGTTTTGAAATATAATTTCACCCTGACAGTAAATAGTTTTCAAACTTCAGGGTCTGGTATTAAAATCTAAAGAGATTCTAAAAACAACCAGCCTTGCTGCAGTAGATGGTGTGAAGGTTTAAGCAGTTAAGAAACAAGGAGGAAAGCAACGAGAAAGGCCCATTTCAAAACCATAGTACTTAAACCCCATTAACTTATGATTGCTTCTGTACTATCTGTGCTATCATCACACCATATAATCCTTGCAGCATATACAGACAAGAAATCCACCGAAGAGTGGTCATTTATGCAGTGTCGCTATTAGGAAACATGCAATTAACAAACCTAATTAAGATGTGTATGTCATGTAAGTGTTAGCATTAAATACATGAATATCTGAGCTATATAAAAGTGTTTCTCAAAACACCAGTGATTATAACAGAAATAGAACATGTTTATAAACTGAAAGCAACCAGGTAAGCAATAGAATCATCAAAACTTTAAGAAATATGGATTATTGTTTTTAATTAACATTCAGAATACTACGATGAGCACGCATAAGATTTTCTTCAAAAAATAGTCTTGCTTTAACTAACACGAATCAATAATCAGTCCTCCAGTGGATCAAAATAGAAGTCATGACATATTTCCAACTCTAGGGGCATCAGCAGCTGTTGCTATACGGCAGAAGAGCTCAAGTGTTATAAACATATACGTAGACTGCCGTCTTGATTTTTCTGTAAAACCAGATGTCAGTAATCCGATAAGATGTAACCAAATAATCGTGAAAAATGTGTATTTCACCATGCTTGTTATGAAATATCTCCATTATAAGTGGGGAAAAAAGCACTGTCAGTTTATAAAACACCACAGATGTAAGTTTTGGTTATTTTCAGGGTGCTTTTCAGCTATATTTGGACATTTCTGTACAGCTGCTGGCTTTGTCTGTCGATGCCCGATTTGCCTTTGACCGACTCTCGCCTCAGCACTGCAGGTCTGTGCTAACGAGCCGGCTGTGTCTGACACACGGACTGCAGCATTCCCACAGCAGAAGCACTTCGCTACGGCGTTTGTCTCCCTTCCATCCAGCCAAGACAATGGAAAGCCGAAGGGCAGGCAGGACACGGGGCTGTCACCCCCTTCGCGGGGCACCTTCCGCACCCCACTGCCACCGGCATTTCCCGAGCTGAGCCCGAGCACCTGGATTCTTTCCCAGCCCCAAAATGGCAGGGGAGGGGATAAGGAAATAGAGCGATAACATCGGAACAAAACACCGGGCTACTTCTAATCCTAGAGACGAAACAAACAAAAAGAAATGTACTGATAAGCCGTTTACCTCGTTCCGGCTTCATCTTCCCTGCTGCCTCAGCGAGGTCTGGCAGGGCCGAGGTGCTGTGCCGCTGTCCCCGCGGAGCCGGGCCGTCGCTGCCCGAGCCAGCGGTGTCGGCGGCGCTCCGGGAGCGGGCACGGCCGGCGGGAGGCGGCCCCGCCAATGCAGCGGCCGGGCCCGCGGGCGGGCGGGCTGGCGGCGGCCGGCCGGGGGAGGCTGCGCGCCGGCGGCCTCTGCCCGCGCCCGGCCAGGGTGTCCTTCCGTGACACGGCGCCGCGCGGGGCTATTTATAACCTGCCGGGGAAAAAATCCCACAACAACAGACCTCGGCTCACCCCCGGCCGCGCCGGCTCTGAGTCACCGCGGCCCCGGGCGACGGCAGCCCCTGCCGGAGTCCCCTCCCTCCCGCCCGCCTGCCCCGAGGAAGGCAGCGAGCGGCCCCCCGCCCGCCCCGTCGGGGCCGCGGCCCCCGCCCCGTCACGGGCCGGCGGCTGGCGGCGGGGGGCTGCGCCGCACCTCCATCCCCGGCCCCGCCGCTGCCGCCCGGGCTGCCGGGCCGTGCCCCCGCGATGCGCCCCGGTCACACGGCCCGCCCCGCCCGCCAAGCGCTGCTCTCCATGGCTCTGCCTCCGGCCCTGCCTCCTCCTCCTCCTCCTCGCCGCTGACTAACTCCCCTCCTCTCCGCCGGGCACTCCCCGCCTCCCGCCGAGCGGGGCACACACATCACAGCCCGGCGGCGGGCAGAGCAGGACGGAGCGAGCTAGGGCAGGGCAGCTCGGCCGGGGGTACCCGCCACGCTCGGCCGCCAGCGGCGGGGAACGCGGCCACTGCCCGCCAGGCCCGCGGGCCCCGCTGCGCGCCCGCGCCGCGCTCATCCCGCCCCCGGGCCGGCCCCCGCCCGCCCCACGTGCCGCACGGCGGCCAATGCCCCGCGCCGCCTCCCGCCCGCCCGCCGTCGAGCAGCTCGGTTGTCACGGCAACAGAGCGCGGCTCGGCACGGTCCGGTCCCGCCCGGGAGTGCGGTCCCCGCAGCCCGGGGACACCCCGTGCCCTGCGCTGCAGACGGCGCCGCTGGGTTTATGGGTTCGCGCAAACGGCATCGTCCCTTCACCCCTATCCCCCCCCCGCCGAGTGCTTTGGTAGCCAGGCTCCCGCCCCGGGGCGGGGAGCGGCCCCTCGCTCACTCACCCGGCTCCGACGGCGGCTGGCGCGGCCCCTCACCCGCGCCTTTCCCGCACTGCCGCCAGCCGCTGGCCGCCCTTCCCTCTCCGCCCCGCACGCGTGTCCTCCCACGCCGGCCCTCCGTGTGCCCACAGGGCCCCGAGCCCCTGACCGCCGGCGCTTAAATGCACGCGTGTATCGGCGGTTCAGGTGTGAAGTGCCCGTGGGGCGGGATGCTGAGCCCCGCCCGCTCACACCGGGCTGCGGGCGGGGAGAGGCGCTCGGGGCAGCGCTGCCCCGCTCACACCGCCCTGCCCGGCAGCGCCGTGCTCGGCGCTCACTTCACGCTGATAACTACATTGTGCGGAGGAACAATGGAGTCAGCTGGGCTGCGGTTACACAACCGCCTTAATCCGGCAGAAATTCAGGTTTCCCTGAAAGGGACGGGCCGGCGCCATCCCTCGCGCCAGGCCCGCCTGGCAGAGCAGGTCAGAACCGGGGCTGCCGAGTGCGGGCCCCGGCCCCCGCCCGCACCCCATCGCTGTAGACGCACTGCTAATGCACCACGGAAAACGGGGAACAAACTGCCCTGGTGATAGGGATCCCACTTTCACCAGGGGCACAGATCTAGGCCGGCTAAAGCGGCCTCTAGACAGCAGAAAGAACTGCCTGAAAGCGGAAGCTGTACTGCAGAAGAGCTGCAGTGTCAACGTGCAGCTCACCTGGAGACTGCACCGCGGCCAGGACAAGCCCCACGGACAGCTCTGTTACTCGGGTTTGGGCTCGGTCAGAAAGACACATCAGACAAGACAGTGCTTCTTGCGCTTTAATGTGCTGCCATAGCTGGGATGTACACAGACACCACCATATCTCCAGTCCTTACACTGGTAACTCCCTGCACTGTGACTGTTTACAAACATCCCCATCTCATAGCCTGAGCCCTATGGGAGGCACTCACTCCCTACAACGAGGCGACTTACACATACACAAGTCTTCTGACCCCTATGCATGGCCTAGCCAATTCCCCATCCTTTCTAGCGTGCCAGGATCCCTGCAGATGTGTGTACCTCTGGGTTCTGCACAGCCACTCTTTCCTCACGGCTAGCTGAGCAGCCACTGAAGGTGTTGCAAAGAATGTAAAATTCCAGAACAACTCAGTTCTGCACTGTTTGGCTCGTATGAACTGCACCTATTTCCCTCTCTCATTTATCAGCTGTGTGTCATTACACTGGGAGGGTGCTTCACAGAATAAACTGTGCAGTAAACACCTCTCAGTTCAGTCATGGACAGGTGGGAGGTGCAGTGCTTTGATTTTACACTCGTAAGTACATGAGTGTCACTTGTGTTGCTGTGTGACTGCTTTGGACGTGTTTGGTAATTACAGATCTCAGAGCTCTCTGCCGGATGCAATGTAATTGCAAATGTGGCAATCCAGAATTATAAAAGGAAGAATTTGACTGAGCAATAAATACTGTGGGTGCGTGTATATGAAGTTCAGCATGACTACAGTGGGCATGATTCAGCCACCTGTCAGATCCTCCTAGTCATCCTAATGAAAAGTCACATCCTTTAGGACACTAATTGTTGCTGTAGGACACTGCAAATTAGTTTGTACCTTGTTCTAATATTGGTTTTACAGCCACAACCAAATCTGCCTTTCTACTATTTAATTACAATCGTAGCTATTTAACCATTAAGCTTCACATAGTATTTTTTAATCATTTTAAAGGTTTTAATCTCACTTTGGCACTTTTTTTGTAAAACAGCTCGTCAGACACAAATAGACCAAATTTCCAGGAAAATGCTCTCTCAAAGTACTTTTTCCATTTTCTTAATTAATGAGCCAACTAGCTTCCCATTACCTCGTAGTTCTTAGGAGTTCAAGCCAATGGGAAATTAAGTGCCAGCCTGAAAACCACTTATCATTAAAAAAGTTTTAAGGCATATGATGAGAGAAAACCATGTCTGGTGTGCAGTCCTACTCTATGTGACCATGCAGGAGGCTTAAGGTTCAGCTTCCCCTCTTGAGTTAGTGCATTCCTGGACCCTGAGAGCCCTGGGTATGACTGAGATACACCCTTTGGGTCCTGCTTCTCTTCATCTGAAAAAGGACTGCTTCCCTTTTGACCACATAAACACATAATTGATCTGAAAAAAAGCAGAACACAAAATTTAAAATTATCAGAGAGATCTAATCATACCATCTTCCATGTATAATAATGAAAGCAGAAAAACAATAAACATCCCAAACAAATTTGTGGACTTAGTTCAGATAAAACATCTAAAAATATCCTTGAACTCATAATTTTCCTCCGAGTCATAAAAAAAATTATAAGCACTGCATGAATACACAGAGAAAATATGGGATAAGGGGCTTCAACCACAGGAATTCACTTACATACACTTGGAAATCTTATGAGAGCAATGACAGTACTGAAATGCATTTCTGACCTCAGAAGCTTACCATCAACTTAAAACATCCGAAAAGCACACGGTTGCATTACGCATCACACAAAAGCAGGATCAGCTTAGAAACACAAAGAGAACTTTAACTGCCCTCCCACTGCCAAGTCTAGACCAACACATACTTCTGGGAGCACAAGCAGGGACAAAACAGGTTCTTATCCAGTCCTGTCTCATGGCTGATTAACCTCACTGTCTAAACAGGTGAGGGCTCAGGCTGCAGCATCCGTGTGGACAAAGAGGCTCTTGCACATGCAGCACATCAGTTTTGGTGGCCGCCTGTTTCTTGGTGGAAACCTTGACGGGGCCACCCCACCTCCTTTTCCTGAAATGTGACAGACCTTTATTTCTCTCGTGAACAGTAGCCACGTGTGAAACTTGTCTCAAACTGGCCATTGGATTTTAAAATGTCCTCACCTGGGGCAGCAGGACACAGTGGTGTCTCATAAGTCTTGTTCATATAGAAATTAGGTTTAAAAAGGAACCAAAAAACCAAGATAAATGTATGGCTGTGTTTTCTTCAGCACTGTAGGCTTTTAGCACAGCCCCTGCAACCTGAAACAAAGTGTATTTAAGGTTCCATCCCAAGCATCTTTTCAGCTTTAGCTGTCAAAGAAGTGATGTCTGATGCAGCAGATCAGGATTCTGGTGACTCCTGGAGACAATTACTGCCTATTAAGTGATGTGGCACAACTGCTCTTGATATGGCTGCCACCTCTGTGGTATAATGCCACCACACTTGGCAGAATATTACTGCAAAAGGATGAAGACAATCAGAAATGGACTGGAAGGTACAGTATGCAATGGAACAAATTTGAAGTGTGCTATACAAAACCTATGTAGAGTCAACTGTCATTTAATTGTCACCAGTAGTAACCACTTGGCAATGAAATTAGGTATGCGCTTATAGGAATTTATTAGTTCACAACAACTTACAGATTCCTACAAGCTGCTACTGAAACTGAATTATAAACCCTTATCTTATACAGCTAAGTGGATCTAGTTGAGTGGAAAAGAGTTTGTCATTATTCTTTCTGAAGATACCTATAGGCCCAATAGCAATGATAGCCTGAGGCAATTGTCCTCTCTGTGTCTGCCTACCTTTGTGTTATGCTGTTAGTTTCAGCCTCCAGCACTTACGAGTAAATATTTTAGTCCCATTGTTCTTGATTTAACAGCTTGGTTTAAGTTCTTGAACCCAATAAGATTTAAAAATACATTCGAAGCACCCAAACTGCATTTCCCATCCTTACAACTTTCAGGTACCCTGGCTCATTATGTCGTGCAGACATACATGAGTGTCTAGGCAGTGCTTTCAGAGCTCATCTTACTTTGTTCCACACTGGTTTGGGAGGCAGGAAGACCTTGCTGGTGGATGCTGCAGAGGAGGTTTTGTTCTGTATTCATCCCCAGCCCATGCAGAAGTTCCTCCACAAAGCTACTCCCCAGCATCCTTTAGAACAGCCCTTAGGCCTCTGTTACATTTGTGGCTTGCCTCAGGATCAAAGAGAGGAAAGTGTATGTTTCTAATCTTTTTGTTTTGAGTCCCCAGACACACTCATCCAATAATGTATGTCAAGATGGAATATGCTCGTGTTCTGTGTGATGAGTGCTCTGTGCACTGGGTACGGGCTGATACAGCTATACTTTGGGATGGGAAATTCAAACCTTCAACCCAGGATGTCCAATATGCCTGTAACAATACCACGTATTTAAATAAAACAGCCTGATTTTCGAAGGAAAACTTGCCTCCAGCTCAAATTGACTTCAGCAGAATTTGTCACTCCTGCAGTGTTTTTAAAAACTAGCCCACCTCTACTCAGGTTCCTATTTATAGAATTAGGCACCTAATTTTAGATAGTTATTTTTGAAACTGTTGACCCGTGGACTTGATTCTCATCTTATTACATCTGCTCTCCCTGGTGCAAATGCATCAATTAAGACAATGGAGTTGCTTCTACGGGAAGCCTGTCCCATGTCTGGAAAATCAGGATCTGTGGCAGAGTAGGAACAGCAACATTTTAGTTTTCTTTCTTAGAAATACACAAATTGTGGTCATAGTGTTAAATATTTTGGAGATAGTAACAAACACAGAAAGTGTAAACCAACAGGTGCTTTACTGTTAGACCCTGCTGTTTTCTAGCTTACAGAGATTTTTCTTTCCCTGCAGTTCCTACCAAAGTGCTCCATTGCTTAATTTCACTACTAATTATCCCTTTCAAAGCAAAAACATATAGCTATTATCATGTTCTTACCTGCTAAATTCACTTTCTGAAATCGGTAAAATGACATCTTGGGTTTTTTGTTTTCCTCTGTGTGTTCTCTCAAATTCCTTTATTTTCCAAGTAGTACTTTCTCACTGGAGACACAGCCAAGACTAAATTGTGGAGGAACTAGGAGAACAATAGAGAAATAATTGCACTCCTCTGAAAAGGAAAGCTTATTCTCCTCGCCAGAAATTATTTCCTGGACTCAACACTTTGCTACAAAACCTTGTTTACATACAGAAGATTCCTTTCATTGGAAACAACCTAGTCCATGTCCTGTGCTGCTCCTCAAGTTTCCCATGTCACATGGGACACCCTGTGCCTTCTTTATTCTTCTGGCAGCAGCAGCAGCTTAGCACCTCTCAGGATGGAATCTCTTCTGCCAGTCTTCCAGAGGCTGAGGTCTAGCAGTCAGTCAGGCCTTCTTGCCAACAGAAACTGAGCCCTTCCTGCATGTCTGTAATTCACCTTGGGAAAAGTAACTTGCATAATCTCTTCTCTATTTGGAGCAACTCCTAAACTGATATTTCATAAACTTCACATGCTTCTCAGTAGCTGATCTGTGGTGTGGGATTAGATACCAGCTCCAAATGAGAACAGTACAGTCTCATCTGAAGTGGTGACTAGTAGCAGTGGAAATACAGAAATATGATGGTAAAAACAAAGAAAGGTCTGCTTTACAAAAATACTAATGACCCATTCTTTTCAAATGTCAGTCTCAGCAGACACCTACTCAGTAAGATCATTAAGTTTAATTGCATCAGCACTTGACTAATCAGGCAATAATGCACTGAAAAGTAAATGATTGACTTGTGAATAGTTCATCAATCTCTGAAAGAGGAGAAAATTATTCTCTTTTACACAGATCTTTTCTGTGGCTGTAATATTCATTCTAGACTGAAAGAAGGTTTTTGAAATATTTTTTCAATTTTTTTTCAAGCAGACTGTGCAAGCTCACTGATGAATGCTAATGTTACACAATGTTTACCCAGGACTAAGCTTGATGGAAATATTAATCAGAAAATATATAGGTTTCCATACTAAAGTTGAAGTTTTTGTAGCAGGCCCTGACCAGAAGCTGGAGATGTATGCTTGCCAAGAGAAACAGCAAGATATTGCCAGCAATAGGTTTGGGGAAAATGGAAGGACAAGAACTGTTTTCAGTCTAGGTCATCTCTCTCATCACTCTGTTTACTTTTTGAGCAGGTACATCCAGGAGCTGTGGCCCAATTACTCAATGCAGTGATCTGTCAGGAATCCAAGCCCCCCATTTGCATTATTTTCATTAATTTCAGTGGAAAGTGAGTGCATAACACTTGGAAGGTGATTGGAGTTTTGCAATGCTGTTTTCCTATTGTTAATGGGTTGATCTATCTTGCAATAATTTCCAGTGCAGTTGTGTGGAAGTAATTGCACCAAGTTAATTGCTGGTGTAACTCCATCTGGTAGGAGTTCACGAAGTTCAGCTTCTGGTGCCTCTGCCAGCCCTGTTTACTTTCCCTCTCCTACTGCAGCAGCTGGGTCATGGCTTTGCACTGCACCAATTTGGAGGCACATCCCAGCCAGCTTCTGTCTTTCAGGCAGCTCCTCCTTTGCAGCAGGACTCAGGCTCACAGCCTTTGCCCTCATATGCTTCCCCTGCTCCCAGAGGTTGCACCACAGGTATTGCTTACTGAGTGTCTCTCCACGGCTCTCAGCAGAGTTGCCATCCTGGTCAGCCTGTCAGGAAGGCCTTTGGAGTTGACATTTTCAGGCGATGCTCATCCTCTGTCACATTAGTACCCATTTTGTAGGGGAGGCCAGCAGCGAGGCAGAGCCAGCATCCCTCCAAAGGGCCAGCTTGTCATACATCTCACCCTGCAGCAAAGCTGTGCCACCGGGGACAAAACCGACCCAGTGAGCACGTGCACGACATACTGAAAGATTGCTACAGCTACACTGCCGAGCGTGCTGCAATGACACACAACTTTCCATGGGCACTGTAAATGAAAAGGATAATTCATTTATGCAGAGAAGCAATTACCTTGCTGGAACAACGAGTCCAACCTATAGTTCCACCCAGGCTAAATTAAGGCCACAACTCCTACTAGACTTATGAGAGTAGGGCAGGAAAGTAGCACGTTGTTAAATACAAGGCAATATTTAATGTAACCCCATGCCAGGTTTACAAGAGAAGTCGTGTATCATTTACTAAAGCAGTCAGTGAGTTTGGGCTTATTAGGCAAATGTCAGAGCTATGGAAAACTGCCATGGCCTTGTTCTAAAAATTTTAATCACATAGTTATTAGCCATAGTCCATTTAATATATTCATGGCCATTAGTGGCCTATGCTACGTGTTAATAGTAAAGACTGAATGGAAAGGGCACTGAACAGAATGTGCTGCACATGGCATCAGGGCTGATTTTTTTCAATATAGAACTGTGAAATATACCCAGGTTCAGGTTTAACTGGTTTCAAATTTTTGGGGGTTTATTTTGCTTCATTTTTTAACATAAAAACATTCCCTAAAACTCCACTCATGAGCTGCTGTCCTGTAATCCTATGACTGTAGTGAAGAACACTCTGGCTCACCTCAGATGTTGGGCAAGGTCAGTTATATCAGTCCTGGGCCCAGCTCCACTCCCTTCATACACCAGATTCCCTTGATACACACAAAGCCTCTGTCTCTCACCCCAAGCATAACATTTGTAGGCTTTACTGTACCTAAAGCAAAACAATTGCTCTTTTCAGGAGTTTGACATCCTCAAAGTTAGAGCATAATAGCAACTATAGCAAAAAAAAAAGAGCATTAAAGCTGAATACTGAAAGTCCAGATTTCACCGGGTGAAAATAGATAAATAAATATATGTATATAAACCTCCATGCCTGCCAGATGTCATCAATAGCAAAATCCTTGGCTATACACAAAGGTCAACTCCCCTTCATACAGAAGCAACTAGAATTTCAGCTCAGGCTATGCTGGGTGGAACTTTCTCTCCTACTTTCACTCCAGGTCAATTATAATTTTAATCCTTACGGTTGATTTATTCTCATGTTGCATAACATTATTTGAAGGGGAAGGGAAGCTTACATTCATTCAAGGATCTGAAAGGCAATAAAGTACAGTATGTATACTAAAATAATAAATAAAATTTCAGAAAGTTATTAACTTGCTCACCTTTGGATGTCAATTAGAACTCAAAAATGAGAGAGATCAGCGTACACATTTATAGTGAAGTCAATACTTCCTTATTTAGGCTGTGTATTTTTTTCAAACTAGCAATACAGTTGGAATATTGTAGCTGTATCTGTGCTCATACTGCTTTTAGCTCCTTCTGAATTTCTTGGTTAACTTATTTCCCCTTTAAGTTGTTTGACTGCGTTTCTTTCTTTACACAAAACATAAGCAGCTTCACTGCCTAGGAAACACAGAGTCCCGTTGTTCTTACACCAGTGCAAATCAGCAGTGATGCCACCAGTCCACAGAATCACATCAACGTAAAGATGACGTCAGAGAGAGTAATCAAAGTCCTTGTTTCAAAGTTAATTTAATTGGCTTTGTTTAAGAAAAGGAAAGATGAGTACAGAGCACATTCGTTCTCTTCCTCAGCTGAGGTGTCAAAGAATCACTGCAGTTTTAGCATCTGATCTGTGTGGGATTTGCACACATGGATCACATTTCAAAAGCAGAGCCCTTGTGACAACCCACCATGCTACGGGTCCATTTCCATGATCCAGCTTTAAGGAAGGGGAGGGTTTTGCTCCTCTTCATTCGCTATTGAGGCTGCTTTTTGCACTGTCCAGAGCCCGCAGCAAACTGCCACCAGCTGTCAGCGACAGAGCTCCAGCAGGGAACACCTGGTGCTTTTAAAGCCATTGCCCAGCTTTGATTCACCAACTCACTCTCCACATTTACTGCTTCAGATTTTTCCTTGTCTGGAAGGAACATCATAAGACTTGTAGTATTTTCTCTGCTTTACATAGATACATTGCTTATGAAAAGGGGATTCTGGTTTGCCTCAGGAAGCTGCTACAGATCACAGCATCTTTAGGGCTGTTCTAACTCACAGCAGGTACCTTTCTGCCATAAATGATGTGAAGTTGCTTTTCTCTGCATCCTCTGTGTTTCTGGTCACTGTAGCAATGAATCTTCACCAGTGTTTTGCTATCAGCCTTCTGGATTCACCCCCCTTATGCTTAAAAACCTGGAAGCCAGGTCCTCATTGCAATGGACCAGGTGGCAGCCAAAGCACATTGAGCACATTCAGCCATGCATGGCAGAGGTGTGCTGGGCACAGAGGGTGCTGCCAAGGCACCTGTGAGCTGCCACCAGCACTGTCCCCACCCTGCCACGCACGCAGCGACTGCCACCCGGCTCTGCCAAACCCAAGTGTGAGCAGGAGCCTGCACTGCGGGATTTCCCCTGCTGATAGCACACTCCTCCAGCGGCACGAAGGGCACCCAAAGGCTTTACCTGGCAGCAGCTCCAGGTGGTTGTATAACACTGTCTCAACAATGCTTGTAGGGCATTAGCAGGGATTAAGCCTGCACTTATTACACAGGTTGGAGCCGCGTGGTCTGAGACAGCCTGTCCCTCCACCAGCTTTGATTTGAAACTTCTGACGGAGTGATTTAGAAATGGCATCCAAATGGAGGGGTTGTCCTTTTTTCATCATTACTCAAACACCGAAAGTACTTGGGGTGCTGATCAGTTCTTAACATTCTTACCTAGCAAAGCAGTAGCTTCTAATTAGTTTATAAAATAAAACACTTGAGCTGCCACAGCATGAGACGAAGCTACAGCATATAGTGAGGAGAAAACCCAGAGGTTTCCTCACACTTCCCAGGGTGAGGGAAGATGTATTTTCAGGGGAAAACACAGTAAATTACAGATGAGAAGAAGCTGCTGAATCTAGACACAAGAGCAAGACCTGATGCCTTAGGTTTTAACTTTTAAACCTTTCAAATCCTGTACTGTTTAGTATGTAACTCTGACACTTCATACAGCCTGTTAGCTGCTGTTCTCTCATGCTGGTTAGACATAACAAACCCTCTCTGGGCCTGAACTCAAGGACACCTTATTGTCCCTGGCCCCAAAATATGTAAACTAAAAGCCTCTGACAGGAGGAGAAAACTTGGGGTAATTACATCACTGCCTGAAATTGTAATTGGAGAATTAACCGTGATATGCAAATGGAGCAAACTTATAAAAGTGTGAAGAACCCGTGACCCAGTGTCCATCTTGGGTGGAGCCCCTCGTAGGCTTTGGACTGCCCAGGGTGTACCTTTGAAGGCCCTTCAAATAAATACCTGCTTTTACTCTCAATCTTGTCTAGCCTCCTTCAGGCAGCCACTTCAAGGCATCAGACTGATCAGCTCTGCTCAGACAGTGGTGCTTCCCACTGGCCCCCCAAATTCTGTTCTTCCCCACAGCTGCTAGGAATTGCCATTGCAGCACTGCCCTCAGAACTGTGGAGCTGCAGAATCTCAGGGAGGCAGGTGTGCATTTCTTCTCTCTTTCGGTGGAAGCTAAACAGCATTTCGTCCTTCTCGAGTATTTGTGTGAAACTCCCCGGCCACGTACCCTGCCAGCCCTCATAACGCCTGTCTCTGCTGAGAGAGAGCAAACACGACTGAGCATCTGCCTGGCACACGTAGAAGCTACAACTCTAAAAGGTGCTGGCGGATGTACACACGTACAAACGTGGCTTGGTTGTAACCCACCCCAGCTTTGTCTCCATCCCCAGCCAGAGCAGGGCTGGGCACTCCTATCCCGGCTCACCCCTGCCCTTTGCCCCCGGACAGCCCCGGCGGTGGCACACACTCTGTCGGCGCTTTAGGGTTTCATGCCACAGGACTTCAAGGAGCTTGAACTCCCAGAGAACTCTGCCAGGTGTGGAACACTGGCTGCTTTATGCACAGGGGTGAGAAAGGCAGCGTTTACCTACTGAAATAGCTGGAGTTTAATTATTTATTTTTCACGGCACATAGAGCCTCTGTTGAGTAATGAGACTGTTGTGTGCCAAGTGCAGCAGACGTAGACGAGGAAATATTTCCACGAAGAGGCTGTATCCTGGAAAGGCAGGGCACAAACACACCAACAGAGAAAGGAGTTGCCAACAGTCATATTTTAAAAAAAATCAAACAAACAAAATCACTCATTCATGAATTGCTATTATTACTTTTTCATGTACTTTAGAGATTTGTTAAGAGTAATTTTCACTGTAATGATTTTATATTAATTAAATAAACGGTAAACACAAAAATGCCAGAGGAGTAGCTATGATTCTTGATGTTCACTATATGGTAGTTTAACTATTGTCATTGAAAGAAAGCAAAAATAGGAAAAAACATTAAGTTTAGTCAGAACACAACATTCAAAACTATAGGCAGGAAATAAGCATCCACAGCAACTACCTGTGAAGAGCTTCATATTTTCACTCATTTGCATTTTATCTGGGAGATAGTTTGAAGCAGCACCTTCTCACTCACTTTGAGTATCTGCCTTTGCAGACATTACAGTACACTCATATTTCAATGCATGAAAAAACAGAGGTTAAAAATATCAAAAATACCTGTGTTAGCTGTGCTGAAATCAGTGAACCTTAAGGAAAATGTGTGTTGCTTGCAATACTCTGTCCTGAACAGTACTTTCAACATTTTTAAACGCAGAAGCACGATTAGAGGGTTTCAAAAAAAGCTCCACCCTGCCCTAACCTCTCCCATGCTGGCTGCACTTGATGGCCTCTCCTTGGCAGCAGTTCCCTTGTCTTCACTTAACTCCAGCTGCCTCTGAGGTCAGATCCAGATTCTTCTCAATCTAATGAAGAAAATATGAAATGAGAGCAGTGTGAGAGTACAGTTTGCTAACTTACCAAAGATCAGAAAAACTGAAAAGGGAATAGCAAAGACCATAAATAACAGATTTCTGGAGAAACAGCCCTTTTCCTGTCGCTACTCTGAAGACACACACAGTCTTCAGAGTCTTCCACTGGCTGCTTTTGCACTAAAATGCCTTAAAATCTCTGACTTTTCCATCTTTTCAAGTTTGGATTTGTCATCAGGTGTCAGCAGATTACATGGACCACAAGTCTCCTAAACAGGCTCTTTTGGTTTATGTACATTAATTGATCCTGCTGTCAGCCAGAGGGAGATGCATCACCAGTAGGATAATATATAAAGCAAAGTGCTGTCTTGCTAGGGAGTGTAGAATAATATTCTGATTTTTTATAGCACCTTTTCCTTAAAGCCCTCCAGGCACTTTACAAGGAAGATTGAATTAAGCTTGTCAGCACTCTGTATGGAAAGTAAATATTTCTTTTCTATGGTGAAGAAGGGAAACTGAGGCATTAATATTAAGTCCCTAGCAAAGGATTTAGCTGCATGCTTTCCAGCCCTTTAAACTTCTCACATTAATGATTTAATTAAGCACATACTCAAGTGTTTTGCTGGAATAGTGCCTAAGAATAATGCTACAACCACACTGCCAATTCAGACTGCAGCTGGGAAAACACCATGGGTTCCCCATCACTCATTCTGTAACAAGAGCTTTTTTTTCATCTGCTGCTTTTTCTAAAATTAAGATCACATCTTTCAAGTCCCATCTATACGGTGTGTTGTTGCCTGAGCCTGGATAAGTCCTGGGACATGACATCCTAGGAGACCACTGTGTCTCAAACCTAGTCTTCATGAAGATGTCTCTTCAGTCCTGCTTTTCCCAGTCTGCCTTACCTCTGATCAGACAGATGTGCCTTTCCATCTCCAGTTCGGCTGTTGAGGGGACAAACAAGACCTTGGGTTCTATGTAGGGCCTGTGGCATCTCCCTGGGGAGCAACAGACCCACTCTGCAGCCAGTCACACGATGCTTCTGAGCTGAAAGCCTTCAAAAACTGGCAGCAAACCTGCATCCCAGTACCATATGTGCTGTGTCTGTTCTCACTTCCCTAAAGGGTCTAATGGCCAATTGCAGGAGCCTGGTGGAGATGCAGAGTTTACAGCTGTGTATTCATTTCAGGTGCTGTCACTCTCTTCCTCATCATGCCACTGACCACCCTAAGAGCCAAATAAAGTGAACTTGTTTCTGTCCCTTATTGCACATGACTTCCTGCAATTTAGTGTTTGCCAAGTGAGGCACAATGAAAAAAAACTAGAGAAACATGAGAAAGGAGCAGTCTAAAGCACTTCTAAGGTCAAGTGCCTTGGAAAAGCAGGGCTGTATAACCCTTCAGGGATTTTAAATCTGGTTTTAATGCATATCCTCATACTGATGACCCTACATATGCAAGCCTAACATCAAAACAACCCTTTTTAATTAATATATAGATAATACATCATTACTAACATTATATAGACTCTAATTAAAGAGATAAGGAACATGTAATTTCTGTTAGAGGTGAATGAGGTAATTACCCTGGGTAGGCCTCCTTCAGAAGTGGCCTGACACTAAAAAAGCTGCCAGCACCCAGTTGATGCAAAGCCCACTAAAATTAATTAAAAGACTGATCAAATCACAACGGCTCATTTGCTATTTTCAGTGACAAATTTTCTCTTATTCCTACAAATCCAGCAACCACATAGTCTTTCACTACCATAAAGAGTAAAAAAAAGTCCAGTTTGGGATTTAAATTAGATCCAGGAAACCTCTGCTGTCTTTTCCTGTATAAAAGATGTTTTTAAAATAAAAGACAGTTTGAATGTGGCTTTACAGTCCCAAACTGCAGCCCTAGGTCTGTCATTAGAAGTGTCAAATTTCATGGAGGCTTGTTTAAAGGGGAATTACTGAAGTTATTTGTATTTTAGTAATCTGTCTAAATGGAGCCAGGATTTGTCCGGACAGGTGGAAGTGAAAGGGCTGCAGTGAGCAGGAGGGCTCCCTGTGGGCTGTGGGCAGAGCAGGGATAACCAGCCCCAGCAGCACAGCCCTGTGTGGTGTCCAGTCATGTCCATCTGGGCAGGAGACAGCCAGGGGACACTGAGTCAGCTCTGCAGGCTGGGTGCTGCTACATCACCTTCCTTTTCATATTTAATTTCTTTTTGTCAGTGGTGCATGAACATTTTTCTCAGATGAAACTAGAAGGTGGTCAGCTTCAACACTTTACCCTCCTACTTCACTTGGCAAAAAATCTGCTTTGCTGAAAGAGACGATGCCCCACCCCTAATTTGAACAACTGGGGACTTCTGCAAACTTACACTTGCTCAGCCTGAGCCTGAAAAAACACTGCAGCCTGTTCTGCCTGCTTTTGTGTTCCTGCAAATGATTTAATATTTTGCCAGTGCAGTAAATCAGAAAACCTTCTGATTTACTGGGCGTGTTCATCCAAACTGGTGCTCACCTGACAGCAGCACTTGTTCTCATTCTTAGACCTTTGCAAACCAATGACTTGCTTGGAACATTTTTCCAATACTCTCTTAGATATTTTAATTACTTTATTTGATACTAAACCTGTTTTACAAGTGATTGGGAAAGAAGAATTAAGCAACAGTGTCCAAAATCCATATTAAAATTGCAGCCTCCCTTGTAGTATCTGAAGCACTTGGAGACAACTGAAGGTTTTCAGAGCCTGCATAGCAGCATGTGCTTGTTCCTACATGGAATTTCCTTAATTCCTCAATCAATTACCTGGAAAAAGCGGCCATTTTAATCAAAACCCTAAGGGTAGATGAAATCATGAGAAAACACGAGCTTTATTGCAATGGATATTGACTGTAACTCATTAAGATGTTAAAGTATTGACATCCCGTTTGATGAGAAAAATGTCTGATAGCGAGTGTACATAACTGTGTTACAGAGAATGCCGGCATCAACACATCATAATGAGTAACTAATGATGCCTGTGGCCTAACGAGGTGATTAAAGCAGTATCCTTTGATCTATGTCACTGACTTGATTTAATGCCAGGCCGAGATTGAATCTCCATGCACCACTGGGGAGATTCAAGTAATTTGAGTAATTCACTTGCCTTGTCCCTGCATCACCAGGGATATTTGTGATGAACACAGTGGCTTCTGTAGCTAAGTCACCCTGGGCAGCACACACTGCCAGGGAAGAGGCCACTGCTCCCTGCCTGCTGGCAGCCCCTTGCAGGAGCCTCACGGCTGCAGGGCAGGGGTCTCACACATCCTCCTGCCACGGCCACGCGTCTCCCATTCGCCTCACAGCACCCTCACACCTCTGGCAGGTTTTGGAAGCATTCTCCACCAAGCAAAGCTCAAGTAAGATGCTTTGGTGCCTTTCAGCGGAGCACAGCAGGCGAGTCACACCATGCTGAAGCACAGGGCTTTGTGCCAGGCACAGGCTAAGTGTCCTATTCAAACCACCAGGACAGGTTTTGTCCAGCAGGACAAAGCTCAAGCACCTGTTCCTTGGGGCAGCAAACAGCGTGCCAAAAGCCTGAGCTGCGGGTGACACCAGAGGCACAAAACCTTTGACCAGGTGCACAAGGTGGTGTAGCCTGGCCATCAGCCTGTTTCTCACAGAAAAAAACCTTCTCACCCTTACCAGGGGAAGGGCTTGTAAGCCCTGTCTTACACATGACAGCAGCTCTTTCAAGCAGCCCCTCCCACCTGTGGGGACAGACCTTGGCTGAGCAGTGCTGCCCTGGGGAGACAGTTGTTAAGTCTGGGGTTGTATTTTCTTCATGAGGCTACCAAAACAAAAGTGTGGCCACCATCAGTCAAGCCAAGGGTTAATTTCTGTGATACAGGGGACAACTGGGTGCCCAGGGCAGAGCACACGGACTGGGTGGGCCTGTGGGGTTGGCACTCCTTGGTAGTCTCTCCTCTGCCAACCACTTTCAGCTGATATTCTGAGCAGTATGTGGTTTATGTATTAGCAGCCACTGTGGATTCATCTACACCAGGTGCTTACACTTTGCATTGCAGTACTTCTTCCTAAGGAAGCCAATAACAGGGATTAACTTTCCCTCCCAATCATCTTTAACCTTAAGTGATAATTAGTACTGAAAGCATAACTGAGACTGAAATTCTGGGCACCTTCCTTGGGCAGGAAATTATTTTGCTTGATGAATAGACCATTTTCTACAAAGGGCTTTTTCCTGTACATAAATAACTGTGCTGGCTCCTAGATGCATGGGTGTGATAATGCCATCTCCATCCAAACAGGGATTGTCACCAGGGAGAATAATGGCCCCCTTGGCACAGGAGCTGGGCACTGTGCAGCCTCCTCTGCCCCACCAGCACCCTAAAAGGAAGAAAACTGCTCAGGACTTGTCCAGGTGCTTTCCCAGTCTTCAGGCAGCCCCAGCACAGCCACCCCTCCGTACCTGCTGTCCCTGCCACAGGCCCCAGCAGCAGCACATCCCTCCAGCTCTGTCCCCTGCCTCATTACCCACCTCCCCTCCACAGCCCTGCTGGAGGCTTTTAGAGCTTATTGGTAATTCATAACGCTGACAGCAGCCCTGCCCCACCCCACACAGGGCACCCGAGCCATGACCCACCTCCTCCCCCCCACATATAAACACAAAACCCTGAGGAGCTCAAACCTGAACACAAAGCAGCCCGTATTTCCCCCCAAAACATACCAGATCTCCCCCCTAACCAGGCACAGCTCCTGTGGCTGGGAAGTAGTGTCCAGCTCAGGCAGCCTCTACTGCCCTGGGCTGGCCCCCTGCGAGCAGGCTGCGGCCGCTGCATCGCTGCCCTCCTGCCGCCGAGGGTGGGTCAGGGCAGTGCCCAGCTGCTGCTGCTCTCTTCGTCCCTGAGAGGGTCTAGGTGCAGCTGAGACAAGAGCAGCTCCTCTTGTCTCAAAAGGTTTGCATTGCTCTGCTCACCTTGCATTCTGCCAGTGCTCAGAAGATAAAGTTTGTGAAGCTCGTTTCGGTGTTTGGGTTGTGCGTTGCTGTGATAAGCCCAGCTCGCTCCCCTGAGCATGCTGACATAAACGGTGCACACACCAGAGTTAAATGTAGCTCCAGTAGAAACATAAATTCTGATTTGATGAAGTAACTGGGAAGCTGTGCAGGCTCCTGGGCACCCCAGCTGTCCCTGCCTGCGACTGGCCTGTCCCTACAGCCTGGCCGGGGTGGCCAGGGGTGCCCAAGGACCTGGGGCAGTGAGCCACTCTGTGGGATGAATACAGCCCAGGGACATGCTCTGGTGCGGACATTAGTGACCATAATTACTCACCTGGGAAGGAAATAAGGGGCAGGAGGTGTGGATAGTGGTCACAGCAAGGGGACCTGCTGTGGCTGTGACAGGCTCTGCCCACATGCCACCCATTGTTGTCCCCTGGCCCATGGGATGAGAATCTGGGAAACATTCACCGTGTTTGCCTGACGTGCTTCAACCCTTGTGGCATCTCTGGGTTATTTTCCGGATTCTATTTCAGCTGAACACAGCTGGACCCTCACCTTGCACCACGGCCTGGCCAGCACCATCCCATGGAGATACCGACCTGAGTCAGCGCTGGGTTTTCCCAGGCCTGGCGGGGAGGAGGCTGCAGATGAGCAAGTCCCAGAGGCACTCCTTCTGGGGATGGAGGACATTTCTGCCTTCCTATCTTCCTTTGCCTTTCTGCTTGCCCTGGACAGGGATCCTGGTGATGCTTTGGTTTCTGACATGGTCTTGGGATACCAAGCCTGGGGGGAGGCCTCTGAAGGGATGTGCTCGGTGCCTCTCTCAGCTTAGCAGTAAAAAGAAATTGCACATCAGGGCACAGGCTGCAGGCACTTCCAGAGATAAAATATTGTCAGCAGAGTCCAGACCATCCATCAGAATAAATGTAGCTGATGCCATGATTTATGGGACAACGATGAAGGTTTAATCCTCCTCTCAGCAGTGCAACCTGATTTGCCACAAAACCCTGTTAAATTTTGTGGCACACGCTTCATCACTTCATTAGGAGATAGAGAGAAAACGGTTCAATGCATTCCTGAATCTTTTATGGCTGGGACTCTCCTCCCACCACTCCCGAGTGATGGGTAATCTTTCTGATCAGATCCCCAGGAAAAGACCCCGTGGGATTACAGAGAGCGAAGGCATTAACAACAGTGACAGGAAAGGAATACAATATCCCTTTAAACAATTAAATATTGATCCTGCAGGCCTGGGGTGGACTCCATCACACAAAAGGAAACACCTCTGTGAATTAGTCTGGTGCCATCCATACCCTTAGATGATATAAAGGAAACCAAGATTATTTGCTCCACTTACTTTCTTAATGTTTTTTCCCTCAATTAGAGAAATGTATCTGGTATGAGCCACACTCGCCTCTCAGACACTTGGCCCTCGTCTTCCTGGAGCCCACCATGATGGGATGGGATGGGATGGGATGGGGAGCCAGGGGGGGCTGCAGGCAGATGGGGAGTGCTTGCTGGGGGTGGGGGCTGCACACCTGCGTGGATGGAGGGAAGAAGACACAGTGCTGGGAAGCCTGAGGTGCCCTTTCGTGTATCCCCCCACCCCGTGGGTGTCCCTCCCAAGGCTCCACCGAAGCTGCCCCTCCCATGGGAGAGCTGGGGCTGCCCACGGGGCTCACCTGCTCCCCTTGGCTCAGCCCAGTGCCTTGGCTGCACACGGAGAAACAAAAGAAGGCAAGAAATGTCTAAATTTAAAGTGCTGGAAAATCCAACCTTTTATTTACTACATTTTTGTGACTACATAAACGCTGAAACATTGTAACGCTGAAACATTGTAACACTGAAAAGCATGATGACATCATCACTTGCTTTTTTCTTTTTTTTTTTTACTTTTTCTCTTTTTTTTTTCTTTTTTCTTTTTTTTGCTTAGCAAACACAGCAGATGATATTGCACGGCATAAAGTGAGAACAGTAGCAAAGCTTAAAAAAAGTAACTTAAGGAAATCTTAACGCAGTACAGGAGATACTCATACCCAACCCAGGGCAATGCCTAGCGCACTGCACTTGTCATCGCTACACACAAAAATACAGAAGAAGCGCTTGACTAAGAGAGAGAGTGAGGAAATATCAGCAATCAACCGTAATTAGGTACAATAATCACTTAGTCTGAAATGCAGATGCAACGCATAAACTACTGCTGCTTCCTAATGGGCGAACTAAAGATGGCAGCAAAGGGCTTTAGCAAAATCTTCGCTTCGTTTTCGTTTTTTTTCTTTCTTTCTTTCTTTTTTTTTTTTTTTTTTTTTTTTTTTTTTTTTTTTTTTGGTTTTGTTCCGTTGCTCTGGAAGAACTCCCGCTTGCTCTGGGAAGGTTTCCTACCCCTGCGGAGCTGGGACCTGTGATTGTCTCCGGCGCCGTCTCTGCGGCGGGGCCGGGGCAGGGCGGGGTGCGGGGGTCCCGCACTGCGGGCGGGGTGCGCTCGCAGCTGCCCGGGCACCGGAATGGCAGAACCGCGCATTCCCCGCTGCCCGGGCACCGGGATGGCAGAACCGCGCATTCCCCGCTGCCCGGGCACCGGAATGGCAGAACCGCGCATTCCCCGCTGCCCGGGCACCGGCGCGGCTGTACCGCGCATTCTGTACCGCGCATTCCCCGCTGCCCGGGCACCGGAATGGCAGAACCGCGCATTCTGTACCGCGCATTCCCCGCTGCCCGGGCACCGGCGCGGCTGTACCGCGCATTCCCCGCTGCCCGGGCACCGGAATGGCAGAACCGCGCATTCTGTACCGCGCATTCCCCGCTGCCCGGGCACCGGCGCGGCTGTACCGCGCATTCTGTACCGCGCATTCCCCGCTGCCCGGGCACCGGCGCGGCTGTACCGCGCATTCTGTACCGCGCATTCCCCGCTGCCCGGGCACCGGAATGGCAGAACCGCGCATTCTGTACCGCGCATTCCCCGCTGCCCGGGCACCGGCACGGCTGTACCGTGCATTCCCCGCTGCCCGGGCACCGGAATGGCTGTACCGCGCATTCTCCGCTGCCCGGGCACCGGCGCGGCTGTACCGCGCATTCCCCGCTGCCCGGGCACCGGTGCGGCTGTACCGTGCATTCCCCGCTGCCCGGGCACCGGAATGGCTGTACCGCGCATTCCCCGCTGCCCGGGCACCGGCACGGCTGTACCGCGCATTCTCCGCTGCCCGGGCACCGGAATGGCAGAACCGCGCATTCCCCGCTGCCCGGGCACCGGAATGGCTGTACCGCGCATTCTCCGCTGCCCGGGCACCGGAATGGCTGTACCGCGCATTCTCCGCTGCCCGGGCACCGGCGCGGCTGTACCGCGCATTCCCCGCTGCCCGGGCACCGGAATGGCAGAACCGCGCATTCCCCGCTGCTCGGGCCGCGCTGCGCGACCAGCGCGGCCCCACGGTGAGGATGCAGCAAGTGCAGTAAATGCAGAACATTCCGTGAAAAACCAAACTACCGGAACAGGACAGGAAACCGCGGCTCCCTGAGCACAGTTTGTCCAGTGCTCGATGGCTCATGCTGATTCACAGGCTGATATTGCCTCCCCCTTCACGTGAAGCAGAACTCATTGCACAGCATTAGCTCCTGGATTAAAAGCAGACACTGAGCCAATGCCCACCAACAGATCATTTAATGATCCTTCATTCAGAGCGTCTTTATTGCCCCATTTCAATACTTGAAGTATAAAAATGTACCTAGGAAGTGTAACTTCTGACCAAAAGCTCAGGCCCTGCCCTTGTCCTTCCCTCCCTCAACCCCTTCACTATCCCCTCAAAGGAAAACAAGGTACACCTGGGGCTCAGCTACTGCACTGGAAAGGAAATATTTACAGCCATCACAAACCGTGTCAGTACACAACATTTAGCTGAACCAGAATCTAGTCTTTATGCAAAATAAAACACGAGTGAGTGGCATCCTATTCTCTGTGCCATGATGCCATCATCAGCTTTGCGGAAGTATCATTGTCCTTAATCTTTCCTTTTTTTTTTTGCTTTTCAACTCCAAACTGCCCTGTTCCCCCCTGGAGCCGCGGGGAGCCCGGGCAGGCTCGGTGCCCCTCGCAGGGACCCAGCACAGGTCCCTCCGCACCCACCCGCAGCCGGGGCTCTGCGGTGCTGCTGCTGCCTGAGCCTGGGAGAAGCTGCAGCTTCCCGGGGGACCCGGCTGTGCCCCAGGGACCCCATCCCATCCCTGCCTGCGGGCCCTGGCTGGGGAGCAGGTGACCTGCGGTGGCCCCCACCCCGAGCCGCTCCGAGCCCCCTGGCCCGCCGCAGAGGCCTTTCCGTGAGCAAGGTTTCCAGATTCAAGTCAGCTTTTCTCCCAAGGCCTGCGCCTGCTGCTTGCTTGCGCTACCCGTGCGAATGGCGAAGGAAAAGAAAAACTCAGCAAAATCTCTCACAAATGCCAGTGCTTTTAAACATTAAACGACTTTTAAATTCTTTGGATGTGCGGGTCTCACCCACAAAGCAATCTTTCTAGAAAAAGACAAATAAATTAAAGAAAAAACACACTAATAATGCCTTTCTGCTTTCTAAGTGACAAAAGTACTACCTTGAAACACTTATTTTGGCATGTACAAGTTGGGGGGAAGGGAGGCCTGGGGGGGTAACCTGGCAGTGTTTGTAACACAGGTGGAAGTGCATGCCAAGACAAGGCTGAAGATACACCCTGCAGTCAAGAGAAGCACTCTCCTTCAGTTCATCTCAGCATCAAGAATGAAAAGATTGTAACATAAAGCTTTGGCCATTTTTGAATCTACTATATACAATTTTTTTTCAAAACTACATAGTCATAAATTAAAGCAGTGATTAAATAAGCGTATACAAAATGGAATTAAATTAAAAGTCACAGCACATTATAGAGAAAAAATAGGAACCATTTATCACAGCAGAGAATATTTTTTTTTACCCTGTGAAAAGAACATCGACTAGCAAACACAAAGCATCCTAGCTGGAAGAAAAGTAATTGAAGCCATGTTTCCCTTTCTTGCACTCATTGCAAACAGCGATCTTTACCCACTTCGAAACATTCCCAGGAATATGATCTTCCTTGAGTATAACAGAGAAGTTCTGCCAAAAAAAGAGGAAAAAAGAAGAAACCCAAACCCAAACCAAACAATATAAAAGGAATATACAAACAAAACAACCCCTACAAAATAAATAAGAATTATAAAGCTTTTTTTAAGTAACCTTAACAATTATCAAACTAGTAAGTTCTGCCTTATCACATAGACTCTCTATACAACATAACCCTAAAGATTTATTACTATGAGGTATTTGGAGGAATTGGTAAAAGCGATGCACGGCCTGTCTGGGCTGAGGGACTCAAGCTGCTTTGGGGGAAAGAAGAGGGAACCTTTGGTTTGTCAGCAAGAAAGTGGAAAAAAAACATTTTCCTTTGGTATCAAAGAAAGTTTCATTGCATGGTTGCACGGCAAAAAGCACCACGGTGAAGAATTATTCCTTTTTTTCATTAGTGGCCTTTCTAACAGGCTGAGGTATTCAAAGAGTATAAGGTGAGAGATAAAGAGGTCAACAGCGGTTTAACACTTTGGTTCAAGCAAGGCACTCGTCCTATGAGTTTACAAAGTTTGCAACATGTTTGCCTAGAGCTTTATTATTTATTATTATTATTATTATTATCCTTATCATCAGTAGTAGCAGTTGTAGCAAGAGAAGTTATCGTAAGGTTATCAGCATTACCACTAAGAATGAAGACAAGGTTACACACTGAGTGAAGGTGAGGAAGGGGGTCGGGGGGATGGGAGTAAGAAGGAGGATGAGTTCCCTTTCCAGACCAAGGCCGTGCATGAAAAATCTTTGGTATTCTTTGGTATCATCAATGTGATTAAAATCACCAATGGAAATCGAGTGAGGTAGCGTCTTTGGTTCACACTATAAATAGTAGATCTTTACACACTTTTTTTTCTTTTTTTTTCTTTTTTTTTTTTTTTAACACGTGGAAGTAGCTATTCCTTACCTTTTGCTTCTTTGTCTTTAGCAAATAGTTACCAAATGTATTGTAAAGCTAACCATACCACAATAATAAACCAGGAGGCTAAGCAAAGTCTCAAAATTAGCCCCTGGACCTTTGAATGCACCCAAACGCAGTGAGATAGAAAAGGGTAAGTGCTTTCTCTTTGTTTGCTAAATGCATAGTTTTCATCCCTATGTACAAAGGAGGAGGAAGAGGAGGAGGATAGGAGGAAGAGTAGTAGAAAGAAGGAACGTTTTTTTGGGGTAAAAATGTCTTGTTTACAACTCAGGTGAGGAGAGGTGTCCTAAGACTCTTTGGTATAAGCTCAGCAGTGTTTCCGAGCCGTCCGGGCAGCAGCAGCCCCCGGGCCAGTGCCCACCACCACCACGGCCTTATCCTGAAACCCCAGGAGAAGAGCGGCGCCCACGGGCAGCCCTGGGGCTGCTCTCACGCCAGGCCACCCCGGCCACTCGGCTGCTTGGGAATTTGTTCCTGGCGTGGGGTGCCAGGAGCAACTTCTCAAGCGAAAGCCCCGTTGCTGGCTGGCTCGCTCTGGTGGGGTTTGCTTTACCTGAGTAAGGAGAGGAGGCTGCGGCCCTGGAAAGCCACGCAGGGCTAACAGAGCGCTGTGGGGTGGTCTGAAGGGGGACTTTTTTTTTTTTTTTTTTTTTTTTTTGTTTGTTTTGTTCTTTTTTTCCTAGAAATCTAATGATGCCATTTACAATGGGGATGGATGCGGACAGTTCACCTCTTGGCCAGCCTCCCCCTGTGGGTCACTGCGGTCAGGTTTGGATGCAGCCTGTTAGCTGAATGCATGTTCCTAATGCCCTCTTGCCCATGGAGTCATCTTTGACTGAAGCCCCATCTCCTGATGCTCCCAAACTGTTTCAGGTTCTTCTCCCTCTCCTAATCCTTCCTGGCAGAGTTTTAGATCCTCTTGTTGAATTTGAAACTAATTTCCATTTTGTCAGGAATGAAATTAACTGAAAGACTAACACTAACAGACGGAGACAGGTTTCCTGGGTAATGTTAAATGCAGCATTAGAAGAAACTCCCCTTCGAGGGTGCCCTGTTGAGCAATGGCACCAGTCAGAGCAAGGGAGCACCAGGTAACCTGTCCATGCTTCAGTCGGTGTGGCCGGGCAGTCTGCTCAGAGGTACCACAGCTTTCCAGGTAGACTGAGCAGTTCCAGAGTTATTTGCTTCATGTTTTGTAAGCAATTAAAGAAAATTGTGTTGTCTGCCTGTTCAGAGTATGAGGCGTGTATTGCTTATGGGAAGAGTGGTTTGTTCCTAATGGCTTAGAGAAAACCAAAAGGTTTATATATACTTAAACAGACATGTAAAAAACCCAAAACACTTAAAATCTATAACTTGTGCATCAGTTTGAGTGTGTGTGGACATGTGTGTGCATGTACATATACACTGTCCTATTTAGGGGCTTGCATGTGTGAGTATCACAGATCCTGAAATTGCATATTGGGTGCAAATTTAATGCTGGTATGAAAGTTCTCTTTGGTTTCAGCAAGTAGTCTATAAAGACAATACAATGGAAATACTAAAAATGTGGCAATGTACTTTGAATTTCCCTGCATTTTTAAATTCTCAAGTTTTAAATAAATAAGGCTTTATTCTCTAAACTATAGGTACGTTACAAAGCAGTGTTTTGCTGGAAAAAACTAAACCGTTAGTTATCACTGTCCTTTATTAACCTTACACTAATGAGATGGCGTTCATAAGGTACTTTATATGTGATCTTATTAATGTTCCCATGTCAATTATGTCTCTGTGGGGATGGAACACTTCAAAAGAAAGCTTGCTAAAATTTAAGGTAAGCTAGAGACTCAAAAAACTTCCAGATTAGATTCCATTTTCATAGACAATTGCTTTGTCAGCCTTAAAGTGGGCTTAACATACTGAAATACGGAGAAATATTCAGTGCCAAAAATATTGGGTTTATTTCACTTTATTTTAATAAAGAGATATGTCATCTGTATTCTAAACACTGAGTGGAAATAAACTGTATACCCTGAACCTTGACTAGACCCTGTCCTCTTGGGAAATAACTGGTGCTACAAAAGTTGCTCTACTTTGATGTCACTGGTATTTTGAGTGGGCTTCATCCCCCAAACCAGTATCTGCTACTGTTTATAGTGTTTGGATTCTAGTTTACCTTGAATTTTCCTTTTTCTTTTCTTTTTTTTTCCTCTTAAAACCAAAAAGGTTGTAAGAAAGATTACCTATTTCTAGTCCTCACATTGGGCCTATACCTGCATACTTGGTTATTTTGGAATTTAATATACCTAGCATGATTACTACAGTAATTTGAAATACCAGTTAGAAATCTAACAGGCACATGTATGGTTTTTAAAGTCTATTTTCCCCTTACACTAAAATTTAATATGCAGATGTTGCACACTTTTCTCTTTAATTTTATCAGAGTAGGAACGGGATGATTTCTCTCCTATGGGTCTGTTAGCAACAGAGCATTTAAAGCTTTTCAGCTACAAACTTTAAACTATTTCATGCATTATCCTGACTAATAGATGAGCAAGAAAGAATGCGTGGGACAAAAGCTCAGCCTGCTACACATAGATACAAAGCCACAAAACATCAGGCTGTAACTCGGTGTCAGGGGAATTTTGCTCTTGACTTCAGAGGGTTCACAATTCCTCCTTCCAAAAGCACTGCTGGAGCTCCTCTTGGAGCTCCTCCCACCAACGTTAACTGATGTTGTACCACTGCTTTCAATAGGAAAAGACCACGAGCCTTCAAAGCTATTACTATTCCTTTGCCTGGAAAAGTCGATAGGTAAAAAAAAGCTCACTAATGTCAATGAGTATTGATCAGACGCTGAGCCCTGTGGTTTTGCATCCCACAGTTCGCTTCATTTTTGCACCCTGAGTGCCTCAGGTCTCCTGTTCGCAGGCTAGATGGCAGAGCTGAGCCACTCTGCGCCCAGGCTGCTCCGGGCTCCGGCCGGGGACAGCGCCTGGGGACAGTGCCACACATGTCACACATGTCACACATGTCACACATGTCACACATGTCACACAGTGTCACACAGTGTCACTCGGCTCTAACACGTGGCTCCTTCGTGTGCTCCCGTTGAAGCCAGTGAGGAAAGGGCTCACTGAGTTCAATGGAAGCAGCATCCCATTCTCGGTTCCCGTGCTCTGCCAGGGGCTGTGATCTCCTCGGGTGACATTCTTTCTTGCCAATCATGGAAAGAAACGGTAATGTGGTTTTACTAATTGCAAATAACAGTCTTGATTACAAGTTTTATGTGTTATACAGTTAGATTAGTTTATACCTATAACTCTACATAGTATTTGTGTAAAAATAGCTTTGGAATATTAAAATCATTGCAATAAAATACCTGCAATATAATTATTAAATGTGTTCTTTGGTAGCTAGTCGATTTTTTTATGGATGGAATAGTTTTCCTTTTTTTAAATCTGAACATTCCTTAACAAACAAAGAGAATGCACTGGTTTAGGTACCATTCAAAATTTCTTTGCCTAGTTTGAACTTGTTTCCAGGCATTGCACCAGTTAAGTTCAAACTGTGAAACAGCAAAAATCACACTACCGTTCCAAGGAATTCAGACGACTCCACGCTTTGTCAGCTGTGCCATGGCACAGCCCTCTCTGGAGACCAGCCCTGACTAAGTCCCTACCCACTGGCGTGTATGCAGTACGGATACACGGAACACCTTCGTGGCAATTGCTGTGGACATGAAGAGCTGTATCCAAAGGGGTGTCTGTTCAATGACAGGAAATCACTATGCTCCAAACCACTAAACAGCCAAGTACGGTGAAGATGATGATGGGCAAAGGTGTAAGACCAGTGGTCTGCTCCTCTTCTCTTTGCTTTCCGTTTCATTCCCTCCACCTCGCTTTCTTCTTCCTCTCTGTTTTTTGCAAGTCGTCATCCTACTAAAGTGTGTGTCTTAGAACAAAGTCATAATGCAGGTGAAATAAGTCTTTGGTTTCTTTGGACTTATAAATATTTTTTTCAAATAGTTCTAAGTATAAACCTGCTATTTTGAGGTCCTGGTCTGTCTTTATTTAATTATTTATTTATTTTTAAAGCTTTTCCACCGAGATTTTAGTTCGTGGTTATTCCTTCATGCTTTGGTACAAGTGCTTGATGAAGAAGATGAGTTGCCTGAATTGGAGCTGCCCTCGTCTTGCCACTTATCCAGACTCCTCCTCCGTGCATTCATGAAAAAGTTGCTGACGGTGCTCAGCTCCAACCCGAGCTGCTGGGAAATGGTGATTTGTAATTCTTTGGATGGACGCTTATTTTCCTTGAATATTGCATGTAGAGTTCGACGCTGGACATCAGTGAAGACCAACCGAGGCTTTTTGGGTGTATTCCCTCTATCCTTCCCGTGTTCTTGTTCTTTCCTCTTGCATGCTGCAAGAAAGGGGAGGACAGTTAGAGAGGGCTGGCAGGGGAGTATGTGGGAACACAGTACAGGGCAAACTAGGGAAAAGGACTGTTCATGTCAGCTTCCAAATTTGGAGAGGATGTGGGACATTTAATTTTTTTACTCATTATGAACTATTACAAGTATAAGGAATAAAAGTTAGAAAATACCTGTGTTGCTGTCTGTTAAAACTCAGCAAATACTATTTTGGAGAGCTTACATTTTGATACCACCCATTACTGCTGAGAATTTAACACTTTAATATCTCTAGGAGGCAGAGTGGAAATTCAGTGAACTCTAAAGTCAACCTTGACCACGTTTCACCATTATTAGCTGTTTTCAATTCATTTCTGTAGCTTTGTGTTGACTGAGAAATAAGGAACTGTGAGAAACCAGGGTGCTACTACAGTCAATCAGGCCAGATGTGTGCTGCACAAAATAAAACATGTTTTGTCATGAAAAACAATGGTATAGTAAATCTTCCTTATAGAATTGCACTTTATTTCATTTATCATCCCTTCCTTCCCTTTGAGAATGTTATTTTGCTCTACATTATTAAAGGATGCTTGCAATTTGAAATCTGCCTCACAGATCACCTTCCAGGCAGGATCCGATGGGATGTGAGGGAGGCTGCCAGATCCCCCCGTCAGCCTTTGGCTGTCTGCTGGCCCATCTTGTTAGCATTTTGCTAGGATGAAAGCTTCCTTGGGAGGACAGACTCCTCTGTCTCACTTTCAGATATATCTGAAGTTGCCTGCTTCCCCTTTTTTCTCTAACAATGTCCTTCAATTCTGTTTGAGAGATGTGCTTCTGAAGGTAATATGAAGCTTCTTTCTCTGTGTCTGTCTCGTCCTGGCTTCTGTGGAGATCAGTACTGAGTATATGAAGAATTTTGTGCAGTATCTCCACTTATGCCATGGTTATTGGAATGACAACAGCAAATTACTTTGCAAAGGTCCTTCCTACAACTTCCATTACTACCAAGAGCCAGTCCTGGCATGAGGATTTCATTGCTCGAAGGAGGTATAAAAACAGTCATCCACCTTTTGTACTTGAGAAATAGGAACTGCACAGATCAGGATCCAGGAGCTGTGAAGGCTCCTTCTGCTGGCCCAGGCAGGGACCAAGACACTGGTGGCTCACTCCCCTCTGAGGAGGGGCTTTTGAAAAGCTCCCTAACAATAGATATTCCAGCCACATACTCTTCTATAAGAAATCACACATCAATCAAATAGACTGGGATGCCAAACTCATATCTCCTACGGGTATTTTTACCTGAAAACCTTTGAAGAACGCTTTGAAGTTACATACTGACCTCTAAAGCACCGTGGAGCTTCTGGGCTAAAAACCAGATTTCCTTATGCATGCCAGCCCCTACTGAAGCCAAATTGCTGAATTCACTGCGGGGATTGGTGCCTGCTGAAGTAATCTGCATCCCCACTGGAGGTTAACATTGGCAAGTCAAGGGTTAAAAATGCTTTTGCAAGAATAGTCTGTTATTTACTGACAAATATTAAGAATGAGGATACCAACAGCATCTCAGTCTTTTATATATGCCTGACTATTTGATAATCAGAAATTCCTGGGAAAGCAGCTGCAGGAGCTCAGCTTTATAACAGCCTCAGCCTCCAGCTCTGACTGCCCCTGCTAACAGGCTCAGGCAGAAAAGAAGATAAACCAGGTGCCAACCACATTTTCTGTGCCTAGTGCTCCATTTCTGCTCATGCTGCTCTACACCTTCCTTTTTCAAAGACTACGCCAATCCCATCTTCCACCTAGACACTCCGTCCAGATCAGAATTTGTCACAGAATCCTAACGGGCTGGAGAGCGTGATCCACGTCAGTGCTGTGCAGTGCTTCGGTGCTTCACATCACAAATGACACTCACAGCAGTAGGTACAAAGCCAGCTCAATTAGTGAGGTGAGCCTCTGGGGCTTCCCTCACAAGCTACTACATGAGTTCTCTGAAATAGTAGGGAAAAACAAAAAACCAACCATCTATCGTGAAACTAGCCAGCATAACACATTGTCTTCCTGAACTTGTGCTCATTTCCTGAAATATAGTATTTCTGAACAATTATTTCCATAGAAAATGTCCCAAGAGTTACAACATACCTTGTTCCTTAACTTCAGTTCTATCAAAGACCTCGTAATTAATGCTAGTGACATCACAGAGGTAAGAAAAAAGAGCTCGTTACTAGGGAGAAAAAAATAAAACCTATCCAGTCTATGATACTAATAAGCCTATTTTACCATTTTGCAAATATTTTCAGCTCTACTTCCATTAGCATTTGCCAGAGGCAGATTGAGGGCAAAAGCTTCCCAACATGCCCAATTGTTCCAAGAGACCTGGTGCTGCCAGGCCTCAAGTTGTGAGCAGCAGGGGTGGATACCACCTCTCATCTTCTTCCTTGTCCAGGCTCAGGAATATTAATAGCACTTAAAAATAAATAATGGGGATAGTGAAAAACTGTAATAGGGTTTCCTTGTGATCGTTTTCCCTGCACTGGAGCCAATCAATTTTAATAATAAATTGTAGCTTCCAGCTTGCCAGAGAACAAATGTACACCATGGGATAAAATCTGCTCCAACAAGAGAGTGGATCCAGCGCAGGCACAGGGACCAGCCAGCTCACACGGCAAAGCGGGGCTGCCGGGCTCTCTGACAGCCCCGAGCTGGGTCCCGCCCCGGCAGAGCGGCTCTGCCTGCCCTGGCCACGTCCTCCCCTGGCGCCAGGTCCTCCCCTAATGTGCGCTGAGCTCAGCCCCAGAGAAGCCAACTGAAAGGCTTTTTTGGAAAAACACCACAGCCTGTCCCGTGTTTTTATCACACACTCCATCTCTTTTATCTAACGCAGCAGAAGATAGTAATGTGCACTGATGTCCTTCTTGTGCCCCTGCCCTTGAGCACTGTGAGCGGATCCTCTCCCACAGCACAGACATTGAATTTAGGTGCTTTGCAGGGTGCTGTGCTCCCTAGAGACGTGCACCTCTCCCAGGACACACCTGCTCGCACCCTGCCCTCGCTCCCTGCTGCAGGCAGCCCTGTTCTTTGTCTCCAGGCTGCCCTGGCTGAGCAATGCTCCTTGTGATGCCTTTTGAAAAAACCTTTAAGAAAATCTCGTTAAGAAAAAAGAAAAGCAGAGGATAAAGAGTCACCCTGACTCTGGCAACACACGTGCAGATATGACAATGTAATACTATCAGCGCCAGAAGGAGCCTTATAAATCCAGTCCTGAACTCTGGCCTCTTCCAGTCACTTCCATCTTCCTCTGCCCTGAGCAACAGATATTTTTGACACTTGCAATTCTCCTGACACAGCCCATCAATCTATTTTTGTCTCCCTTTGTTCCTTCTAAGTCGCTCGAGGGATTTGGTCAAGTAAACTTGCCAAACCTTGTAAGGTCTGTACATCCCACTGAGGCCCAGCTGCCTGTGCCTGGTACAGGAGTGGGGTCTCAGCTCTGCAGCTCCGCTCTCTGTTGACGCTCTCCTGCAGCCCCCAGCTGGGTGCAGCACAGCTGGATTAATTCTGCTCTGCCAGGGGTGTGAACAGGATCGTGCCCCCTATGAAAATGCACTAATTGCATCTTTAGGTCGAGACAGTGAGGAGGATATTTGGCCTATCTGTGATATGAATTACATTATTCACCCAGTCAAAAAGTCAAGATTGTAGTAAGCTCAGGTGTTAACCCTGATGCTTGATCTAGTGTTTCATCCCTAGAGGGTGGATTTCTTTTTAAAATCTAAGGAAAAAACCTGATTACCATATATCAATTTTCAGGAGCATTTGGTGTGTACCTGTGTACATGTGTTTCTGGAAAACTCCAGTTCTCCATTCTAAAAAACAGAAGCAAAGAATGAAACCATTAAAGCTCTCAACCTACTTTCTGATGGTTTCTGGTTTGGTTTGTGTACATAATAAAATATCACCACAAGTTCTGCTGGCTGCTCCTCTGGAAAACTGTCACTGAAGCAGGGGGAACAACAATGGAAAATTCTACTTGGGTAAACCCTGCCCCAAGCCCTGATGGCAGGGGGCAACTGTCCCTGAGACAGGCATTGCTCAGCTGGTGGCCCACTGTGGTGCCATCACAGAACAAGCTCTCTGACAGGGGATGGAAAAGCGCCGACAGGGAAGAAGGTGGATTTGGGAGGTCTCAGGCCTGGCACTGGGAGAACACAAGCACAGATGGGCTGAGGACACACACTCTGAGGGTCACACTGCTCACTGGCTGCCTGCAGCAGCTCCTGTAGCTCCGGAACAGCTGCACACAACGGCCACAACCAGATTTGTGCCTGTACAACGGGGCTGGAAGGGGAGCAGGGACACAGAGCAGCAGAGGGGAGCACCAGCAGCACGGCTGCTCTTGGAAAGGAAGGGTATGGCCCACCAGTGCCCGGGCAGGAGTCTCCTCACCCTGTGGACGAGAAAGCCAGTGCACACTGGTTCTCTGCTTACAGGTGTCAGAGACTGAAATATTATAGTTCATGACTTAAACATTTTCTCAAAGGACTTTTAAAACTGTATTACAAAAGCTGCAAAAAAGACTACCGAACCCTGAATGGGGCCCAGAGTGAGGCTGTACCCTGCTCACTGATGAAGATAAGATAAAGTAACAACTCAGAGCTGGGGACATTCACTGAGCACAGGCTTAACACCTCCAAAGGTGGAGACCATAGCCCCAGGGCTATCAGCTGCCAGGCTGGCAGACCCTCCACCAAAGGGTGGGGGGATGAAGGGCTTTGGGTACCTTGGAAAAGCCTGTGGTCAGAGGTGCAGTGACTGCCCATCCTCCACTGTGCAGAGCCCAGCTGCGGGGTCCTCACCGGGGGGAGGAAGCTCATCCACAGCAGAAGGGGTGACATGGCCCAGCACAGGGGCCCCCAGACCCTGCAGCAGAGCACCAGAGATGATGCAACAGACCCTCAGTGTTGCAAGGGACAGTGTCAAGCCGGCCCCTGCAAGAGAGGCACGTGGGCGTTCCCGCCTGGCCCAAAGTGTGCATTAACCCACGGAGTTCTGCACCCTTCGGCTGTGGCAGCATGTGGCGGCGTGGCCACGGCGCCCACGGGGGACCCTCACCACCGGCAGAGCGGATGGAGGGGAGCAACGAGACGTCGTTGGCACCCTCAGATGGGTGATGGGCTTCCATCCAACCCCTCTCCCTGTTCCCCCACCCCCACGCACACTTCTTTTTTCCATTTCTTTCTTTCTTTTCTCTTCCCTTCTCTTTGCCTCTCTACTATTAAATAAAATACATCCACTTTTTGGCAACAACATCTAGCCTCGTTTGGTTTTAATCTCGTTTCTGGGAATATTTTGAACCTTCTAAGTTCTTTCCAGTTTATGCACAGAGACTTAGCTTGCTTTGCTTTTCTGAGTTTAAACCAGATCGTAACAACAGGGAGCACTTTTCTCTTCTGTTTGCACCCAGAGAAGGTCCAGACCAGCCACTGAGAGACACACACACAATGTCTCCGCAGCCATGCTGAATTCAGAGCCTGTGGACATGGAGCGGACGCTGTGTGTGGGTCATCAGTGACAGGATACGAGACCTTTCACCCTGAGGTGACGGGTCATGTTTCCAGCTCTGGCCTGGGTCACTGCTGACCACAAGCCATTATTACTTGATGGTCACCAAGTGCCTTGTATGAGAGGATGTGGTGGTCTTTTACCCCTCCTCTTGCAAAAGCCTAGTCTTTTAGTTATCCCAACCTCACGTGTACAGGGCTGTCTTAGAGACATAAAAAGCCTTTTAAGAAGTCTCTCTTTATGTGTGTTTTCTAATCTCTGTTGTGTCAGGTCTGTAAAGCCTGGGACCTGCCTCAGCTACAGTCTGAACTGTGTCCACCTAAGAATCCCTTCCCAAATCATCTGCTTCTACTTTTGAAACATCACACAATATACAATAACATGTTTGGAGAGTGAAAACTCTTCACTGGTATAAACTGGAGAATATCCTGGAGGATATTCTTCTGTCAGAGGCTCTACCTGCTGGTGGAGAAAGCAGCAGGATCTCTGCAGGAGGCTGAGACTGCTTAAGGACTTTGGCCACCAGAGATAGCTCTAATCACACTGACTACAACAGCTCAGTGGGAACAGGTAGCCAAAAGCTTGTGGTAAATTCACGGTGGCAATAACACATAATAACACATCGTGTGATAAGTTCCATCCTTATCATGTGAATAACACCTCTGGGGCATGCAGAGAGACACACAAACAACAGATCTTTCCCAATTATCAAAAACTTCATATTTGGGAGAATATAAAAACAAAATAAAAGGGCATATAAGACACAGGCTACCTGAAGGTAGATGTCACCACATGAACTAAACCCAAACAAATCTGTTTGGCCTGAATAATAGCCACAACTGCTGGGTGACATTCACTCTGATGCATCACCATTTACAGGTCCCCTGCCCTGCCCCATCCTTCTTGTCACTGCCCCTGGGTCTTCAGAGGTGCCTGGGAAATGGAATCCCTCCGGAAAGGTTCTGCGTGAGACAGCCTCCACACATGGAAGCAGCTCGTGGCCATGAGCTCCCGCTGCAGCAGGTAGCAGACAGCACTGATGCTTGAAAGAGCACTCCCTAAAGCACTGTGAGATAAGGCCCTTTAAGCTTTCTAGTGATGAAAGCCTACATGGGTGACACCGGTCACTGGTTGCTCCCCAAACCTTTTCCCTTTCAACTGAAAAGAGTATAGTCTATTCTGAAATGTCTGAGCCCACACTAAATTATTTCTTTTTAATCCTGGCATTATTCAGCATTTGGCACTTGCTTCTCTAGTGATTTGTATTTACACGTATACAGGGTGTAGGTGTTTCCATATACCCAGAGATCTTTTGATCTGTGTCTCATTTCTCTGCCATCAAATCCAGGGAATACTCTTTTGTTGTTTCATAACATCAAAAGAGATGAAAATGTTTGTATATGGGAAGCTCACAGGATGACAGCAGCCTGCCAACATATAGATCCCAGCTGAGCCAGAACGGTAAACATCTCACTCCTGTGCACTGTATTAAAATGAGTGACCTTAATTTGCTGCCCCTGGAATAATGAAGTGAATCTGACTGAGGAGTGCTGGCTCAGCAGTTCAGGATTCAGGGGTTTACACAAACTTAGTGTTGATGGATCTGTAACCACTCCAGCGAACTGACATCGCCGTTACTGAATATGCTGCTAAGTGGATCAATCAGGGGAAAGCACCTGATTTCCCTGTGATATCATTTAAAGTAAATGTTAAAATTCTTTAGCTAGGTCTTTAGTTAACCATATTACTGTGACAAATATTTCTTTGCCTAGCATAAGTAATTAGAATTTAATCACTTAAACTGCATCTTAATTACCCCAAATGAATTGAAAGGACATTTAATAGCAAAGATTAAATTGCCTTAATGAACGATTTTTGCGACTGCATCAATATTTTAACCGCGTCAGCCACGTCCGGCCCCCCGCCCCCGCCGCAGCGGCACTGCCGGCCCCCGGCCGCGGGATGGCGCCCGCTCTCCGCCGCTGCCCGCGGGAGGGAGCGCGCAGCGCCCGGGGCTCCGCACCGCATCTCACCGCACCGCACCGCATCTCACCGCACCGCATCTCACCGCATCTCACCGCATCTCACCGCACCGCATCTCACCGCACCGCACCGCATCTCACCGCATCTCACCGCACCGCACCGCACCGCATCTCACCGCACCGCACCGCATCTCACCGCATCTCACCGCACCGCATCTCACCGCACCGCACCGCATCTCACCGCATCTCACCGCACCGCACCGCACCGCATCTCACCGCACCGCACCGCATCTCACCGCACCGCACCGCATCGCACCGCATCTCACCGCACCGCACCGCATCTCACCGCACCGCATCTCACCGCATCTCACCGCACCGCACCGCATCTCACCGCATCTCACCGCATCTCACCGCACCGCATCTCACCGCACCGCACCGCATCTCACCGCACCGCACCGCATCTCACCGCATCTCACCGCATCTCACCGCACCGCACCGCATCTCACCGCACCGCACCGCATCTCATTGTATCACACCGCACCGCATCTCACCGCATCTCACCGCATCTCACCGCATCGCACCGCACCGCATCTCACCGCATCTCACCGCACCGCATCGTACTGTATCGCACCACATCTCACCGCACCGCACCGCATCTCACCGCGGGCTCCGCACCGCACCGCATCGTACTGTATCGGACCGCACCGCATCTCACCGCGGGCTCCGCACCGCATCACACCGCACCGCATCTCACCGCACCGCATCGCACCGCACCGCGGGCTCCGCACCGCATCTCACCACGTCACACCGCATCACACTGCACCGCATCGCACCGCACCGTACTGCATCTCACCGCATCTCACTGCATCGCACCGCACCATACTGCATCGCACCGCATCACACCGCACCGCGGGCTCCGCACCACACACCCCACCGTGGTTCCCCAAGGCATCGCACCGCGCCATGCGCTCCTCACCCGCGCTGCCGCTCCGTACCGCACCAAGCTACGGCACCCCGCCGGGGAGTGCCAGCCGCTCTGTACCGCTACGCATAGCGCAAGCTGGAAAACACCACCCGCTCTTGCTGTGCTCTGCTCCGCTTATGCACCGCGCCCGCCTCCGCGGCTCGGCCCACTCGGCCCGGGCAGCACCGCCCGCTCCGCACCTGGCCGCGCCGCTCCGCAGCCCGCTCCGTGTGGCTTCGCACCCCTCCGCGCCTCCCGCCCCGGCCCGCCCCCGGCCCGCCCCGCCCCTGTTGCGCCCCGCCCCTGTTCCGCCCGCGTGGCTCCGCGGGACAGACCCGGGTGCGGAGCCACACCGGGCCCCCGGCCCGCTGACGCCGGCTCCGAGCCGTGGGAGCGAATCCGCCCGCGGGTCTCCGAGACGTTCGGGCGCGGATTCGGCGTCGGGTTGGGTCATTCCTCCCCCTCCCGCATCCTCAGTCCGGGACACTGCTACAGCAGCCGAAAATTGAGTTTCTGAGCGGTGGACGCAATCCGTTGCAAAACCTTCACTGCAACATTGAGGGTCGCCAGATTCACTGAAAAACCCGGGTTGCTTCTCTGGTTCTGCTCCTAAGGACCTGCCTGCTGACTCCCGCTTCCCTGGCTCCAATTTTTTAAGTTCTCCGTCAATTCCAATATATTCAAAATAACGAGATATGTTTCAAATAAAGGAGAAATGAGTCAGTGATGACATAAGGAAGTTCCTCCAGTTGGGGGGACGTTAAGGAAGCTGTATAGCAGCCTGTCTGTGCGGGGGGAAATGGGGGAAAAGGGGCTGCGAGAAACTCTCCCGCCTGTGGCTCACTTCTTATTGACGTGTTTGTAATGCATGTGACAACGAGTGCAGAATTCTGCACCCTAAAAACATCCAAAACCTGAGCCCGGGCTCACTTCAGTGGCTTCTGCACCCAAGCATTAAGGAAGAGCCTCCCGCGCCCTCCTGTTCAATACTTTCCTCTATCTGAAGCAGCAGCATTTCTAGCTCCACCAACCAGCGCCCGCACACGCCGGCGCCGCGCTCCGCACCCCGCAGCAGCCCGCGGTGCTGCCCGCACACCTGCTGCGCACATCCATCGCGCTTTAATTGCCGTTCGGGCTGTACGGAAAATGTCACCACCGAGGCTTCCTATCGCCCTAAAATGGAGGGAAAATGAAAACTTCTGTTGAGCTAATAAATTGCTCCTATAAACTAATCTTTCAGCATTATAAAACTGACTTCTTCTTAAGCAAAACGGCTCAAGTCAGCTGCGTTTCCAAAGAGAGTCACTTGTCTGTCCGTGTATGATTAATCCAGATAGATTTATGTGTGAAAGGCGAATCGACATTTATCGATTTGATCACGGAAGCACCCGACACGCGGCCATGCTGGGTCCCGGTCGGTCTTCAGGAAAAACTCCCCGGATGCCGGTAGTCTTCAGGTGAAATTCACCAGCACTTCAACAGCTCCTGCTCTTCAGTCACCTTAGAACTCCCTGGAAACTAACTTGTCCCTTGTGTGGAGCTTATGCGGACCCTTCAGACAGGTGAAGGCTGCCTGAGGCAAAGCAGGAGCTGTGGTTTAATGCTTGTACAAGCAAAGCCAGGCACCGAAGTACACTTGGCCTGTGGATTTCCAGATGATTTTGTCTCAATCTGACCATCACGTTCCTTCCTGGCTGTGTAAAAGACAGATCGCACACGCCAGAACCCAGCTGTAGCACCGGCAGGAGCCTGGGCTCTCTACGGGTGGCACCTGCAGCGGGCACAGTCCTGGCGCCGCGCACCTCTCCTCTCCTCCTGGGGTATCCCGACCCCTCTGGCTGGCTGAGTTACTGTGCTGGGGGAAGCTCGCTTCCCCTCTGGCCACGCACCCGTCCGAAGACACTCATCCCCGAAACAGGTGCCCTCAGGGCTCTGCCCTGCCGGGAGCCGAGCCGCTCCCGCCGCGGGCGGCCCGTACGCTCAGCCCGGCGCTCGCCGCAGCACCGCGGCACTAATTGCCGGCTGCCGCTACGTACAGTCGATGCGATGCTGCTCCCCATCGGGGCCGGCAGCCGTGGGGCAGTTCAACAAGCACCTGCGCCCGGGCTACGGGCGGCCTCGTCCGTGAAGCGGGATCGGGGCTGGCCCGGCCCCGGCCCGCCGCGGGGCTCGCCCGGGAGCGGGGCCGCCGGGGCGGAGGCGGAGCGGGGCCGGGAGAGGGGTCGGGCCCTGCAGGCGGTCGCTGTCCGCGGTGCTGAAGCCGGGCAGGGCCGCACTCGTTCCGCGCTCGCGGGTAACGAGAGGACGGAGCCAGCGCGGGCGGCGCCGAGCCCTCCGCTCACAGCGCTCCCGGAGCCGCCGCCTCCCGGCCCGGGGAGCCGCCGCCGCTGCCCGGTGCGGGCGTGGTGCCCGGGCCGGCGGGGCCGCTGCCGCCTGCCGGCGGTCAGTAGATGGCGCAGAGCCCCCGGGAACCGAGGGGCCACGAGCGAGGGCTGCGGGCGGCGCGATGGCCCCGGCCGGTCGGGGCGGGCATCGCGCCCACAGCCCGGCTGTGTGACCCCCGGGGCGGCCCCGACAGCACCCACGGGCGGGAGCGGCCCTGTTTTGAGGCTGTTCGACTCAAACGGCAGCGAGGGGGGGATCGGGGCACGGTCCCCGAGTGCCGCCCCGCCACGCGGCGGGTAATTAAAACAAACAACCGACCGAGCGAACGCACACACGGACAAACAAGACAAACAAGCGAGGGCCGAGCCGTGCTGCGGGGGCGGGGGCTCTGCCAGGACGGGCGCGGAGCGGGCCCGGCCCAGTGCGGAGGAACGCGGCTCGCCCGGCCCCGCTCCTCCTCCTCCCGCTGGGCAAACATTAACGAAGGGCAAACGCGGCTGTAAATCAATCCCGCCGAAGGACACGGACGGCAAACAAGTGCGTCCCAGCGCTCCCACGACTGCGCACCGGGCGCTGCAGTGGCGGGCACGACTGCTCCGGGGGCGGCACGGGAGCTGCTCTCCCACCCTCCGATCCCACCGGGACGGGGCCCCTTGCCTCGGCCCAAGCACCGCACCGGCAGCGGCGGAGCGGCCGCTGTCACGGCCCAAGGTGCGCCGAGCCAGGCCCGGGCCGCCCCCGTCCAGGCGGTCCGCAGGGCCAGGAGGGGCAGAGCCTCTCCCCCGGGCCCGGTCCGCGCTCGGAGTGTCGCCGGTGAAGGCCCCGGTCGATGCCCCCCGCCTCCCTGATGCAAATGCCTTTATGCAAAGTGCCCGCAGGGTAAATATTAAACAGCCCCTAATGAGGCCACCGGGGCCGGGGCGGCCCCGACCTTCCCGGCGCGCTCGGGGGCGGCGGCGGGCGAGAGGTGCAAACGGCGTCATTAGATTTCATATTTAATGTGGAAAACGCTCTGATTACTCCATCGATTTCTTTACAGTTAATTTGGCGACACTTTCTCGCCAGCTTCCCAAGGCTTCAGCTTAGCCGGGATTCACATTAGGAGGGAGAAAGGATAAGAGGAGTGGAGGAAAAGAGGTACAGCTATGAAAAATACCTGTCAGGTCGCAGGCAAACATCGAGCAGCTTTGGAGGGACAGGCCTGCCCCCTCCTGAGAGCCGCGGACGAGCGCGGGCTGCCCACGGCACCTCCCCCTGCTGACACCTGCTCGGGGAGCCCCCACGGAGGGGCCCTTTGGGACGAGCTCGCTCAGAGGGCGCACCTCGGCAAAGGACCCCCTCCTGCAGTAGTTCCTAAGGGCCTTGGGCTCCCTTACACTGCTCTGGCACGTTCTCAGAATGTGTCATTGCCGCCTTTCCCCTGGCCGCTACCCTGCGAGGCCGGCGGGCAGTCGCAGTTCCAACAATGAATCGCTCGAAGCAGATTATTTTTTCCTGAACAAGACAAAGTCGGGTTTTTTTCGTTCTTTATCCCCTACTGTTTCCTCTCTCACACACACACGAAACAAAACTGGAAAAAAAAATCAGCCTTAAATCCCAGCAGGCTGCAGAAGGGATGTACTTTTTCTCTTAATTGTATTTATTTTTTTCGGTGTCCCTTCACAGCCCTTCCAAATGTCAGTGAAGGCGGGGGGGAGGGAGGGAAGACTAACAGAGAGAGTCAAATAGATAAATATTCAGTGATAGAGAGGAGAGAGAGAGTGGGACAGACAAAGGAAAAGAGAACAGAGAAGAGAAGGGAGATGGGATGAATAAGATGGAGGCTGGAAGAGGTCAGCTTTGCAATTAGCAGTTCTGCTTACATTTCAAGAGATAGCCCAGGAAGTGTCAAGACCTCAATCCTGCTTCCATGTAACTACCAATTTTTCCTCTATTTGTCGGAGCTTCTGTAATCTGGGAGGTAGGAATCCCCCAGGGACGGCTGGAAGGGGCAAATACTCAAGATAAAGTGCAAGGCGAGACCGTGAGGCCTAAAATAAGTAGGTTCCATCCCCCTCACTACCTTCCGGTTGTTGTCTGCAGGAAATCAGAAAGGGAAGAAATGAAGGCGGCTCTGGGTATTTATCTACCTGATAATTCTCTAAACGCCCGGGAGTGAGTTATAATTTGGACATGAAATTTAATTTGTGTCGGCTGCAGTAATTTATGTTATTTTGAATTGATGTTCATACATCAATAACAATCGGGGCAGATTTTTACCACTTAGTAAGATCATCACACATTTAAAACCTGCACAAAATAAAATCGATACTTTATGCATTTACAGCCGGTCGCCGGCAGCGCGGCGCGGAGGGGCGCGGAAGGGCGCGCAGCCTGCGCGGGGCGGGGCGGGGGCCCCAGGACCGCCCCATTGAGTGGGACGCAGCGCTATGCAAACACCCACGTGCTGCCGGCGCCCGGGTGGGCAGCGCCCGGCGAGGCCCGGAGCCCCCGGTAGGCGGGGAGAGCCCTGCCGGGCCCGGCCCGGCTGCGGGGGACGCGGGGACGTCCCGGTGCGGGCGGCCCACCCCGATCCCCCCGGGCTGCGAGCCCCTCTTCGCCCCGGGGAAGCTGCTCCTGTAAGGTGCCAGCTTTCGGGTTTCATCGGAAAGGGAAGGCGGAATAATGAGGCTTTGTCTCTCTAACGGGATTACCGGGATCCGTTTATGAGAGGGCGGCGCTGAGGTGGCTGGAAGAAGGGGCGGTTTGGGGGCAGAAGCGAACAATGGGACCCTCCGGACCCGGCAGCTGGACAGAGCACGGCCGCCTCCCTCCCTCCCTCCCTCCCGGCCCTGCAGCAGCCGGGGCTGGCAGAGCTTCCCGGCCGGCAGTGCCAGGGAAAGGATGCCAGCAGGCTCTGAATCGAGGGGTTGTTTCCAGTATCGATCTATGCAAATGAGCGGAGATTCAGGTCGACCAAATTGTCGTAAAAATACGCTCCAAATCGAAGAAAGTTCGCCTTAGCAATCGTTACGGCGATATTGAAAAAACAAACTCCATCCTCCTCTCCTGGGTAGCACCAGCAAGACGAGGGTTTTTCCCTGGTGGGGTGGCTGGTGAGAAAGGGAAGGCGGAAAGGGCAGTTTCTGAGAGCTCAGACCTTTGAAACTGAGTCCGCAGGAGTGGAAGCCAAAGAGAGCAACGTCCTCCCACCGGCGGGCACCTAAGGGCCAGCTACAGCGGGGAGGGAGGCCCTGTCCCGGACCCTTCCTAGCTCTGCTTTAGGTTTCTGGAACGAGGTGGTTGACTGAAAATAGGCACGGAGCACGATGGTGGCCCAGCTGCGTCCCCGCACACTCGGGAAAGGGTCGCAAGTTCCCACCGTCGCGGTAGTCGAAAGCGCAAGACCAGTTTGTGCTTTTGAAAGGAGAAAGATTAGTCCGTTCCCTTATTTTTGTCTGTGAAACGGATCAGTGACCCCGGCTCCAACTCGGATTGACTGTCTTGCATTCTCCAGGGACAAATTAATGGAGACCTATCACTTAATTAACAAACCCTCACTCACGGTATATTAAACCCGGGCTCTGCACCGGGAGCGCAGACAGGAGGGTTTGGGGGAGGCTGCGGCGGAGCACAGGTACGGACCGGGACGGCCATCTCTGAGCAGACAATACGGGAACCGCTCGGGAGCACGCCGGGCAGCAAGCGCCGAGAGCGGCATGAGGCTCTGGAGCGGACACGCGGACATTTGTCTCACGCAGAGACATCCACGCGAAACTCAAAACTCCACGGCCTAATGATAGCTACAATCAGTTTAAGAAAAAAAATTAAGAAATCCAACGATTTCAGCCAACAGCATTTCTCAGCCACCGCTCGCCCGCAGGGCTCGGCTCATTCGAGCCAAACGCCTCTCCCAGCTCACCCAACCCTAGCGGGACGCTGGCCCCGAGTCCCCCTGCGACCCGAGCCCACCGCCCCCGACACAAAGCAGACGCACCGACTCCTCTCGGCGGCGCGTTACCGGGGCTCCCCCGCACCCCGTCCGCGGGCCCGGTCGGGCCCGGTTCAGCCGCCAATTCAACAATTTCCGCCTCGCCCTCCGCGCTCCGGGCAGCGTTGCCGCCGGCCGGTGCGGCTTTCTGCGGCGTCCCGTTACCGGGAGCGCTGGGCATCGTTCTGCCGGCGGCAGGAGAGCCTGGCGGGTGCGCCCCGGCCGGGGAACGGGGAGAGCCGGGACGCCGCACTGCGCAGCCCGAGCCTCGGCTCGGCTTTGTCTGAGTGCGGCGCAGAGGAACCGGACGGTGCCGGTGCGCCGAGCCCGGAGAGGGAGAGGGGAAGGGAGAGAAATGGGGTGGCGGAGCGGGGGATCGGTGCTGCTCTTCAGGGACAGGCAGGGACTAGGGCGGCCTGCCAAGGCCCGAGGCCCCGCTCTGCCGCTGCCGTGCCCCGACCACCCCGCAGCGGGCTCACCTGCAAGCCGCAGAGCAGACATCCGCTGAAACTCCGGCTCCTGGAGCCACTTCCACATTCTGCGGAAGGTCTCCCGGCCGGATTTGAGCTTGCTCCAGGGCTTGGGGTTCCTCAGCAGGTCTGAGAGCGTCCCTTGAGAGCGGCATAGCACCCTCTGGGCGAAGATAGCCTGGGGGATGCTGTACCGCTTGAGCTCGGTGGTGATCCTCTGAGCTACTTCTTTGGTATTGATTTCTTCCATTTGCCCTGAATTACTTCCACTGTTGACCTGCGAACCAGTTACAGAAGGGTTTTGCTCCCTGGCAGAGCCCAGGATCTGCCCGTGGCTCTGGGCATTCAAGTGGGCATGGGGGTGGTGTGGGATCCCGTTGATAGGCACCATGCCAGCGGAGGTGGGGGTGAGATGTTGGTCGCCATGCCTGGCTAACATGGCAGGGTGGTGGGCTTCAAATCCGTTTGGGGTGAGCATTTTCTCGGTGGGCATGGTGGCACTGGGGTGAGCATAGTGGGGCAGCCCTTGCTGGGAGTTGTGGATGCTCCCCAGGCCCGATCCAGACAACGGAGAGAGGCTCTGCCCCATGCCGGTAACATCCTTGTGGTACGGGGTGTAGAGATTGTTCATAGACGCCAGACCCCTCTCGTCCCGCATGAGCGTGAAGCTGCCGCTCACGTTGCCCGGTATCCGCTGGTGGGGATGGTGGTGGTGGTGATGGTGGTGGTGGTGGTGAGGGAACTTGTCCGAGACCGTCGAGATGGGAGGTAGAGGCTGCAGAGGGGTTAACGTGGTGTAGGTGCTGCTCATGCTCATGCCGGGGGGTGTCTCGCAGGCCATGGTCATGGTGGGGTGCAGGGGGCCCGTCAGCGCGTGCTCGGGCGGCCGGTGGTGGTGGTGGTAGTCGCCGCCGTCGAGGATGGACGCCATGCCCATGGAGCGCGGGTGGGCCGGCAGGTGGCTGCCGCGGTGGGCCACCGCGCTCCGGTGGTGGGGGCTGCCGCTCATCAGGTCGGCGGCGGCGGGCACCGGCTCATGGCTCACCCCGTGCAGATCGCCGATGTTCTCCATCGCCAGCTGCGCGTTCATCGTCGGCCGTGCGGGCGGCGGGACCGCACATCTATCTGGTGGGCGGCGGGGCGTCCCGGAGCTCTTGGCGGCGGCCGGTTGCTCCCGCGGGCCGGCGGCGGCGGCGGGCGAGCTCTGCGGGCTGGTGGTGGCGGTGCTGCTGCTGCTGTTGCCGGGCTGCTGGCTTTCCCGGTTTTGGTTGGTTGGTTGTTGGTTGGTTTTTTGGTTTTTTTTTTTTTTTTTTTTAATTTTTATTTTGTGGCAATGTATTTATTTGCTTTTTCCCGCTGCTGGCTGGCGCCGCCGGGCCGGTCCTAGGGCCGCCGCTCCCTCAGGCCGGGCCCCGCAGCCGCGGCCGCGGCGGGTGTGTGGCCGCGTCGCTCGCCATCCCCAGCCATGGCTCGCTCTCTCTGCGCCGCGCGCCCCGGCTCCGCTCCGTGCTGCAGCGCCGCCGCCGCCGCACCGCGCCTGCGCGCGGCGCCCCTCCCGCCCCGCCCCGCCCCGTGACGTCACCGCCCCTATTAAGGGGCCGAGCCCCGCGCGGCGGCGCCCAGAGGCGGCGGTGCCGCTGCCCCGCGCGGGTGGGGCCCGCCCCGCCCCGGGCACAAAGGGGCACCCCCCGCCCCCCGCCCCGCCCCGCCCCGCCCCGCCCCGCCCCGGCCCCGCCGGCAGGGACCCCCGCCCCGCCCTTTCGGTGACTCCGCGTTTTCCGTGAGCGCCGAGCCTCCTCACCGGGAGCTTCCGGAGGTGACATGGGGCCGCCCTGCCCCGGGGCGCCCGCGGGCCGTGCCCGCCGTGTTCCCCGCACTCCCCGCCGTATCCACCCACGCTGTCCCGCAGCCACCCGCCCGGGTATCGCTCCTCTCAGGTGCCCTACCGGGGAGCTTCCCGTTGCCCGGCCTGGGGATGGGCGGTTGCGTCCCGGCGTCCACCCTGCGACTCAGCTCCTGCGTACCCCGCCCCCCCCCCGCCCCGCTCCTCTCCCGGAGGTCCCGCGGGGTCCGGCCGGGCAGTGCGATGGGGAGGGACGCCCCCTGGCAGCCCCCGCCGGGGACCCCGGGCATGCCCGGCAGTGCAAGGCGAGCATATGTCCCGAGGCGCCCAGCAGCCGGACATGCCGCTGGTTTTCTTTTATTTTTTCTTCCAAAAGAAAGAAAGGGAGGCGGAGGAGAAAGAACAAGCGAGCTCACCCGCCGGCCCGCCTCGTTAGCTAAGGTGCCTTTATGCTGGAAGAAAGGGCAGATGTGCCTATTGTTCGCCCATTAACAATAACGAACCACGCCGGGCAGAATGCAGCGTGTGCGCGGCGCCGAGCGGCGGGAGGGACGGGCCGAGCCGAGCCGAGCCGAGCCGCGGGGCCGCAGCCGGGCGGCACCGGGCCGGCGGCACACAAAGGCCGCCGCCGCTTCCCCTCGCTCCGCCGTCGGGGACCGCGGTTGCTCTCGGCACCCCGCGGAGCCGCCTGTCCCCATCGCCCCGGCGGGGCCCGGGGACAGCGAGCGGATCTCCGCCGCGCTGGGGCTCAGGCCGGGATTTGGGTGTCTTTTCCGTGGAGGGGGGACAGGGCTTGAGCACCTGTCCTGGCAAAGCCCCCACCGGCGGCACGCAGAGAAAGGGCAAACCGCTTCGTCCCGCGGGACCCGTGCAGAGGTCTGTGCCGGGGGATTGTCACCCTCCCCGCGTTCCGCTGAAAGCTCCAAGGCCCCTTCCCTGGTAAGAGGCAGGAGTCCCTGCCAGCGGCCCCACGGGGAGCGCAGGCCTCAGGGACAGAGACAGCAGTCCGGTCCTAGGGCAGAGTCCCGCTGGGAGCGAGCGGAAACCAGCCCCTGGGGTTACTTTTCTCGGAGCTATTGCCCTAACTTTACGGGCAGGGCCCGCGGAGATTCCCCTCGGTGCGAGGGGAAGGGCACGGCTCGGGAGCCCGTGGGGTCTCCCTGCTCTCCGGTTCATCGAGGCAGCGAGACCCCTCTCCCCGCGCTTTGAGCCCGAAGCGCGGCAGCGGCGGGGCCTCGGCGAGGAGCCCCACGGCCGGAGCCAGGCCTTGCCCCGCTCCTGCCCTGCTGCCCGTCCACGATACCACCGCCGCACAAGGTGTGGCCCCGCTGCGGGGTGCGCGCGTGGGGACCGTGCCTCGCAGCGAAACGTCTGGCCCGTCCTCCCGCACCCCCGCCCCGCAGCGAGACTCGGAGCTGAGCGGGAGCTCCCGCTGCCTCTCCCCGAGGCACCGCCGCACTCCTGGGATACTCCTGGGGACCATGGCCCGGGAGCCCGGCGTGGGGGCTGCTGTCCGGCACCGGCCACGTGCGCGGCTGCTTGTGCACAATCTGCGAGTGCCTGCGGTGGGAGAGCTCAAAAATCACCAGGCGCCGGGAGGCTCGCAGGGAACTTTTAGAATCACAGCTATCGGCTGCGTGTGTGTTGCGTGTACGGCCCTGGAAGCGAGTGTACTTTTTCGCCTCTATAAATTCAGAATTTCCACAGCGTTTTTATGTATTTTCCGCAATTAAAACACACACACACGCACACACACACACACACTTTTAAGAATTCAGAGCTACTGAACCCCCGTCTCCGAAAGAAATCAATTGCTCACTGCAGTTCATTTTCCCTGGGCTCAAGGAGCTTCCCCGTATTTTATTTTGTGCTAAAAAAATTCCCAAATACAGATCCCGCATTGTTCCTACCGCCCCAGCCGCCCCCAATTCTAAACGCTTCCACAGCTCTCTAAATTTTTGTAACGTTAAGGCTAACAGTGTCTCCATTTCTGATAGCGAGGAATAGATAAGGAAAGGTGTATCTGCGAAAGAAGAAAAAAATAAACCTGAAACCTAATCAGTGAACTCAGAAAATGTATAGGATAAAATAAAATACAATAAAATACAAAAATAAAATACAATAAAATACAATAATAAAAGAAAACAATCGAGAACATTTCAAGACCGAAGTGAACAGCTGTGATTGTTTCCCAAGCCAACGCAAGGTGATGTCACAGATCTAATCAAAACATTGTCAGCTTCTCCATTATCAATATCTGTACACAATTTACAGTTTAATTAAAAATATTTAATCTCCATGTATTTAGCGATTAGTTATCAAAGCAAACGTCATAGCGAATATGTTACTCCCGCGAGTTTGCAGGAAATTGCAACATCAGATTTTTCTTCAAGAAAGGGGTGTAAACCCGACCCCAAACCATTTGGAGAGTGCTGTGACACGCCGGCCTCCGTCGAGGTTCAATCTCTAACTTTGGGAAAGAGTGGCCGTGTAAGCGCACCCAGCTCCCGCCGGCCCTACACGCATCTTTTATTTTTTCCGTTACTCTGGGGGTGACCCAGCGACCAAGCGCCTCTGGTGCGCAAAAGCCGCCGGCGCGGAGAACAGCGCAGGACCGCGGGCCCGACGGCGCCCGGCCCCGTCTCAGCTTCAGGGTGCCCCGGGACCCCGGGATGGGCTCGCAGGAGCCCGGGACAGGGAAGACGAGGCCGGCACACCTCCCCGCAGCCTCCGTTCTCCACCGTCGGGGGTGCCCTTACGTGGGCTCCCCTCGTCGCGGACCCCGGCACGGGTCCCCCGCGGAGCCTCCCGCCCCACTGGCGAAGGGCGAGCGCCGGAGAGAGCTCATTTCGGTGCGCTAATCAATTACTGCTTGTGCAGTCAAGTACCATATATTTAACAGAATAATCGTTACCGCCCTTAAGTCTTTATTTGATCAGCAGATACTCGGAGCGGACTTAAAACGCAACTTTGCTTGTTTGAATTGCGTGGCGTGTGTGTGCTTTTTAAATCCGAGCTAATGACACCATGAAACGGCCGTAATCTCCCGCCTGACGCCAGCAAACACCGCGCGGGCACCGCGGCCCGCCCGACGGGGCGGCCCGGCCGGGGGCAGCGATCACAGTGTCCTGCAGCCGACCGGACAGTGCTGGTTTTCTTTTCTTTTCCTTTTCCTTTCTTTTCTTTTCTTTTCTTTTTTTTTTTTTTTAATATTTTTATTTGTATTATATTTTTCCGTTTTGATTTTCTTTTAATGGCGTGTGAGGGGGCCGCCGCCGCCCGCGCCCTCCCGCGCCTCCTGTGCGGTGACAGCTTGCGGCACCGGGTCCCCTCGCACGGGGAGCGTGTCAAAGGTGACGCTCGAAGGCTCCCAAAGCCAACAGCTGCCGGGGGGGATTAACTTTTCCAGACTTTCCCCTGTCGAGCTTCTTGGAAACTTGCTTGGCGACAAAAACATATACATCTGTCGGGGGCAGACAGAGAACAGAGGGCTGCGCCGGCCGGGGCAGGTGGGGGAGGGCCTGGCTTTCAGGGGAAGCTGCGGCGCGGCGGGGGCTCGCTGCGGGTGCCCGCCCGGGGGGGGTCCTGGCTTTCCCCCTCCCGCAGCCCTCACCCCCGGACCCTCACCCCGGACTTCTGCCCGAGGGGAGCCTCGTGGAACCCAGGGTCGGCAGCGCGGTGACTGAACTTGCTCCAAGCCGGCCGCTGCCACCCGCCTAAGGGCACTGTGCTCTTCCCTTCTCCCCTCTGGAGCCCCCAGGCTGGGGATCTGAAGGACGCGGAGCTGGGAAAGGGCACCGAGCGAGCCCCGAGGGTTGCAGGGCGCTGCCCGGCCGAGCCGCCGCGGTCCCTCTGCAGCCGCGCTCTCCCGCACCCCCCGGAGCAAACCGCAGCGCTTGTTAATGAAGGAACTTATGGAAGATTGCAAAACACCGTAAATAATTTAGCATTGTATTTCAGGAAAAAAAAATAGCTTTCTTAAATCATCTCCTCAATATAACTTGCAGACTTACAGTATGGCCCTGGTAAGTCTAAATTTTTAAAGTAGCAATATTCAAAGAGACAGAGATGTCTGTATTAATTATTTATCCGCTGGTGCCTTCCTTCGTTTCTAACTTATTATTAATTAGGCGCCTCTAGTCTTTCGCAGAGAGCTCCACAGAGCCAGTTGCAGCTTTAAATATGAATTAAAAGCAAATCCAAGCTACTGTAATGCGAAAATTATTCCGTGTCTTCTATGGCAGAGATGAATAGCTGCGCAGATCAATACTGTGAAGCTATGCTCCAAACGACAGGATTATTGATAGCTTATATTAATGATGTTAATGATGGAAAAAGGAAAACAAGAACCCGACCAACTTATAAACTTTTTATCTGCTGAAACCCCGCAATCAAGCGGACAGGAGCATGAATTAAGGGGGCTGGAGATAATAAGAACATTATTTATGAAACCAGATAAATGACTTCTGATAGTTAGATGCGTTTGAACTCTACACTGCCGCCTTCTCGGAGGCAGGCTGGGACCGGCCGGGTGCTGTCCCTGGCCGGGGCGGCCCCCCGACCTCAGGAGGGTGTGTGCTCCACGCACAACCCACGCGTGATACACGCGGTGACGGCGCGGCGGTCTGCAACCCTGGGCTTTAGATCCTGCGAGGATGCCCTGGGAAACGCGCAGGAAAACACTCCCGGGGCGCAAAGGACGGGCTCCTGGGGACACCGCCGCCCGCTCTGCCCGGCCGATGGCCCGCGGAAATCCTCCCGCGACACGCTGGCCCCGCTCCTCCGCCGGGCAGGCCGGGGGGTAACTGGAGGGAGGGGAAAGGGAAGGAGCCGCGCTCCTCCTCCCTGGGAGCCGCCGCCCACGACGTGCCCCGGACACGCGGGGCCGGGCCGAGCCTTCCCGCTCGCGGAGCGGGTGTTTGCGGGCAGGACCCACCGTCGGGGGCCGCGGCCCATCCCGCGCCGGGCCGCTGCTGCCCTGGCACTCCCTCCCCTCTTCGGGCCGGGAGGGGCGCGGGGGCTCCTGCCCTCTCCGCCGCCCCTCGCCCGCACGGACGCGCCTCGGTACCCCGAAACAGAAGTAATCCTCGAGGTCAGAGCGGCTCGGGCAGTCCAAAACCACGGCCGGTAACACAATGGGGATCAATAGCGCTTTGGTGAACACTATTCATCTGGGTTATTATTTAGGGAAAGGTGCCATTAAATCCCCGGCGGGTGCACAGAGGTGATGCTCTGCCAGGGCCCCGGGAAGGGCACCTGCCCGCGCAGGCAGCACGTGGCCCCGAGTTTGCAATTAAGTCAGGGACACGTTTTAATCTGGCAGCAATACTCGCAGCGCCAGGGTTCCTCAGCTGAGATCTTTATTAGTTACATGTATGAGCGAATATAGTCGCTCACTATTTTTTTTTTTTTTTAATCCTTTTTCCCCCTTTCCCGGATGCCAGACCGAGGGTTCTGTAAACTTCGCCTCTGTAATTATTTGTATTAGACATTTTTCCGTTCAATGCTCTTCCTGTGCCTGTCTTGGGGCATTTTATAAAACTCTTTGTCTAGATGCCACCTCAGATATACATGATCGATCTCATAGATAATTTTTTCCTACTTTAAAAACCTGATGGTTTAAGAAGTACTTAAAAAATATTCTGGTAATTTTTATTTTAAAAACCAGCTTCCACCAGGAGAAAGTCGCACTTGTTTCCAAAAACAATTCACAGCAGATAGTGTAGATATCACTTAATTCCTACAGAAATCAATGTGAAAATTAGATTTATTGGCTACTTACATTGTTAAAAATGACAAAGTGTTCCCTTTTATTTTCATAAAACCACAGACGACCGAAAATCATTTAATAAAGAATCCACCTAGTTTAATTTCACTGTAGGTCTCTTGCATCGAAACCAATGCTTCGAGCCTCTCCCTCATAAACCTGCCTTCTATTCTAGTATTAAGGGCAAGAATAATATTCGCAAAGAGAGTTAAAATAGTAGCATTTGTTTGGTGGCTGAAAAACCTTTCACGCCCTTAGCTGAAAGGGATCGTGTAAATAAAACAGGATCTGAGGTTTCAATTCGTTCGGTGTTCTCTATTAGCCCCAAAGATTTGGTGATTTCTGTTTGTATTTTTAAAACAAAAAATCCCCTTTAAAAATATTTATTTAGTGTGTTTCTAAAATATGGGAGCTAGAGAGGAGAGCGAAGGGCCGCCTGGCTGCCCGCGCTGCCGGGCGTGTGGCGGCCGAGGCGGTGCGGGGCCGGCGGCGCGGCCGCTTCTCCTCCCGCTACTTGTTGGGTTCCGCTGCGAGGGAACGAACGCGGCGGGCAGCCCCCGACCCGCGGGCAGCCCCCACAGCCCCGGGGAGCTCCGCCGGGCCCTGCGCAAGCTGGGGGTGCGCTGCCTTCCCCCCGAGGCTTACTGCACTGTCCTCGGCAGGGCCAGTGCGGGGGGAGCGCTCCGGGCCCCGCCGGCGGGCGCAGGGCCGGGCAGGGCCCGGGGGCTCGGGCAGTGGCCGCCCTCCCGTCCTGGCCGCTACGCGGCCGCGCAGCACCGCGCCCAACGCCACCGGGATTGGGAGAGCGTCGATAAAATTCTGCGTATCAAATGAGCAATCATTTGTTGTGGTTACGTGTTGGGTAATGAAAGATGTTAGCAGGATCAATAAAAATGAAAACACTTTTACTTACATCTTGAATTACTGTTTTAAGGAGTGAGCCGTGGTGATGCAACAAACCAGAGAAAGATCTACAACCATCAAATGTCTTCAAATGAAATCAAAATGAACGCGTGTCACCCTGGGCTCACCCCCGGCCCCCGCCCGAAAGCTCTCCCTGTTCGCGCACCCCCGCGAGGGCCGGGCCCGGCTCCCCTCGGCGAACTCATCCCACCACGTAGGTTTATTTCTATTTCGAAAGAAAAACTCAGCTATCTTCCGGGGTGTCTAAAGGTCAAATAACAGGTCGTAGCCCGAGGCAAATGGGAATTTTAGAGGGACGAGGATCCAGCCAGCTCCACGGCATCCTAAGAGCTTTCCCTCGGCTGCCGCTAAATAATAAAACATCTACGCATCTCTATCGTATATTCCCGCGTACAGCGACCCGGCAGGCACACGCTTGGGAATCCGTGCAACTGGGCTCTGCAGCGCAAGAACCTGCGGAAGAACCTGCTCGCAATCGATCCCCCGACCCGCAATGGCCGTCGTACCGCTGCTTAGCCCAACTGAAATAAAAGCGGGGCCCTTATTAGCAGAAAATTATCGGGATCGATTTCGGGGACATTCACGGTGAATTTAGCAAGGAACGGCCCCAAACATGGAGGCTGCCAGAGCTCCGGGACCGCTCCTGCTTTCGGACGCGCCGGCGGGCAGCGGCCGCAGACTGCGCTGGGCTGCGCGGCGGCGGAGCGGGCGCGGGGCTGGCAGGTCCCTGCCCGCGGCCCCCGCGCGGGACCGGCCGCCGCTCCGCAGGCGCGGAGGCGCCGGACGAGGCTCCCTCCCCCGCCTGCTCGCACCCCGCTCCGCGGGCGCGGAGGAGGCCGCGGGCGCCGCTCGGCCCCCGCTCCGCGCCTCTGTCGCTGCGCGGCCGCGGCCGCCCCGGCGCGCCCCGCCCCGCCCCGCCCGCCGGCCCTCCGCCCGCGCCGTGCCCCGCTGGGCACGCTTACCCCGCCGTCCGCCGCACGCCGCTGGGACGGCCATCCGCTGCGGGCTCGCCTCCTAGATTTGTCCCTAGGAGGAGAACACTCAAAGTAAAAAAAAAAAAAATCTATCTGCATAATTTCAAATGAGAACGAGAGGAAGAAAAAGAAGAAGAAGAAGAAAAAAAAAAGGCAACCGCCGCGGCTGCCACGTCAGTCCCGTTAAAAAAATAAAGCACCAAACCCTCACAAGGTGTAGGAGAGATCTTTTATTGGACCAACTTAAACGCAAGAATTTACAGCCAGAATTACACGATCTTCATCAGCCCAACAGGCACCAGAGGCAGAGGCAGAGGCAGCAATTTGTGTATTCCCTGGGTCTGCAGGAGCTGAGACGGTTTTGGTGGAGAAAGGGGATGGGAGAGAGGATAGACCCTCTTTCCCCCCAAAGAGCCTCAGTTTGTGGCTCAGGTAAAAATAAAAATAGGAAGAAGAAGAAAAAAAAACACAACGAAAAATCTCTTCAGCGCCCCATTTTGCTCCATCTTTAAGTCCAGTTCAGGATCAATTCTTTCCCTTACATCCCCAGACATAAACCAACAGCTTCCAGCTAAATCTTTTAAAGGTTAAAAGGAACAAAAATAGAAATAATAATCAAGGGTTTTTTCTTCTCCTCCTGCTTGTAGGACAGCGCATTTTGGTCAGTCTAGCCTTGCATTTAGGGATGCTACTTGCATTTGAATAGCTGCCTGGCTGGTTATGGATCGGGAGGCTATGAGAGGAATCAGTATGCAAATTGTTTCAGTTACAATCGAAGGGTTCGATCTGGAGAAGGTGCCTGAGCGGAAGTCGCTGTCAGCCAGCGGTGCATTAGGCTGCCATTGCCTCCGCCGTCTGGGCCTGCTCTCCCTTTCCCTCACCCTTTTTTATGCTTGTGTACAGGTTTCTCCGGCGGTAATTAAAACATACACACAAATCAGGGGCTGCTGCATATCACGTTGGTGCCTTTTGCAGGCTGCGGGCACAGGGAGAGGGGGAGTGGAGAGAATATATCGCCGTGCTGCCGGGGTTATTATTATGCAGCAAGGGTGAGGCGATCAGTGAAATAAAACATTTATAAATGGTTTCGTGCTTACAGTAGGAGAGGTGGGCTGGGGGTGGGGGGGCCGCCCGGGCGCTGATCACACAGTGCAGGCTGCAAATCGATAACCCTTTCCTTGTAATCCCAGTAATTGTGGGAATCACGGCTCTCCGTTAAAGGGACAGCGGGCTGCAGCGGGGGGCGCGGGGGCTGCGCTTGCACAGCCTCTGCTCCCCGAGGGCCCACCCTGGACTCCCCGGCTTTGCCCGGAAGGCAGCTGGCAGGGCTGCGGGCAGGAGGCTGGGGCACACTGGCCCCGCCAAGCACCACTTCCTCAGACCCCTTGGCGGTTGCAGTAAGGCCCTTCCTGTCACCTGTGGCATCCTTCTCCCAGGGCAAGACATGTCCAGAACCCCCGGCCAGAGGCACGGAGGGGAGGGAGAGCAGCCCCCGGGGCCACAGGCAGGGGAAGGGGCCGCCCACAGGTGTGCCTCCCCTGCCCAGGCTTGCTGTGGCTGCCCCATGTCCCCACGGAGCCTCGGCAGCTCAGTCCAGCTCCTTGTCTTCCTCGGTTCTGGCACTGCCAGGAGCAGCGGGAGGCTTTGGGCACTCTGTACAGGTCGGGTCTCCATGGATTTAGTGATGTTTTGTCGTGTGGCAGAGGGATGAGAAGGACTGGTGAGGTGCAGGCTGGAATCAGGCTGGCGTGAGCTGCCCCCGGCCCCGGGGTGTCCCCAGCTCAGCATCTAAGCCCAGCCCTGCGCACTGCCCCGTGTCCCCCAGGTGTGTGGCTGCGGGGTCGGGGTGCCAGGCAGCCTCCAGGGCGGCCGGCGAGGGGGGTGCGCGGGCAGGAACAGGGCCCCATGCCCCCGGCGCTCCTGCCCTCTCCCTGCCGCTGACCATCTGTCATTCAATTAGGGCTGGGAGGCAGCTGAGGGGCTGGGGGGAGTGGGGCTGGGGGTCAGCGACCCCGCGCACAACGGCCTGCTGCCTCGCAGACGAGAAGAAGTTCAAATGTTAAATGCTCTCCGGCCCCGGCTCATCCAGGGCACTCGCCTTTAGAGGCAGCGGAGGGGTGAAGGGCATCAGTCATTAGCACTTAGATTTCAGCTCCGAGGCTGACCCTGCCTTCTGTTGGGGGATTTTGGCCTGAAAAGCCTTAACCTTTCCAGGGCAGCCCCCACCCCTCTCCAGCCCCTACTCGGGTAGCCCCAGGCTGGTGCTGCCTGATCAGGCTGCTCCCCGCAGCTTCCCGATGGTCTGGAGCTGCCCCCCGGGCAGGTGGGTTTGGGGGAGAGGAGGGATCCTTGCAGCCCTGCCCACAGCCGGCCTCTTCCCTGACCCCGTGAAAAGGGTAAGGCAGGGCAACAAGTCAGTGCCAGCAGGGAGCCACGCTGCGGACCCGTGCTGGAGGCAGCACACGCGCCCTGCCCACCCACGGCTGCATCTCCCGCAGGGTGCCTGACACCCCCTCTCCTTCTCACAAACAGACCAGAACAAATTGATGAATTGAGTTTCCACTATGCTAATTTGGACATTATAAATATTTAACTATCAGCCCTAGCAGCCAGCCAGAGAGGGCTCCTCTCTTCTTTACATGCCACTTAATCTAAAGTAAATGTTTGCCCCAGAAGTGGCTAGGGCAATCCGAGCATCTCATCCCCTGCCCCTTCCTCCCTCAGGGGAGCCCTGTGGGTCCAAAAGGGAGTCTTGTCACGTTTGACTCATTTCACAGAGTCTTTCTGATAGCCTTCTTCCTCGCTTTGGGTGTGTTAGAAGATAAGCTGAGGCAGAGATTGAGCTGTGGCTTCTGCCTAGGAGGATTCTGACACAGTGCCCCGAATCAGAGGTCTCTGGCCACATCACCCGACACTGGGCTGCTCTGCCTGGAGCAGATTTCACATGTATTCAGAGATGGAGACATTCCTGACTTTGGATCAAGGCAATGAAGAATGGAAAAAAATTCCTCTGTCTCATGAAAACCCACAATATTTATAATTTCAGTGGGATTATACCTAGCAAATGAACTCCCCATGTCCTTCATTTTGAGGACAGATTATATACCCCTCATGACATCAGCATTTGGTATGATTGGTAGATTTTCATGTTTGATATACTTACTGTCTGCTGCTGAAGGCAGTAATTCTCTCTTTCAACATGGTAACACAAGTATTTTTTAATGATTGCAGAGCTTTGTTTTTCTGAAGGGCTTGACCAGCTCTTTGAAACTCTTGCCTGTAACAGTCTTGCAAGTTATTCACCTTAGAGGCTGTAGAAGCAAAAGAAAATGTCACTCAGAGTAGTGCAGAGGTTTGTGGGGCTCCAAACAGCTCAGCTGGGGCTTGGTCTGGCATTTTTAAAGCATTTGTGTGGCAGCAATGCCACTCACATGAAGCAGCAGGTCTTGGGAAGTTGCCTTTCTGTTTCTGAGCTCTGTTAATCTGTTAATGAGAATCTTGGGATATCTGTTACTTATGCTGGCTCGCTCTCTCACCTGCTAGCAAAAAGTGAAGTTCTCCCCTAAAGGAGAGTGTCCTGGTGCTCTGGTACATCCCTGGGGCAGACACCGTGCACCACGGCACACTGTGAGCTCACATCCCTCCTGGCAACCCCTGACCAGGCACAGAGCAGGGCATGGTAAGACGAAGGCTCACACTGCGCTACGTGTGTGAAGAAAATGTGAGAACAACTATGGCTGTCATTACTTTAGCATGCACAGGAACATGACATCAACCCCTACATTAAAATACACACAGGAACAGGAGATGATATCCTGCCTGCAATGATCCTGCAAATCTCTGTGGCTTCCCTCACACCCTCATCCCTCAGTTATTTAGAAACGCAGGGAATGTTGGTGTATTTTTTTGCTCTCTTGTCCTCCCTTGCCTGAGACAAGCTGGCAGCAGACTGGTAAGGTCCTGGGAGAAGGGAGAGTGCAGCCCATCAGGGTGTAAAAGCAGGGTGGGTGCTGCACTGGAGATGTGAAACACTACTTACTTTGCTGTAGGGTCAGATATTGGATTATTGGCAAAAGTTGATCCTAGTCACATGACAGATCTTACATTTTCTGTCATAAAATCTCTTATTATTTAATAGGCATGGAAATCAAATTCTTCTGTGGACTATGAAGCAAGAATCTTTTAAAAATGTCTGTTTACCACAACAGACAACGTATCGATCATTAGTTTTGAGACCTCACAGACAATTCAGAGATGTGTGTGAGCACAAGCTGGCAGCTTGCTTTGCTCTATTCACTGTCCAAAATCAAACCCCACCAACTGCCACACACTCAGCTTTCCAATCAGGAAGATTTTAATTTCTTTACTTTAAAGACTACTGTTTTGTTAAAGACAAATAACAAGAAAATTATAGAGCATCAACCTGCCTTCTGGTGATGCTGCTGTTTGCTGTGCTACTGACAGGTATACACAGTGAGGACACACTCCTGTCTTTTGCCACAGAAGAAAAACTGCCTTCTCTGGAGGCAGCTGACCTGATATTTACCACTGTGAACAGCCTCATCCATTCTGGCAGCACAAAGGGGCTGATCTCTTCCTGACTTGAGTCAACACAATTTTTTCCCCTGGTATTAGGGGCAGTGGAATGGGTGGAAGGTGGATCAGGTTGCTTTATTCTTTGCAAAGTCTACGAGTACTGTTTCCATCCTTCAGCCTCCCCATTTCTGCCTTGGGATCCCTGGATGAGAGTCATGAGATGAAATTAAAAGGAAAAGTTGCAATGCTGGTGTGGGGCATGTAGGAGCTTCAGCGGGTTGCAGCACCCTGTCAGAACCTGTTCTCCTCCAGCTGGTGAGAAAGGTGGGCCCATCCCTCCTCTGCACCCTGGCAAAGGCAGTTCAGGTTGTGCTAAAGGGCTCTCCTGGGTAAGGATTATTAATGGCAAACACTGACTCGTGATTCGTACCAGATTTCCTGGTAGAGACAGCAAGTCATCTCACATGGATTGCTATAGAGTGTTTACAGATGTGTTGTTCCATCTCCATGAGCTGCTTTGGCTCCATGGTCCCCAGACTGAGCCCACGCTGCCCCTGCCAGCCAGTGGCACCTCTGTGACACCCAGCACTGAGGAGGAGGGGGAGTGAGCACTATCTCCCTCTAGCTTTACAACTAGCACAGTCTTTAATCTGTGCATATTTTAAGGTGTGGGGATCCCATAAATCCTTCCACATCTGGGATCGCTTGTAATGGCCAGTGTCAGGAGTTTACAGAGGAGCTTTCCTAAGATCTAGTGCCCAGAATCAATAGCAGCTGCAATTCCAGGCCGGGGGATAGGCTGAATCCCGATTTGATTCTCAGGTGTTTTCGATTGTATTTCCAGCAAAACATTACTGTTGTTAAGTGATTCTGCTGGTCTGGTTGTGCCTTTTGAAGTTGCCTTTATTTCTTTGAGCTCAGATTCCTTGAGATCCTCTAGGTGCTCCGTCCCCAAACCCGCATGTATCTAATAAACCTGACAGCTTCCCCGCAGATGTCTCCATCTTCTCCATTTTCTCCTTTATTGAGGAGACACGACTTCACTGGAGAGTGCATCTTAGCAAGTGGGGCCAATGCAGGCTCTTCAGAGAGCTCCCAGAGGCCCCAGTCATCTACTCCAGCCATGAAAGAGCAGGGGGACCTTGCGTGGCAAGGCAGGGCTTGACACACCCTGCAGCTCACACTTCTTCATTCTTCACTTTCCCCTTGCCCTCGCATAGTGCATCTGAGAGCAGCAGCTCCCATCTGCCTGCAAGCATGCATGCTGCTCTGGGTGAATTTTTTGAGGTTTCAGCCACCCCACCTCCCTGTGGGGAACACCCCTCATAATTACCAGCATCACCATTCCTGTTTGTGCAGAGAGCACTGCCTGGGAGCACAGGAAAATGGAGTCTGGAGAAAAGGGCTCCCCTGTACAATGTGCCTTTGGCCTCGGGCACAGTGTGCTGGCCAGGACTGCTGGCTGGGCTCTGCCCTCTCCACGAGGTGCTTCTGGGTCTGTGCTAAATCACAGGCAACTTGGGCTGGACTTCCCTTGGCTGTCCCTGTTTGCTCTGAAGTGCCTACATCTGAATTCCTTGTGGGTGGAAGAAAGGAACATGGAGGTGATGGGCAGCATCTGTAATAGGAAATTGCTGTCTGCAGATGTGTGTGTGAAGGAAAGCCTGTGTCAGACAATGGTATCAAGGGATACATTCCACAAGTGAGTGAATCCATCTGAGTGTAAGACACAGGTTGTGCATTTTCCTCAAGAAGGAGCTGAATGGCTTCAAGGATATCAATACACTTTATGAATGACATGGTTTCCCTAGCATTGCCTATGCTTACTCAGTAGGAGCGAAGACAACAGCCAAACAAACAGGTGTTTGGCCTGTCTTGAAGCAGGCTTCGAATCCTTACTCTCTTTGCATTTAGGTGGAGCCGTGCTGGCAGTTTTGCTTGAGTAAGGAGTTTGATTATGCTCCTCTTTTGAAGGAGCATTGTGACAGTGCCCAAGCTGAAACTCCTCCTGGAAAACACAACCTTCTCTCCTGGCTGGCTCTGCCGGTGGGTGGTGTGCATTGGGAGATGCTCCAGCTCTTCTAAGACAAGGCTTTGCTCATTGACTATGATGGAAAGCAGCTTGTTACCACGTCTAAGTATAGAAATTTCTCCTGCCTTTGCTTTGCACAAATGGAAATCTGATTGCTCCCTCTAATCTTCCTCTGTATGCCTGGTGTTGCAGGGACCAGTGACAACCTGGCCCTGATAAAGACTTCAAGAGTGCACCTATTATCTATATCCCAGAAAAACTCTGATCATGTGGGAATAGTTAAAAGTAAGAGAATATATAACAGGTCATCTGTCTTTCAGCTCCAGTCAGCTCAGAGGTGGGAACAGATTGACACAGATGGGTGCAGCCATCCCGCTGGAGCCTGCCAAGGCCGGCAGAGCTGCAGCTGGACAGAGCACAGCCTGCATCCTTCCCTTGGAAGCCCTTTGTCTGCCAGGGCTTGGCTGCCTGCTTTGGGCTGGCCAAAGCACCAAAGCTGCTTTCTGCCAAACCCATTCTGATGAGATACTGAGACCTGAGGCTGGGTTTGGTTCTCTGTCCAGGAAGTGCGTGGAGTGACACGACCTTTTCTTGATCCAGCAGCCCCTGCAGCCCTGGCACTGCGCTGAGGCCAGTGCTTGCTGGTAGAGGCAGGGAGCTGGCTGGTGCCTGGGGCAAGGGCTCTTGGGCACTTCAGGCAGCGCAAACCATCCCTGCCACCCAGCCCTGGTGCTGCAGGAAGCGTCATGCTGGGTGCTGAGCAGTGCAAGCCTTCATCTGTACACTGCTCTCTGGGTATTTGCTCGTACACGGTATCATTGTGGGCAGGGTGTAACCCCTGGCCTCCAGTGCAGATGGCTGCACGAAAACAATTAATCTTTTTGAGAGCAGTGAATGGAAACATTAGTGCCTCGACCCCTAACACAGGTGAGCATCACTGCCCAGTGTGGAGGTTTGTGTGCACAGGGAGCTTTTGCTGACTGCAAGCTTTTGCATGCTTGTGGGTCTGTAAGAAAAGGCAGAGACAGATGGAGAAATGGATATAGGGATGCAGAGAAGCATTGCATTCTCCTGGACAAGCACTGGGGCAGGAGCCCCAAGAAAAGCCAGTGGGCCCTGATGGGTGCGGGCTGGGAGAGGTGGGCAGCAAATACCCCTTGCTCTGATTCCTGCTGTGGAAAGGGAAGCATGACATGGCTGTTTGCTCCTGGCAGATAACCTGGAAGCCATCTAACAAATACCCCAGTTTCACCTATTATCCCAGGAGGAATCAACCATCTGCAGTTTTGCTGGCTGTGCTGGACAGGAAGGGATAGTTCATTAGCAATTTATACATTTGGTTTGTCTCCTAAAATGGATCTTTCCAGCAGCAGAGATGTGCCACTTCCCTGTTGAGATGCTCCTGCTTTCACAGTGGTGGCTGCCAAGCCAATCACTCTCAGCATGAGCTGGAGTTGCCAGCGTATGCAAATGACGCAAATAAGCTGCAGGAGCAGGGTCACGTAACTGTTTTGTTAGGTTCTGCCCTGCCAGCCCTACTTCATGGATTCTGACAGAATATTAACATGTTTGCATATGTAAATGTGTTAAAGAGAGCATCAGCTGAGGGAATACATTAAACCCAGTTGTCCTTCCAAGTTGATTTAATCTGACAGCACCTCCATTAAAAAAATAAAAAGCATCAGTTTTCCCTTTGTGACTTGATGTACAGTAATTAGCTTGTTAGAGCAGGAAACACCTCCTTTCATAATTGATTTTGCACCCCTTTTACTTGGATATCTCTGACAAGCTGTTTCTTGTTCCCCAAGGACACCATCAGTACTTCCCATGTGTTTGGAATTTCATGAATGTGAATAATGAATATGATTTATCCCTCCCACACTCCCACGCACAGATAATATATGTAGCCAATTTGTGAACTGGACCTCACATCAGAAAGATCGGTGTCAAAGTATTAATAGTGCAGTGACCAACCGTGCACAGGAATCTGGGCCCAGCTAAGCAGAGATTTTTGGGGCATTAGTGAGGCAGGAACGAGTTGCACCAGGTGTTTGTCATTGGGGAGGAAAAAAAGAATGAAGATTTTCTGAATGGTCCTGTGTATCTAAGTTAGCATGCCAAATTGGTTGCTTATTACAGCTGGCACAGTGCCTTAGTGGGCTAATGTGTTAATAATGTGTAATGTTTCTCTTAGGCAATGGCACCACTCTTCATTAGCACATCTCAAGCCCTGTCACTGTTGCTTAGCTCGACATTTTGTTTCTGATGTTCGAGTGAGGGTATTTGAAATCAGGGTTTCAGATCTGCTAATACATGTCACACACTCTTTAAAAATGGATTTTAAAAGGGCCTCAATAATTTTATGGCTACTAATAACATTTGTAGCTATGTGAGCCAAGCTAATGATAAGAGTAATCAAATTTCATGTTTCACGGCATAAAATGAGCAACTGTAGGGGTCAGGAAGGTATTCACTCCCTGCCCTCCTCCCCTGGGAACCACTGTCTTTTCCGGTTGGTTCAATAGATGAGCAGTGTTTGGGACGTGAAATAGCACAGTGCTGCAGGGAAGTTCAGGTCTTGCACTGTGCATAGTAAGGATCTTATCTGTAAGCATCAGAATTCTGGTTTCGGTTCGCAAATGGAGCAAAACATTTGAACGATACATTTGTTTCACACTTTTTACCTCTCACTCTGGCATCAAACACATGGGGTTGAGTCTCCCCATTTTTGTGGCTGTTCACTCCAGTCCCCTGAACTTGGACATATGAGGCTCATATTTCTGAGTGGCCCCAGCACGGCGGCGTAATTCACATCCTAAATTTTCAATCAATAAAGGTCCTTGCTTAGTCCTCCCTCAAATTTCTGTTTTCACTCGCTGTATCAGCAAGTTTGTTTTGAGCATTTCTTTAACACTGAGAATAACTGAGAGGCATCCAAGGGAGCCTGGGGCCACCAGCAAAGCCTTTCCTCGGCAGCTGCCACCGCAGGACTGCAGCGGGGAGAAGCACCAGTGCCGGCAGGTCGCCCTCCCCTCACACACAGCCTGGCTGCAGTTTGCCCGGGCGCGCCGTGCCCGGTGCTGAACGGCAGCGCCAGAGCCAGGAGACTGGGATTTGGCAAGGCAACAAACTGTTTAACTGCTGCCTGGCTTTGATAAAGACTTTCCCTCCCGTGATTTGCCAAATAGTGCCAAGAGCACTTTGTAGCACCCATACTTTTAGTGTGATGTGTTTTCTAAAGCCTTTTAGTGCATTGCACCAGTGATGCAGTGATGAGCCTAAAAGACTCACTTAACACAAGGTGTAATAAGCCAGATAGGAGATGTGCTGAATAAAATAATCCAGCAGAGACAGTCCAAAAACAATCCGTATTTTTTTGAACAGGAAAGCAGCTTTTATTTTTTAAAAAAGCTATTTTCCAGAAAACCTTGGCATCAGGCATTTTTTGAGGCTCAGAGTAGGCTGCCACAAGGAGGGGGCTTTCCTGGTACATCAGGGAACATAATGGGAAAGGCTGAAGTTAAAGACCCTTTAATTGAGGCCTTCAGAATGGTAAGTATAACACTGCATCGCTCTGTTTAGGGGATTTTGAGTATCTCTACCATCAAGGCTACATTTGTCCGTAGGATTAATCACTTTTTGATCCAGAGGGTTTAAGACAGACAGCTTACTAGAAATGTGCTGCATGGCTCTCCCAGGCTGGCAATTAGCTTTGTTTCTTCATATTGTCTTGTTTATTACGCCCTTCTCCATCTGGTTTTTTTTTTTTTCTGACCAACATGTTAATATATGAATTCATTTTTAATCCATTTTTAATCCATGTTTAATCCATCTTTAACTGTGGAGAGGAGTTTTAATGAAGTCTCTGTGTCAAATACAGAAAATGAAAAACTCCTGCTGCTGAGCAGAGAACAGGTTTGTATATAGACAATACTGTAAAAAAACCTTGGAAAAACTAAGACATAATTTTGCTCCATTTTAAGGCTTTATCTCTAGACTTGCTGAGCAGATCATCAAGAATCTGAATGATACCCATTATGTTTAGCTTGAATGCAAACAGGTTTTTTTTGGGACATTGTTTGTACTTCACTTGAAAGAAAAAATATGTCATGGTAAGAAACGATCTCCTGGCCTTGACAGGCTGTTTTCTCCTGAATATCACTGGCCCTGAATGGCAGAGAAAGCAGACACCCCTATGTCCCATCACACAGCCAATTCTCCCATACTCCTAGTCCTTTGTGGGCTAGCACAGAAGATGGATGACATCTTTATTTCCTTATCATGTGCTGTTTGAACAGAGTGGACAAGCAGGAAACTGTCCTTGAGCTCTAGACCAAAAATGTCCCTCAGCACTGTGTCTGGGAGGTATCTGTGTGAAGTTCTCACACGGGATTGTACCTGTATGGGACTTGTGAGCTGCCAGCAAATAACACAACACTTGGCAAAGTCCCCCCAGACCTGGCAGCTTGCTTTGGGGCTGGAACCAACCCAAATGTACTTGAATGCTACCTAAGGGCTTGGAGTTTTCCTGTTTCCAGGTGTGGCTTGGCCCTGAACCTGCTGGGTGGCCTCAGTTAACCAAGTTCACTGCTCTGCATCCATTTCCCCCTTGGGGAACCTATGGGGGTGATGCTGGCCGCTTTTATCCAGCATTTGGCTGCACCCTGAGGACAAGCACAATCTCAGGACTGAATTTTGAATGTAGAACAGCACATGGCTGGTGTAACTACTGGTCCCAAGCCAGAGCTTATTGACATACATGGGACTGCAATGAACTGACTTTGGTCAGTTTTGGATCAGATGCTCAAAGCCGTAAAATTTTTTTGACCTTATAACATCCCCAGTGTGAAGTTACTAGCACGGTTAAAACTGGATGCAGCACAAACTGTGCTTTTTTGTCACAAACAGTTTGTCTTCCTTTTTCTTGGCTCTTCTTTTAATAAATGTAACTTCTTCTCCTATGGCTCAGGCATTGTGTTGAACCACGCCGACAAATGTTCTCAGGTTTTTAAAATATTCGGTATTAAAGAGATCAGGCCAGATGTGTTCTGCTGCCTTCATCACTCTAGGTTGTGTACTCTGTGTTGAAATGATTATTGTCATCACCCGGTGAAAGGCAGCTGATGAAAGACTCTCTCTCCCTCTGATGAGCTATCTATCCACCCCTGCCTGGTGCAGAGTGCACAGGTTTTGTTTTTGAATGATATATTGCTGTGTCAAAGTGGCTTATGTGCTGCTTAAACTTGTGCTGGTGAGTGATAGCGAGTGTGTATTAAACACTCTCCCTGCAATGGGAGCTGTATTTTCTCATCTCCATCTTTGGGAGCACCAAAGCCGATCCCCGCCGGGAGCCCAGCGGGCGCTCCTGGAGCAGTGTCTGGGCACGTCTGTATTCACACTGCACATCTGCATAGGAGTGCAGTCACATACCAACCATTTCAAGTCTTTCTGGAAGACACAACTGTTCTTTTTGCCCACCTATTCTGTTGATAAAGGAAACTGTTCTACATGACACATTTTGAAATGCTTTGGGTTTGGGTGCATTTGCCATAAAACCTTTCCTGTTCTCAAGTAGTGTAGCTTTTGTTTTCCTACTTGTCTGCCTTTTACTCCACTTTATTCCTTTTCTTTTTTTTTTTTTTTTTTTTTTTTAAATTCTTTGCAAGGTTAGCAACAATAGCTAAGAAGAGATAGAAGAAGGGGAAGCAGTGGTGTTTCCATTCTGGGTCTACTGACAGACTCCCAAACCATCTTCCAAGGAACTGTTTGATGAACAAAACACATTAAAACAACATTTTGCCTTGAAAAACGTTTTGATTGGAAAACTCAGTTCTCAAAGCCTTCCACGCTTCCACAGTCCTTCAGTACACCTGGTAAATTCCAGCATCCCTGAGCAGAGCCCATAACATGAATAAGACCTTTCCAAACAACTGAAAATAATTAAAAAACCGAAGACACAGATATTTTCCTTGTGTAGTGACACAATTGAATACTTAACCAAAAATAATGTAGTGAAAAGTCTAGGTCACAAAATGGAGTGCTGCAGCCTGGAAAAATAGTTTTCTGACCTTCTGGATTTCCTCTATTAGAGGACTACTGTGCAGTGAGCAAACCCTATTTCTTACAACAAAGAAATTTAGCAATCTGGAGGCTGTGTCACCTTGCTGGCAGAAACACTGAGCGGCAATAGTGCTGAAAGTCAACACTAATAGCTGACACCAAATTAAACTGCCAGGGTTTGTGTGATGTAGTTCTGTCACCCTTTGACACATTTGATGTGAATTCAGGGGCTGCCGTAAACTCATCAGCAGAGCTCATGACGCATCATCTTTACATATCTGTCCATCCACATTTGTCAGCAAACTGTGAGCCTCAAATGACTCCAGCGATTGGGATATAGATTGCTTTACCTTCACGTACAGTAAATAGAGTGTTTTAACACTTGTGATACCCTCAGCTCCAGCTTTTAACTGACAAAGTCTTGTTAGCTGCACTTCAGCCTTTCTGCATCCACGCTGAACATGGCGATTGATGAGGACTGATTATGGCAGTGGGGTGGCCCATCCTTTCTTAACTTGTGGCTCAAATCATCTCCAGTTTGCCCATGCAGAAGAGCAGCAGGCACACTCCTGAGTGTCTTCATGAAGTGCCTGATTGAAAGGCCACAGCCAATTAGGTTGAGCTGAAATGGACACTCGCAGGATGTCTTTGCCTCTCAATTCCCTGCGTGGTGCCTGCAGAGAGCAGGCACTCGAAAAGTGCTGATAGTCCTCACATCTGCTTACATCACCCAACAGCTCTCAGATCCAGTGGCCAGTGTTTCAGCCTGGGACATGTGGGTCTGCAGTTTCTGTTTATGTCTCCATGGTATTTAACATATTTTCTAGCTTCAGTAGCATCTTTTTTTTTGTCACATATTGCCCTAGTATGTGTAACATTTTGTTCTACTGACTGGCTTTGCTATCAGTGTAAATTACCATGGATAGAAAGCTGTATTTAGGCTTACAGGAGGAACAAACAGACAAAGAACAATAAATCACAGAATCACAGAATAACGAGGTTGGAAGAGACTTCCAAGATCATCGAGTCCAACCCATGCCCTAATACCTCAATTAGACTATGGCACCAAGTGCCATGTCCAGTCTTTTTTTAAACACATCCAGAGATGGTGATTCTACCACCTCCCTGGGCAGACCATTCCAGTACTTTATTATCCTTTCTGTGAAAAACTTTTTACTAATATCCAACCTACACCTTGCTTGACACAGCTTGAGACAGCGTCCTCTTGTTCTCTCAGTTGCTGCCTGGTGGAAGAGACCAACCCCCACCTGGCTACAGCCTCCTTTCAGGGAGTTGTAGAGAGCAATAAGGTCACCTCTAAGTCTCCTTTTCTCTAGGCTAAACAACCCTAGTTCCCTCAATTGTTCCTCATAGGGCTTGTGTTCCAAGCCCCTCACCAACCTTGTTGCCCTCCTCAGATTCTTTTTTTTATAAGTCCATTTTAACATACTGTTTAAAATTCTGCCTTTGTAAGGCAGCATGCATTAAATCATACTTATTCAAGTGTGAGCTATTACAGAATGGGAATAGAAAAATGATGCCCTACAAGAAAAAACACTCTATTTTCACCCTGTGTCTCCAAATCTCCTGCTTCTATAATAACTGGCATAAAAACATTGCATAGTGTCTCATGTTCCAATAACCCTTTGCACTGCTAGAATTATTTCCAAAAATGGTGATAGAAGACTACATTTGCTCGTAAAAACTCTAAACTCTGCAACTTTGTAAAAAGATAGGGAAAAAAGTGTAAGCTTTAAAAATATTTCCCACCAACTTCCATCACTACTTTTTGACCTGCTCCATTTGGAAACTGCTGTGGAGTCCACTTGGCTTGTGTGATGGAAGCAGCTTGAGATCTCAGACCGAGCACCTCAGGTGTAATTTGACACCCTGAACATGATACTCCTGTCCTCTGGAAATGTCCCCTTGTTAGGATTTGTTCCAAGGTCTGCAAGAACTGAGTGCATCATTAAAACATGATTTGGAACATCCTTTCTTTCTCTCCTTGGTGTAGAGTGGCTCCCACTCCCTGGGTGCCTCAGGATCATGTGGTGGCCAGGAAGGACCCAGTCTGGCCAAACTGATGCAGCTGAGAGATGCAGCCTCAACTTGCACAAGCCTTGGGGCATCTGGGACTTGCTCCATGCACAGGGGGATTGTAATGGAAACGCTGACAGCTCTTAATAATTATGACATCGAGGCATCCCTGTAATTACTGCACAGAGGCTTCCGGCATGCAAACAATATTAGGCTACATCTTGTGCCTGACTTGTTTTATCTCTGTGGCAAAGCTCCCGAGGACAGGAAATCATCGCTTCTCCTCACGTTCTCAAAGCACTGGTTGTGCTCTCAGCAGCTTACAGATACTTACTAACAGCAGCGGCAATTGGACTGATTCAATTTTTATTTCAGTCGCCAGATTTCCTGTTAATAGACTGCGGAGTCCAGATGCCCAGTACAAGGTGCTCAGTGGACAACTCTCCCTGCAGTGTCCCAGAGAAGAGAAACCTTAAACCTGTACCTACAGAAACTATTTATAAATGCACCTGACTTCAGCTTTTGTGTCATGTCATCACTGGGACCAGGGCTCTTTGTCCTTTCCTGCACGTTCCTGGTTGGTAGCAGGGAAATATGATTCCCTGTGTGCAAAGGGACTTGTCTCACCTCCTGTGTTTGGCACTTTCTGAAGTAATGAACGATATAAGTCTTATGAGAACGTTTTATGGCACTCTTGGTCAGGTAAAGGCTTAAATCAGATGAGTTAAAATAGGTCATGAGATGCAAAACAGCCATCTGTGACGTTACCTGAACTAGGTACAGTACAGTACACCACAGCCTTCCTGCAACTGCACTGCTTGTATGAGCAATAACTACCTGGAGATAACACTACACAACAAGCAAAAATACAGCAACTGAGCAACAGTCCCCTGCCTCCCCTTAAACCTCACCTCCACATGCTGAAACCACCGGTGCAGTAAAGGCTACTACTCGTGTAAAGCAGGCAGTGGTGGCCAGGGAAGCCATGAGGCCCAAAGACGTGTTCCTCACTCCGACTTCAGCTCTCAGTGTGTAACTTTATCCTGCATTTTCTTCCCCTTGGGTGCAGGCTCCAACACAGACTGCAGCAGCCCAGTAACCTGTCCCACACCAACCCCGGAGGTAACTGGATTTAGAGTGGTGCCCTGTCAGGACCCACTGGGTTGTGTGCATGACAGATGGAGGGTTTCACAGCTGACTCAGAGAAATATTTAAACTAATTTAAATGAGTTCTCTGGGTAATTAGATATCGTAGCACCCTCTTCTGGCTTTCTGCATTCCCTGGGCTGTGGCTGTCTCTTCCCTTTGAGACCTTTTGGCTCACTTGGGTTTCCTGGTCACAGTTTTGAAGTTGCATCCATCCCAATCCTCTCCCAGTTTCTATAACCTCATGGCTTTCTAGGAGAATGACTCCTCAAACACGTGCTTCCCACACTGAGTCCCTTCACAATTAACCTGTTTGTGCAACCTCTTTAAAGCAGAATCTCTTTTCTTTTTGTTTTCCAGTTGGTGATGATGGAAAAACCCTGACTTAGCACATTTTGTGTCGTTCTGACCGTCCTGCTATGGAGAGGGTTACCCATGAAAGCAGAGGGAGGGGTGCTGTGTGAGGGGCAGGGGCTGCCACAGCTGGCAGTGGCTCGGTGGCCCTGGGGAGCAGCAGAGTGGGGAGGGCCCGCACACCCCCAGTGCTGCTGCTAAGGCAGTTGGAGGCCTTCACACAGGTTTTGGGGGGGTACTGCTTCCTCTCTGATGTCCTCACTGTGAACCCAGAAACAAGCAATTATAATTCATAATATGGGTGTGCAGAATTCCCTCTAAGAGCTAATGTGAGGACTAATATTTCTGGTTAAGGGTCCACAAATGTCATTATACCATTATAAAATAAACTCTTGAAAAATAATTCACTTTTAAAATAAAACATTGCTTTCCTTTTACCCAATAGGTTAAAGTACTTTGTTTCACGGTATCAGCTTTAAATTTTTCATGTCAGGGTAAAAAGTAATTTTTTAATTATAATTTTAATGCATCTGACCATATTTCGTAATGATACATTTTGAACCCAACTTGTAAAGGTGTCAAAAGAAAATATGTCTATTCCATAGAATAGACATAGAAATACCTGAATCATAAGAATGCAGTTGAAATACCATAGTGCTTTTAAAAGTGCCAATTATTTATTTTAACTGTGATATTACATCTGTCATTAGCACTGCGGGAAATATTTTCTGTATTATTAGGAAAGTCTCAAATTCACCAGTTTCAAAACTCACAGAATTTACAGGAATACAAGGTACCAGGCCAGGGCTCCTCTGAAGCAGGTCTGGTGGCAAAATTCAGCCTTACACCCACTTTAACTGGTTTCCTTTGCTTTCTCCCTTCAGGTGACAAAGCCATCCTCCCCTGCCCTGCCCCACCCCGCATCTTCATTCCCTCGGGGCACTGGGCAGGTCAAACACTGTGTAAGTGGGAAAGGGGATTGTCTTTGCTTTGCAGGCTTAGCAGAGGAAGAGCAGGAGCCACCAGCACAGCCCTGGCAGCGGGCAGGAGAGGTCGGGGCCGCGGGAGGAAGGTGCCAGCAGCACTCAGGGCACCTGAGGGATTTTTTGAGGCTGCAGCTTTGTTTTGTCTGTCTTGACCTCACTTCCATAGAGTGACCCATGTTTCTCCTTACTCTCTCCTTGCAAAGGCAGCAAAACCGTTGAAGTTATTTTTTTCCATTTTGGCTGCCTGGGTCCATCTATGGGGCTTTAGAAGCCCCTTAAATCACAGCATAGTCACAGGTCAGTGATAGCAGCACCACTCTGACAGCAAGAGGAGATCGCAGTGAGTGTACCGAGGGGACACACATGCAGCACCCAAGACAAGGGCATTCCTACCAGGGGCATGCTCTGAAGCTGTGAATGAAAACACAGCTTCATCACTCTCCTGAACACAGAGTTAGTGGGAAAAACTGCTTAGATGCTCAGCAGTCAGACAGGAAAATGAGTGCCTCTTGGAGAGCAAAAGAGGAGAGGACCGGGATGGATATAATGAGGTTTGGTTCAGCACAACTAAAACATTATCAGTAGCTTCTTCAGCTATGAGATAAAAATGAGATTACAGAGGATATTACAGATTTTTATCTTCCTTTGTTATTGATACCCTCAAACTTGGATCTCCTTCAACCCTAAGCTAAATCAGAAGTCTCCGGTACTTGGTGTTTCCTTAATATTTTCTGTGCCCAGCTCATCAAGGCTCTCAGAAAACCTCTCTTTGAAGCAGGACTCAGAGGTAGTACTTACTTACTAGTACTTACTTTGGCTCTGTACTGATGTTCACTCAGCCCAAATCACTCCTCAGCTATTTTGGTGGCTGTTTTTTGGCACCTCTTGGTGGTAACTGTCACGATCCACATATGCAAGCGGGGGTCGTGATGGTTCGTTTATCGATCTCAGAGTGTAAAAGGACACAAGAGATTTCAGTTTTAATCAAAACAGTGCACCTTTATTAAGTGCCCACAACACAGTAATGTGATAGAGGAGAGAAAGAGAGAGAGATAAAGAAAAACAAAGTAGAGAGGAAGAAAAAAAGAGGGGGGGCAATAGCTACCAATGGATGAGACGAAGTCCTCATGGTCTTCCACCAATAGATTCGTCTTCTTTCTGTGGGGAGACCTCGGGCTCAGTTATTTCAGAAGGTCCCTTTATAGTCCTTTTCAGAAGCGAGGGGCAACTGGCCGAGAGGTGGGGAAATCCACAGCCATTGTTATGGGGTCCGTTGCTTTGGGAAGCAGGTACAGGACAGACGTACAAGACAGGTGTACTGGAGAGGTGTACAGGACAGGTCATTCCTTTCTGCTTCAGCGCAGTCCTTCCCGCCTGGGCAGCAAGAACGGCGCAGTCCATTGTGACCTGCACTAATTTTCCTCAGGAATGCGTACCAGTTCCCAGTGGGCACACCCGTAGGCCACACTTGGCAGACAATCCCACCTCAGCCAGGCCAGGACTGCTGTGTTCAGTCTCTGTCCTCGGCAATGATCGTGAGGCAGATGAGGGATCTTCGGACCGTCTCTTACAGTAACTCAGTACAGCTTACACACCCAAAAGGTCCAATCGGGGTGCTTTTCTCAACTGTCTCCCTCAATAGGGTTTGGTGTAGTCATCTTTTGGTGTTTCTGCCTCACATTTTCCCCTGCACCCTTACATCACTCGGTGTACTTCCCTGTCAGGTGTGTGAGCCCCACAAGCCAGTGCTGGAGGAGCACAGCTGACAGGAGGCTGCTGCCTTAAGAACAGCTGCAACAGCCTCCAAAAGTGTAATACTTTCTCCCTTTCAGACAAACATCTCTTTCCCCATTTATGATGGTCCAAAGGTCGAAGATAGCTGCTCTACCACTTCCACAGCTCTGCTGAAATTTTATGCCCTGGAATTGCTGTCAAGTTTAATGTTAGCATTTTATATAATGAAATAGCAATTGTTCCAGCTCTGCAACCTGCAAGAATGCACACTGAAAAGATTGAAAATTTCAGGTGAATTTTCACAAACTGTTCAGACCTTTACCAATGGTCTTACATTGGATTAAAAGCAGAAGTAAGCAGTATTTACTTGGGAAACTGAGCACCAGACATACCTGGAGAATTCTTTCTGAACCTAATATCAATGTATTTGAGAGGAAACCATCAGAATATTTACCCTTTTGTATAGCTTCATCGACCTTTTCTTACAACCTCTTGTTAGCTTTTCCCTTTACAGGTTTTTGGTATAGATCCTTGGGTTATAAGTCTGCACTTCTCTGACATGTTATTGCTTTGTAGAAAGGAAGGTCTCTTTGTTTTACACTTTTAAAATACAAAACCTTGAAATGATTGCCTCTTCAGTAGTGTTTTTACATAAGCATGGTCTCATCGACAAAGCTCCCATTGACTTTGATGGTTACAAAACCCATGTTTGAACTTTAAAGAGAAAACATTATTATGCTTAAAGGTGACAGTCTGATGTTCCCAGTACCTTAAAATCTGATAAGAGCCAGTGGTTTACCTAAAAGCCAAACATATGTCCCCTATGGTAATGAGCCTAACTTTGGGGTTGACTGGAGGCCCCTCTGAAACACCTGAGGACAATTTCTAGCATTTCCAAAGCCACCTGAGAGCTGATGGGTTGCTTCACAGTTTTTTGCATAGTTCATTTTATAATTGCTGTGAGCAATCCCAGAGCAGCCCACTCTTTAGTCTGGTGGGGGAAGCTGCACCTTAAGGTCTGGTTACATTTGCAGATCTTAACATTTTAATTAATTCCCCTCCTGGCAAGTGGAAACTGAGCTAAGCCTAAAGGCGCAAGGTGTAGCTGTGATGCTGAGGCAGAGCTGATGAGCAGAAGATGCAGAGCCCCAGAGTTACCTCTGGTCCCTCTGAATTCACTTGCATGCCCACAGCAGTGCTAGGGGTCACAGGTTCACCGCTGCGGCACCAAACCCACTGCAGAGCTGTGCCTAAGCCCGTCCCTGGGGTGTCAAAGTAGCTTATGCTGCACTAGGAAGAGAGGAAGAAAAATGTCTCCGTGACTAGTAAGTCTAAAATCTGTATTATTGTCAAAGAAACAACAGCAGCATCAGCTGCTGCTGCTGCCCAGGAGCAGAGCAGTGTCATTAGAGGCACAGGGCAGGGCACCTCCGGGGCAGGCAGTGCTGCCCTGGCCCCGCAGCCCTGGCAGAGCAGCCGAGCTTGCGGAGCAGGGGCATGGCAGAAACCTGCCAGTGGGAAATGCTTTTCCTTCTCCAAAGGACGCAATGAACTAACTCATAACTGACCACTCTGGAAAACACAGCGGGCTGTGGTGCTCCTCTAGCTCTTATTTAGCTGGCAATTTGCCTCGTGCTTTTCAGAGGACTGTTAGTGACCGTATTTTCAAGTGGCCGTGTGCTGCTGATTGCTACTGCCATGCTTCAGACATGTTTGAAATGTCCTTATTTGAATTATGACTTGTAACATCTGTATTTAAAACCATATACTTCACCTTCACTTTCCACAATCAATATTGTTAACAGGGATAAAGTTATGGAGGGATGACAGAAAATATTTACTCATTTCTCTCTGCACAGTCCTCCCCAGCCCTCCATTGCCACATCCCTGATATTACTCACTCTGCACCGAGGGATGCAGCTCGCAGCTGGGCTCTGGCAGCAGTGGGGTGTGCTGGTGGCAGTGCTCTCAAAGCAGCTGGGAGAGCAGTTTCCAGAGGACCAGGATCCTCCCTGTGCATGCGGCCCCTGCCTGTGGGGCCTCAGAGCTTCCTCTACGCCTCCCAGGGGTCTCGCCAGACAGGACCACTGATATTCCTGCACACCTGGGTGCCAGTGGACAGGGCTGCAGGGGGCTGAGTGGGGGCAGGTGTTTGCCTGTGGGGAGTGCTGCTCACTGGCTGATGCTCAATGTCACCCTCTCTGTCAGGTGCCAGGGGCCCGCTCTGCTCGCTGCATATCTGGCTGCACCACCCTGTGAAACTACATCGTGTAAATATCATCCAAGTCCTTTCCAGATATTCTGGTAAGGCTTTTAAGACCAGACTTATCTGATGTAAACTGATGCAGCTCCATCAAGTCAATGGAGTGATGTTGTTGTATTATAGCTAAAGCCTTCATTTGTTAGTTTTTATAATTGAATATACAACTCTTCCAATTTCAGGTAACAGACACCTTCATTTCCACATTGGCAAGGGGTTGATTTATTCCAATAAATATTGGCCTGCTGTGATGAAGCATTCTTATTATCAGGATGTATTGGTATAGCACAGATATATCGATAGATTTTCAGCTCAATGTTGTATAAACATTTTACAGTGACATATTTTGAACTTACACTGACATGTTTCTGAAAATATTTGTGGTGGTGAAGAAGCTGTGAACTCAGTCAGTTATCTCTGACATGGCAAGGCCTGGGAGAATGACCAAAGATTCACTAGAGTTTCGGGCTCTTATCAGTTGTTTTGCATGTACAAACCCAAGCACAGGTCAGGAGTCTGTTTGCAGTGGGGACCCACTTGCAAAATTTGCTCCATAAATCATCCTTTGTTCTATCCATCAATAAAAAAAGAATTAATGAAGCCCAAAATTTTCACACTGATTTGTACAGAAAGGTTGGTTAATTTGCTTTTCAGAAATTTCCGTATTGGTGTTTTGATCCTCCTAAGGGCTGGGTGGTGGAGTTGGGCACCCGCACCTCCTGTCCACAAGCAGTCTGGTAATTCAGTCCCAAAGCGTGCAGCTGAGAGAGCCTTCTTCCCCTGGTATTTGTGAAGCACAGCCCATGAAGCTGCAGTGCAGAAGCTCTCTGAGATGACAAGCAGAATGGTGAGTAGAGTAAAATATGGGACCTAAATTGTTTTAAGCATACTTTCCCTGAGAGCAAGATACTCTTCTTTTTCTTTAAGTGACAACTAAGCTACCAATCCCCTCACTGAGCAGGGGCACTTTCACAAGGGTCGCCGGCCTGGGCAGGGTTGAAGCTCTTGCTCTGTCCATCCCACTATGCGAGTGCACACTGAACACTGGCGGAGGAACAGCCTATTTTTAATCGCTGTAATGGGTGAATTTTAGCTGCTCATTGGTGAGAGGCAATTCTCTAATCCCAGAAGAACCAGTATCATTTGAGCTGTCAGCAAGTGGCAGGAGGGATGGATTGTGCCTCTGGCTGTCAGGCAGCACTACAAACCTTGCAGGACTTCCCTCTGCGATGGCACGTTGGCATGCAGGATCCCAAACTTTTCTGAACTTTTTGGTTTATCTTGATTAATAAGCTCAAGTATTCATAAAGCTGAGGCCTGCCATTAGGGAGGTGATAAGCCGTAATTTATAATAAAAGAGCTACCTTTTCCAATTGTCTTCAGCTGAAGCAGAGAGTCCCCCGTAATGATTTATTGCCTTACTGCCAGGCTCTTGATAAGTGGACACCAAATGGCTCCTCATTACTCAAAAGCTCCTATGATTTCTTGAACCAAAGTCCTTTCCAAGCTCCACTTAGTCCACTTTCTTTCCGAAGAAAATGAATCAAGGCCCTTCTCTCGGTAGCCTATAAACTATTTTAGCATAAAAAAATATCATAAATGAGAAAGGAGAAAATCTTGTTTGCTAAAGGGCTGCTGGATGAACTGCCTCTTGCCCTTTTGATAGCATCTTTGAAATGGAAATGGCCAGCTGCCTGACCTTCTGTTCAATGACCCTTTTTGTACAAAGTCAAATTGCAGTGGCTTCACAGCAGCAATTCACCTATGGACATAAACTAGATTTCAGGGGGGTATGGAAGAGGAGGCTTCTATCTGCAGTTTCTTTAAAATACCTCTTCCATGTTAGTATTTCTTACATACACATCAAGAATCAAGCTTATAAAATAAATTACTGTTCATAAAAGGTATTTAGAATTATACTTCAGTAGCTTACATCTCTCTACTTTTTTTATATTATGTATGTAACAAGCCTTCTTTAAAAATCATTAATCAAAAAGATTTAGTATGTGAACAGTGCTACATGCAATTTAGAAAAAAATTCTATAATCAGTTATTGGATTGTGGCATTAATTATTTAACTCATTTTATTAGAACTCAAAGAAAAATATCATTCTAAGCAGAATGAAAGATCAGCAAAAACAAAAGAACAGGAAAAATATCACATTTTTAAATGTGTTGAGACTTAGGTGCCCAAATTTAGAAATTGGCTGCCCATGTGAGATGTCCAAGTACTGTTAGAACCACATTTGCTGCCCCATTTGTGCCCTCACAGCTTAGTTTATCCTGTGACACAATTGCTTTTTAAGAGCAGTCGTTTGTTGTTAAATGCATTTGCCAAGTTCAAACCCATTCTTCCAGCTGGGGTAAATCACTCATGCTCTGTTATACCAGCTGAGAAGTTGTCCAAGGAGGTTTCCCAGCTACCCGCAGAAGCATCAGGCTCAGGGTGCTTGTTGGGAGGAGCCAGGACTGGCGTGGGCCACGGCGGAGATTCCCCGGCTGGAAATCCAGTCTGTGCCTTGCCCACTGTCACAGCCACGCATCCTTTATCTTCCAGCCCCGTGTCTGTATCTCTGCCAACTGCCAAACATCATCCAGCCAAAGAGAAAAAGAGTGGGATGTGTTTGGTTTTTTAAGCAGTACATTTAGTAGTATTTCAGCTTCATCTAAAATTACGCCTGGATCATGTAAGCATAAGAAATCACTCGTAGCTGTCAAAAAAATTAGACCCTTAAGGTGGCTAGTACCTTTTCTGATTAAAGAGCAGCCCTGATTGTTGGTTTACAGCTAACAGCTGGTATGTTAAAGCTAAAATCTGAGTGTCAATTAATTCTGTATCAGATCAGCTGAGAAAGACAACTGTGCACAAGCATATGGTCATTGCAGGAATAGGGCTGCTGAAAGCTGAGGGTGTTTGATGGTTTCAGCCTGTCGCTCTTCACTTATGATATTCTAAATGAGGCTAGAACAGTTTAATTCGTGTAACTGGCAGTCAGAAGGAGTGTTTAATTGAGGGAGAGGGGAGGGCTGGCAGCACTGTCAGGTTCTCCTGCGGTTGCTTGATGCACAGCGGATTGTGCCCAGTGGCAAGTTGCCCAGTCCTGTAGCACACACAAAAACAGTTCATAATTACACCATAATTCAATCTGAAGTCTTGTTTCCAATAAATCCCTCATGAAATTAGTATTGTACCCGGCGTCAACCCAGACAGCCACCTGCACTGCCACCCTTGGATGTGGCATGGGAGGGACCCTGCAGCCTGAATGGGCACCTGTCACTCTTGGTGAGGGCATTGTGATGGCCAAGGCTCATCTCAGCCACTGGCTGGGACCCTGATGTGCTGCCACTGTGCCCTGTCCTCCTGCTCTTTGGCAATGGGGAAACATGGCTCTCCTATTTGGGACACACTAATGGCTTGGAAATTTTCTAGTTGATTGGTTACAATGCAACCTCAAAGGAGAAGGAAAACAACACTCAAAATGAATAAATGGAATACAGCATACGAGATGACCCTCCTCTGCTCCTCTGGCACAGGTCAAGCCAGGAGAAGTTTCATGACATACTTTTGGGCACCCAGGTTCAAAAAAGCATCTGTGCATTTGCTTAAGTTTTAAACATGTACTTCATGTCCATTCCTACACAACAGTGCTCTCAAATCATGTGGAAACTCTGTCAAACCATAAAGATTAAATTTTTATAACATTTTGTAGAAAATGTCAAGGGTTTGATCCAAAAAGAAGTTTAGGCGAAATTCAGGTTCCTGATCTTAGAAATACTACCTGGTTGTATTTTAATTTCTGAGGTGCTTAAACTTAATTTTCAAAGTTAAAAGTTCAAGTGGACACAGATCCATGCTTCCAGAAGATCCTCCAGCATGACCAGGCTCAGTAGGTTGGCATCACTTGAGGTGCAAGAAGGAGATGGTCTTCCATCTGCTCTGCTTTTGATCACATCCCCCAGCCTTGCCTGTGCTGTCTGGTCTCCTTTTTCACAGAGCTGGGGGAGATGTGCTGCCATTCCCTTGGTTTATTTTTCCCAGTGAAGCCCTGTGGTTAAGGCAGAGGGAGACGTGGGTTTCTTCTCTTCTGCCTGAGAGGTTTGTGTACAGGGAGCTGTGGCTACTGAACTGTAATCTTCTATGGGAAAAGCTTGTGAGGGGACCAGGAGAGAAATTGCTCTTCACCCCTCCTGTTGAGAAATGCAATTTGGAAAGATCTCTGGAGGCAGCGAGAGCAGCCACGAGCCCGACCATTTCACTGAGAGAGTAAGGCACTCACCTAGCAGGCAGGATGGGCCCTGCTGCCCGAGCACTTCATTCAAGGACTGATGTAATTAAAAAAGACACAAGCAAATAGTCATCTGATGTTACCTTTTGTGTAAAAGTGTCTGAAATACTACTGACAGAGAAGGAAGTGTCTTTTCAAGTCCCATATGTGGAGGACTCTAAAATGGCCAAGAAGTATTTCACAGATGTTTAGAGGAAAATAAAAATCCCTCTCTGAGCTGAGAACAAGGATGAAACACTTAGACCAAAGGTTAGTGTCCTCCCATATATATAAACCTCCCGGGTCACTGGCTGTTAAGATAGAAATGGTTCCTCCATACTGAAGCACCACGAAGCTGTAGGACTGCTGCATTTACAGGAGAAATAGCAAAGTGGTACTGAATGGAGTCAAAACAGACTCGGATATGGGGAGAGCAGAACGTGAACCCAGGCTTGGGGTTCTGTGCATGGCATGGCCAGCTCAGAGTGACCCCAGCCAGGAAGGTTTCTAGAGTTCTTAGAATCTTTTCCAGAGAGAAAGAGAGAGATGTTTTTTCCCCCCGGTTTGGAGTTTGTCCCCATAACCATGTGAGCTGCATGTGAGCAGCTCCAAGGAAATGCCCAGCAGCCCACCTATATGACCAACACAGATGTGGGGAGCCTCCCAAAGGGACACTCCCCCCTCAAGCTGTCCCCATGATCCAGCATCCAAGGACAGGCTTGCCAGCAGCTACCAACCATTCCCTCCAGAGCTACAAAACAAAATGCTTATGCTTCCTTTTCATCCATACTGCCCCAGTGAACATGAAACTAAAATAACCACAGCAGTGTCTTGTTTGAAATGAAAATGGCAGCACTTTTTCTTCAGGAAAGTCTTTTATCATCTCTCTTTTCACCAGTGGCACCGTGACAGTGAGAATCAGTTAATGCAATCCTCACAAATCAGCACTAACCCCACAGATGCCGGGAACCTTTGACAGAAGAACTTCATACCCTGGAGGAAGTTCCCTAATTCCTAAAGGTCTTTACAAGTCTGGCACTCCCTGTTGTTTCTGCACAGTAGCAGAGCAGGATTAGGGGCATGACACAGACACCACTGCAGACAGAAGTGCTGTGCTAATACCCCTCTGAAAATTATCTGTTGGCTCTGCCTAAAATCCAGGGCTCCCAGGTTAGGGAACAAACACTGTTGTACTCAGATTAAATATCTTTGATTCCCAAAATAAAATATATTATGGAATACAAGATTAATTAAATTATTTTACTTGAAACAACAAGTTGAATCCTGCAGTGCAGCTTGACCAGACTAATGAGCACAACAGCGAGGCTGAGCAGAACGCTAGCTAGGAGAAAGGAAAAAGTGGTTCAAAAACCAGTGTGACAACATGCAAATAAAACACCTCCCATGTTTTAAGATTTGCCCTATAATCACTGCCTTTGCTTTGAAGGATTCTGTAATGCACAATTGCTTATGTACCCTTATTTTCTCCCAAACATCGGATTGTTTATTTTTTTATGGCAGAAGTAGCACGCAGACCATAGTATATGGATTAAAGATGCTGCATCTATATCTGCTTGTTGCTATTATTCCTGGCTTGTGAATATTTTAAAGCACATGCCAACTCTGCCTCTGAAAATCAATGGAAGTTTGGCCATAGACTTTACAGAGCTGGATCAGAACTGAAGGTCTGTGCCCCCCACCCCCTTTCTAAATAAGTGGGAATTTTATAGGATAATGGTCCTGGAGCATATTGATTGGCCTCATCCAGGCAGTACATCGCCCTCACTGGAAACTGTAAAACCTGTAATGGGCTAAACACAATGGGGATGTGACTGACATGTGCCGAGGGCATTTGGGGCTCAGGGCTGCACTCTGCTCAGGGTGCTGCAGTGGTGGGAGGTGTCACAAGACACCCGGCAGGCTTGGCATGACACCACTGCATGGAGCACAAACATCCATAACCCTGCATCTGCTCTGCGGGGTTGGTGACCTCAATGTGACGAGCTCTTGTGCTGCTCTGCAAGGACAGCACATGAGGCTGTGTGTCCCTGCCCACACTGAGGGGACAGTGCCCATGCTGCGGGGACAGACAGCACACTGCACAAAATGCTGCAGGATTCAGCAAAATGGTGATGTGGAAAACTGTCAACTGCATTTTGCCGTACTACCTTCTTCATGTATCAGTAGTGTTGAATAAGGTGAGTACAGAGAGAGCTGTGGGGTTTTGCAGAGGTGGTGTGAGTCCTAGAGAAGTGCTGATGAACATGCCAGCCCTGTGCCAGCCTTGTCACCACCTTAAGTCAGCCCCTGCCTCATCTGGTGGCTGGGAATCTCTATTTGTTGCTCTGTGCAAAGAACATTCAAATCAGAACTACTGTCCTGGAAACAAATCTTTCCGATATAACAACTGATGATGGGAGCCCACGTCAGTGGTAGCTTCTTATTGACCGGTGAGGGTTTTGGATCAGGCCCTCCCCTGTGGTCATTTCCAGAGACAATTATTCTGATAGCTCCTGCTTTGCCTTCTGTCACGTAGTGCGATTGCTCTGGGGCTGGCCAGGCTACTGTGCTCTCCTGGAAGCCATTTCCCTTCACTGAACTTTGATTGTGAGGAATAGGTTATTGTCCGGGGTTTGAAAAGGAGACTCTGCAGAACCTTGGCTAGATTGAGGCACCCACTCTTTTCACAGTCAAAATAAAAATAAACCACTGTTTTCTCCCAACACTGCATGTGATTGCAAAGCTATCCACACGTGTGCCTGTTCATCTGAATGTGGGAATATGCTGGGTGAGGCTTTCTGCTAAAAACATCATGTATTGTCTGCTGCTTCCAAGAATTCAGAGTGCACACAGAGGAAATAAAATCTTAGTTTTGCACAAAACAGAGAATCCTTACTTTTCTTTTTAACCTGACTTCATCTCACTTAAAATAATGTTTTAGGTACAGTATTAATGAAAAGCTACTGCCATATAAAAGCAGGAACATGGGTGTCAGCCAGTGTAATAATGGTAATGTAAAAATCATAGAAAGTTGATGTGTGACATGTACTACCCCTATTACACAGGCTGTGCACGCACCTGCATGGTATTCAGGACACCCTCTTATCAGGTTTAATGATATTAGTACCTGCTGCTCATCTATATCCTGTATAAAAGCAGCAAGGCAATCATTAGAAATAAGCATTGCAAGTAAAGCAGAGAATGGAGCACAGCGGCGGCGTCTCTCTTGCGGTGAGATTTGACATGCTTGCATAAACACGTATGGGATGGCTCCTTACTGGTTTATTTTCAGTAACAAACAAACAAAAAATCTCCTAACCTGAAATAATATGATAAAAATTTTCCATAAAGGAAGAAGCTGAACTACTTATGGCTACAAAGACAGAGGAGATTGTATTAAAGGACTGTGAATCTAGACCTCTTTGTTGTGTTCGCAGGGATTTTCAGGGTGATTTAGTGTGGATTGATTTGCAGTTTATTCTGCAGCCATTGTTTGTAATGTGCTTTGCAAGCTCATGTACTCTGAACCTTAATTGTTCTAAATTAAACTATGGGGACCAGACAGAACACATTTCAATCAGAATTACAAAATATTGCACCAAATTCCTTTGGGATACATAATCTCTCGCTGTGTCTGCCGCTCTTGTATATATGAAGGAGGAGTGAGAAAGCATATTTAGGAAGACATTTTACTATAATTTAATTTACTCTTTTCCATTGGTAAAGCAAACAAGGACAGAGGTATTGGCAGAAACAAGCAAGTGAAGTCGTTCTGAAGCTGCCTCACTGTGGTATTTTTCGCACCCTGCGAAAGCAGCTGCTGGTGCACAATGCTGTGCACAGGGCAGGCAGAGAGAACAACGCTGCCAGCAGCGAGCGGCTGGGCACTGGCTGGGATCACAGAGACTTGGCAGGGTACAGAAGGCAATAAAAGCTTACTTGGGCTAGCATGGGAGAAAGGAGCAATATGACTTGCATTGATTTGAACAATTCTGAGTGAAAGAAGCTCAGATATTAGTAGGGTTGGAGCTCTTTTAAGCCAATATACCTTCACTGAAAGAGCTCTGTAATATTTGCTTGAAAAATACCTTTGTGTATCCTTGCTAGGACTGACCTGGCCCCTGGCAAGTTGGCAGACCAGGAAAACCCCTTTTTTTTCCTCTTATTTTTCTTCAGGTAATTGCTTCCCCAGCTGAAGCTTCTCTGAAGAACCATGATAAAGAAGTTATACATGAAGGTATAATTTTGGAGAAAAACACTCCATGAGGATGAGAAAAAGTGCAAGAATGCAGGAGTGATGACAAAAGCAGGAAAGGATTTTAGGGAAGGGCAGGGGGTACCAGTGTAAAAACCATGGCCATAGGGAAATGAAGGCTCAGGACAGCTCTGCCACCCAGAATCAGATGTCTGGCCTGCACAAAGCTCTTCTGCTCAGGGTGTCAAAGCTCTAATAGAAGTTTCCTTCTCTATTCAGCACTAAAGTGGGTTAAAATCATTAAAGAACATTATTTCTGGAATTTACCATAAGAATATTCTTTCTATGCCCATGTCTGAGCAAGGTAGAGAGTGGATGCTCCAGAACTCTGTGGATACCTCAGCATCCCATACTTGTAACAGTCTCATCATAATTTTAGGCTATATTCTGCATTGCTATTTGGGTGATTGGAGCTGGGCTATCTCAGCAGCTTTGGGGGCAGAAGCAATGTCAGGATGCTGATCTGCCCCAGGCTGCACTTCTAGGAGACCACCTCAGCCTCCCTGGTGTGGGCAGAGAGGGAAAGAGGGGTCTCCCCAACCCATGGGGCTGATGGTGTAAGATCTCCTGAGATGGTCCCTGAACAGCAGCGAACTTTCGTGGCAGAAGTAAGGAAGGAGATGTGATGAAGGACAGAGACCAACAAGCCTTGGCCTCAGCCGAGGCCTCAGGAGCTGTTTACGTGGCCAGTCCTTGGAAGGCACCACGATTTTGGGATAGGAACTGAAGTCCTTTTCAAGCTCACAAGTATCAGTGCCTCTTCCTGTCACTTCCAGTGTAGAGAAATATGGATCAACTGAGCAGCAGCTCGACAAGCTCTGGAAAGTCACAAGTGATTTGTCAGAGCTTTTTTGCTGGGAGGTCACAACGAGCACAAGCGTATTTAGGCACCGTATGTGTCCCTATTTATCGACTGCACCTGTGCTTCCATGCCGAGCCTGAAACAAACCCACTCATACTCAATTTAGCATAGCAGCCTGAATTAGTTAATTTTAGTCAGTCAGTGATTGTTATTGCTAAGATCCACCACTGTTCTGCATTGCACAGGCATTAAAATTAGTGTGAAGATTGACAGCCTTTTTCCAGAAAGAATAAAAGTATCTGCACATTCATGATGAATATAAACAGAAAGGTCAAGACTCAAAACCCAGCAGTCACCTATATAGTCTCCAAACAGTAGACTGTCTCATAAGGTCACAACTCATTTAAGCCCAAGGCTTCTGATGAATGCTCTGGCAGATGTACATAAGTGAATGGCTTATTTATCATCAAAGTCTGAGCTCAAATATAACTTTATTAAAAACACTAAGTTTTTACTTCTGTTTTCATTTAGACTAAGGAATTAAATACAATAGTATTAGAAGAAACAACTCGAATGTTCAGACTGAGATAATACTGGCTGAATACACTGTTCACAGTGCCTGCAATGGTTTGACAGCCTCTTTGTATCAGTGATTTTCAATCTCTTCAATGTTTATGTATCTAAAATCTTCTGCTGGAGGTAGGGACCCTTATACTGAAAATTTAGGCCAACTGACAAGAGATTTGCTATCCTTGCTTATCTTTTATAGTACCCTCATTCACAGCCCATGGACCCCAGGTAAAAAACACTGACTGAGGTATTTACATAGCCCTCCTTCCCACGGCACCTGAATACCCACCTCACCATGGATTCATTTTTACTGCAACAATGTGAATAAGAAGAGCACTACTTTTTCTCATTCCACCTACCCAAAGAGCAGAGACATCAAGGGAAAGATTTTAAAGCAGACAGAAATCAAAGATTAGCTGCCCAAATCCATCCTTACGAACCTACTTAAAGTAAAGAAATCCAGTAACTCTTTTCACACAATCCATGGGCAGGACTCTCAGCCCCATTTATCCTTTCCACCAGTGATTTGATCTGCTAGATCCTTATTTACACATTATTATTTGTTCAGCTTTGAGATTTGGCTTCTCAACATTTCAGAGTGCAAATGAAGACAAACAAGAGGTGAATTTTAGGGGCAAAAATGAGGTAAGAGCAGTCTTTTATAGCAGCAACAAGGCTATCTCATCCAGAGATTTTAGGTTTGGTGCTAAGTTTAAAAAAAAACAACTAAAAAGTCTTTGCTTATAACTAAAGGAACCCTGTGTGTGTCTCCCCAGTCGGTCTTTGTGGGATCTCTATTGCAACACTGCTTCAAAAAGGTTGACTCCTCATTTTTACCACTGGCTTATTTAGAGGGAGTCATGAATAAAGCCAACTACACTGAGAGACCTGCTACGTGCTCTGCTGGTAACCAAATGAGATGGTAATTTAGTGACTTAAAAAAAACCAACTTCACAGTGGATCCATCACAGTGGATCCATCCCAGTGTATCTCCGATGTGAAAAAACCCCCAGCGTCACAAGTGGCAGCCTTGGCACAGAAGTAAAGGCCTGGTAAGCACAGACACAGATCTGCCCATGCTAAACTCTGCTGAAACCCCATTTCCAAAGGACATTCCTCATGTTCAGAGTGTCAATCCCACCCCCACTGCAAGATGCATAGGACAATCCATGGGTAAATAAAATATACGCTGATTACAGAACTGCTTCCTTTTCTTTCCTCTAGTATTGCCATCAGGACAAAAAGAGCAAAAAATATTTTTGTGGAGAACAACCCAGCAGCTACAGTTTCTAAGTAAAGCCTATTATTTGTACAGCAAAAATCAAAACAACCTTTTATTTGTCACTGCAGGGAGAAGAAGAAATATGATTCCTGTCTCCTGGCTCTGTAATGTCCTCTTCAGCTGTGCATTTTGTCCAGTTGTGCCTTATCATGTTAGTGAAAGGAGGGTTTCTGCTTCTTTCTTTCTTTCTTCCCTTTTCCCAATCTTTCTTTCTTTCTTTCTTTCTCTATCTCTTTTTTTTTAATACCTCCCTGTTCTTGACCTGACCTCTTGCTCACGTAACATCTGTTTTAAAATGGTCATTCACTATCACCATTTCTTTTGGGAAACACGTTTCTAAGCCTAAGCATACAAGATTATAGCAGATTTCTTAGCTTACTGTGTAGTGTGTTTCCCATGTGATAGCTTCTCCTCAGGAAAGCTATTCTTTCATGCAGCCATAGCACCAGCATTGATCAGTGGAAAAGTTCAAGGCAGCAACTCATCAAGCACAGCTTCAATACTAGATTCCAGACAAGGTCTGCAATAAATAAGACCAGTAACAAAGCATCATATTTCCTCCTTACACAGAAAACCAACAGTGACACAGTTCTAAATTTCAGAATATAAGGACAATTTCTTCTCTGCATTGGAGCAAGATGAAAGCTGGAGGTATACTCTCTTTTAATATAAACTATCTTTAAGTAATCATGAATTTTTAGGATGCTAGTCTTTGAAGTGTGCTAGCATATAATTTTAAATGCACAGGTTCTTACTGTAGGAGATTTTTCAGTGCCTTCACTGACTAGGACTTTGCTGTCTGAACACTGTGACATTACTGAATGTGAGTGTTTAGAATATATTATTCTGACCCCAGTGTTAGTTACTGCTTTTTATAAAATATAATAATGGTTCCAGGATTTCAATGTTAGCTAACAAAAAAAGAACAATCTAGTGCTGTAAGCAGATAGAAAAAAAATTCCAAATAGCAGTGCGATAAAAAAATATACACCCTATGAGGCCCTCACAGATTATTGCTATTGATTTCTCTCCTGGAGACGTGGAAATGTTACCAGATGGGGTGTTAGGCAGTAAGTGTGTGGGTGCAAACGCAGTTTATTGCTTGCTGTCTAGAAATCACTGAAAACCTTCACAATTCTGTTTGGCTGTGTCACATAAAAAGGTAAAATTTTTGCCCTACACCAGTCCTTACAAAAAGCTACATGACATGCCATGCAATGAGCATACAGTAAATTTGTCTCAAAGGAAAGAAAGATCAACAAGGGAATTAAACACACACAGATACATGCACGTGCTTCCCAGGGACCGTAAAATGCCTTGCACACATTTGAGTATTTGTCCTCATCTTGGTCATATCCTTGCACTATGTTGATTTAAATTCATTTGAAAGACTAAATTGATTTATTTCATGGTTTTTCTCTTTTACTTCTGCCTGGAACATTGGGCTCTGTCCTGTATTTTATGCTTATGGAAGTGCTAATAAGATTTGCTGTAGGTTTCTAAAAGTCAGGTACTGGAGCTGCAGTATAATGCACAACTGTGTCTGACCCCCTCGGGGATGCACCCATTAAAAAAAAAAGGCTGACCTTCTGTCACTTTCTTCCTCCTCCCTTTTAATGATTCCTTCTATATCCTTTTGAGAAGATCTTTACAGCCCTTTGACCCCTGTTAGAACAGGAAGACTTAAACAGCTAAAAGTACCCTCAATATCAGCGGTTGCCAACAGGAGCTCAAGAGGCTTTTTAGGAAATGCCAGAAGACAATAACCTACATTTTCAATGCATTTAGAGACAGGTCCACATTCAATATTGTATAATTCCCCTTTCGTTTGCTTTAGCACAGCACATGCTCGCGCTGAGCCGAGGCCTGACAGTACAAACAGACATTCCCTGGCAGCAAAGCTGCTGTTTTGGCAGCAAACCCACTTTTAATGACAAAACAGCAAATCTCTGTTAATTCTGCATCTTACGTTCCTTCTCATTTAGCCTTCAGAAAAACAAAACTGTGTGCTTTGGGAGGATCAGGTGGTTCTGGCTTTGCTCTGGCAGCCCATCTCCACCTCCCCTCCTCTGAAACTCCCATCTTGCAGTTTCTTGAACCTTGTAAAATCCTCCATTGCCCCTGAGCCCAGCACGTGCCACTGCTTTCTGTGAAGAGAAGCAGCTCAGCAGAACCAGGGCATGCCAAACAAAACCCAGGCTTTGGCTGCTCTCTGTGGCTGTTTCTCAGGTGGCAGGGAAGACTCTGTCAATCTGCAGCAGAGCAGACCTGTGCTCACAGCTGGAGCACAGCTGGTTACGGAGCTCAGGCATCAGGAGCATCTGGTGGGAGGGAGCAAGGATGGGCTCACTAAAACAACAGCAAGATGAACCCGAGGGGTGACAGTGCCTTGGCAAACAATTGCTTAAGGAGACTTGGTTAGAGAATGCAAAGGGGTCTTTGGCTATTTGTGCAATATTTAGATTCTTCTCTCTCTCTGGAAGAGCAGCCTCTGATTTTGCTCTGAGCCCCTGCCAGATCAAGTCAAGCAGGAGGACTGATCTGAGCGGAGCAGTGAGTGGCCAGCGCTGAGCTGAAGGTGGGGCCCTGAAGAGCCATGAAGTGATGGTGGAACGAAAATCCCAAGGACTATTGCAATGGTATCCTATGATCTCACAGACATCTCATTATGTGTGTCATCAAATAAAATATAACTAAGCTGTGGGGATGTAGCCATCAGCTTTAAAATTCAGAGAAAAGTGTCTTGGGGTAACAAAACAGAAAATGAGACAAGCCCTCAAGTCCCAGACTCAAGTCCCTGATTCTTATCTGTGTTTGTCCTTTGGGGACACTAACCACAGGAGAAGAGCTGGAGCTGTGCTAAAATTAACCTGAGCTGTCTCACTAAGAGTTTGCAAAATGTTCGCTGATACAACCAAGCCTTTGTGCTGTCAACACATCCAAAAAAGAAAGCCAAACCTGAGTTTGAGCAAATCAAGTGAGCAATGGGGATGTGTAATAAAAAGGTATTTCACGAAGGACAATTAAACACAGACACGGTTTTCTTTTGGTATCTCCCAAGACTGGTTAATGCTCCTTGCCTGCAGCGCATACTAACTTTGATGGCTCAAGCAGTTTTCCGCTAAAGTAACTTAAAAGAATTTACCCTGATGCAAGTGTGCCTGTGTGCTGCAGTGGAGTTCAGCCCCCTGTGCTGCTGTGGGTGAAACTGCTCTTGTAAGCGAACAAAACAACTGCCTCTGGTCTGAGGGCATTTGCAGTATGGAGACTGAGCTGCCGTGAATGACCTTATTGGGTCATTCATAGGCCAGTAGGCTTGGAAAATTGATGAAACTAGTCTTCATGGTGGGGGTTTCAAAGACAGTAACAAGGAGATCCCCATATGAGTGATGTTCAAGCCCTACAAAATGAATGGCCATGAATATAATTGGGCAATATCCTGCCTAAAGTGTGATTCTCCAGACAACGAGACATTTTGTATAAAATCCACTCTAAAGGAAAGAAAGCCTTCTGTTATGTGTTTGCATGGCCTAGTGGACAATGCCATAATAAGCAGGTGGCCTTGGTATCACACTGACAAAGGATGAAACTTAGTCTAATATTTTTCATAAGGGCAGTACTTTTATAATTTCCAGTGAAAAAAAGTAGCAGCCTCAAGGAAGAGGAAAGAAAGAAAAAGGTAAATTATTCCTGCAAGCTTCTTGCTGCAAATGAAAAATGAATCACAACATGGGTCTGATAAGCCTCGTAGGCCAAAACAAAGCACAGCCGAGTCCCCAGCTCCTGCTTTGTCCTCTCTGAGGTACCGTGTCCCTTGGGGACCAATTGTGCAGCTCCGAGTCCTTTTGCCTGGTGGCCTGTCATGGAGTCTGTTAGACTATAACTCACAGCTGCTCTTTCAGAAACATTTATTTTTGTTTGTTTGAATTTATTTCATACACTCTCGTGTGCACACACACACAGATACAAAAGCCTGACCCTGTTTTTTCAAGAGGCTTGGAGTGCCCAGGCATTTCATTGTTTTTCATGCATTAGCTTCAGAGAACTTCAGGAGTAGGGGAGTATTTATTTATGGATTAGATTGACAGAGTGCTCCCTACAAGTGCTCCAGATTCATCTCTATTGAACTCTGTGCACTTACTCTGAGGTCCTGATGCTGCAGAGCAAAGGGAACCCACCCCAGTGATGTTCTCAGTCCAGATGTTAAAGCTAAGAATATGTTTAAAGTGTTTGGGGACTGAAGCTCCGGCCTCTAAATATCACATGAAAATAAATGCCCTATGATTCTCACCAGCTCCTGGAGCTGTAAATCTTTTAAGTTTATCATGAAATATTAAATAAGTAAAGCCAACACTACAGTCAAGAATGAATCTGACACTCAAGTCAGACCTTCCAGCCAGCAATCTTCACAGAGTGCATATTTACATAACCCGTAGCAACTGTAGTATTTAGGGATATTATAAAACTCTTGATACCATAAAAAACCAGGAATGTTCTCTCAGTTTGCATCAGTACTTAACTAACCAAGAGCCACCAAATCTTAAATTTCTACTAAGTACATAAATCTCCCATGTCAGACAGAACAGACTTCATGGCAGCAAAAAGCCCCCAGCAGAAGCAGTAATAGCAATAGCTTGTTAATGAAATCCTTCCTTCAAAGGAGTGTTTTTAGAATTCTGCAATAGCCAATGAAAATTACATGCAAACATTATGGTCATTTGTTATCATTATAAATTGTGATAATGTCATGGCTGACTTACAAAGATGATGACCTGAAAGGCCATGACATTATGACATTACATTTTATCAATAATGAAAAATTGCTTCTTTTGCATGATTGTACCGGAGGTGAGCCAGGACCCCGGAAGGCTGCTGGCTCCTGCAGACCAGCCTCAGTTCCAGGGAGGGAAACCGACCAATAAAGAAATACTTGGGGAAAATCAACCAACCAACTGTGGCAAAACTAGAGAGACAGATAAAGAATACAGAGTATATTTACCTCACGGTATTTAATTTGAATTTCTGAAGGCCTGGATGATCTACATCTTAAAAACAACACAGAGGAGATTCACCCAATACAAGGCTCTTTCTAGTAGCTAGTTGGCACACTGAAAGCCTTGGAGACCAATGAAGCTCTTAAAGAGGAGTCCAATGTTTTTAATGGCATTAACTGACAATTCTGTTTTAGCTAATTCAGCCTCTCCCTTCACTCCTAGAGTGCCCCTCTGTCCCATAGCTCTGACAACCAGCTTTAAGCTGGATCTTAGTGATACACGGACCCTGAACTGTCTGCCAGAGAGAGAGCTGGGATGAGCAGGATGCTATTCAAGGAAAACAGCTCACTATTACCACTGGTATGCATGTTTTAATTTGACAGCTGCTCCTACAGCCAAAAAACTGGAGTCCTGCAGGAGATACAGTTCTGCCATGCACAGACACATGATTTCTCCTAACTGCACTGAAAGCTCAGCTCTCAGCCACCTGACCCTGGGTGGGTATTTACACCTGAAAGAACGTGTAAAGAACCTCTAGTCTCATCTTTGCTGAGGCAGGGCAGAGCTGAATGCCCTGAAGAATTGCAGGAGATGTGGTTAGCTCCACTTTTCAGCACACTGTGAGGCTTTACCCACTTATGGGTAAAGCATGATCCCTTCTGCATGCTTTCCCCCACACCATCTCTTGCCTCTGCTCCTGAAGCACAATAAATATCTGTGCAGAAAGATACAGAGTCCCTCTCCTCAGATACATCTGGCCTTGACACACTCTGCAAGGGGGAGAGTGTTGTACGGCCTCAGCACAGCCACGTGCTCTTTTCCAGGACCAGAGAACGAATTGGTGACTCTCACAGACTCACTAAACTGCTAAAATCCTGTGTGCACATGGCTTCTGCACTCCTGCCGGCTGCTGCTTCACTGTAAGAGCACTGAGTCCACAGCAGGATCTCCCACCAGCTCCCCCATGTCCCACCATCACCACCCCAGGCCAAGCCCTGAGCAAACAGATGGGCTTTGCCCCATGCCTGGTGCTCCCACTATGAGCAACAAAGGCAGAGGCTGCACACTCCTCAGTTTGAAGTGAATAGGGGCTATAACCTGAGTTCAGACCCAATGCTAAATTTCTCAAGCTCCTGGAGACAGTGGGGAGCACATGCAACAAGCAGAGCTGCCTGCCTTGCAGCATCCCCTCTGTGCCCCAGCGTGCTGCTGGTGCCACAGGGCTCTGCTCCACTCTAAGGGGGCTGCATTAATATTGCAGAGATGCCTGTGTGCAAAAACGTGGGCTTGCTGTAATTGTTCATCAGCCAAAACGCCATTGTGCATTTGTAGTAATATTTATGAGGACAGTTTTATGGTGAATATGAAAAGAAATGCCTATAGTGGTTCTCTTGCATAGTACGATATGTAGAAAAAGGAAAGTTGATCATTTTACTCGCTGGTGTGTCAAGGCTGTAATATTTCCAGCAGGTCTATGCAGGTATGGAGGGATAGTTTCTCAGTAAATCAACACATACCCCTTTTTTTTTGTAGAGCTTGAAAAAATATAATTTAAAAAAACTTGGAGGCACTGTGGTACTTTGTCTGTTCTCAGCTGCACTTATTCTCTCAGATGGCAGTAGAGAGGCAAACACACATTTACCATATGCTGGAATTCCTGAAATAAAGACCAGAGGATATCTAAAATCTTGACATTTGGGATGCAAAGTACATACCTTTTATGTGGGTATTTTTTGGCAGGAATGTAAAAGACCTATTTATGTGACACCATTACCTCTCAGTAATAGCTCCTGTACCTGTTCTCTTGATGCCACTGTTTTGAGTGAATGAAAAGCAGTAGCACCTGATACCTGAAAATTACAGAAATTGCCTTAATTCTAGCAGAAAGGATGGCGGCAGCAGCAGCACAAGACAGCGGCTTGCCAGCACACGGGGCAGAAGCAGAGAAAGGCTTGACCAGTTTTCACCTAAGAGGTTCACTTTTTGTGTGCATATGGGCTTCTGCTGGTGGTGTGAAATCCCAGAGCATCTGCCAAGACGTATTGCTTAATGTTCTCTGCTTTTCAAAGGTTCAGTAAGCAAAAGGGGTTATCCTGAGCAAACTGCTATGACCATGACAGGAGCAAAACACCTCTGTGTATAAATTTGAAACCTTTAACCTCCTAACTGTCAAATTTCAATATTTCTGGTCACAGTGTTAAATGCACCCCTAGCATTTTTATTGAAAGAGTTTTCAGTGTATCCGGATGGAAAAATCAAAGTTTCCTTTTATATTTACACACTGTTAGTAAGTTGTTAAAAGAAGAATAAAACAAGGTGACTGCCAGCAATATTTTGTATTAGTGTAAGCTTTACAGCTTCAGCATAATAAAATAGCATCCCCATTTGCTTTGTAACCTGTGACGTACACTCTAAATGACTTACTGTTATTGCTGCTCTAATACACACTACATCTTACTAATGATAAACAGGCTGCACTGTGTTGAGGCTGCAGTCCAAACTGGACAGAAAGGAATACAGGAAAAGACAAGATGGGATGAAATGTCTCTTATTAAAAAACCCCAACTTTAATCAAATCTAGTTTCCAAGTCCTTCTAATAGCAGCTCATCTTATCCATTTATTTTAAGTTAGGGTTTTTTTTGCCTTTGCACATACAAAGAGTGGGTCCACCACTGACAGACAGAGTGATATTACAGTGCCCTACCTAGAGATGCACTTGTATTTTGATATTTTTTCCTGCTCTGTCCATTTTTGTGGATGAATCCTCTATCATTCCATCACAAAGACCTTTATGATAGAAGATGGGAGAAAGAAATAATGGCTTCAGAAAGCCATTTTCCCTTCAAACAGTAAGTAAATATTATCAGAGATATGTGTGACAGTGATGGAGAAACCTGACACGGAGCCATCCCTTCCCGGGGAATCACTTGGCTTCTACTCTCCTCAGTGCAGCCACCACCAGCAGCTTCAGCAGGGAGTGTCGAGGATGACATTTATGAAGCCTCTGCAAGGTAAAACCTTCTGAAATGTCACCACTGGCAGTAGTTCTGGCTGCAGGGGCTGCTCCCCACGAGCCCCTCAGGGCAGCCCAGCCCGGCCCCAGCGCGGTTCCCGGCGCGGTTCCCGGCGCGGTTCCCGGTGCAGCCGTGGAACGCTGAGCAGCCCTCGCAGGGCCGCCTGTCCTGTGCTCCTAAGCCGTGTACGAGTCAGCATTGAACATTTATCGTTAAGCCCTGCTGCCAAGAAGAAAATTTATTTTGGGGCAATGAGAGGATTACAACCCAGCTTCTGATCTGCCACGATCCTGTTTTACACCAGGGTGACTGTTGGCTCGAGTTAAGTTACTGTGCTTTATGTGGAGTAGATGTAATCAGAACAAGGCTTTAAGCACCTATTTCTTCCACAGAAGTGTCTCTGGCTCACAAGGATGACAGGATGGCAGTACCAGCATCTCTCTCAGGACTGGAGAGCACAGACCTGTTACTAAATGGCCTAGATTTTTCTGAGGTGAAAGCAACAGGACTCAGCACTTTTGGAGGGGAACATTTTCTTGGGTTGACAACACAGATATTTTGTGGATGGTGGATGCAGAGAGAGCCCTGAGTGCCACAGCAATTTGCTGAGCTTCTTACACAGTTCTGGGCACATGTATCAAGATACTTAGATTCACTCCTCCTCCTATCCTGACTAAACCATCGTGGGCATTTCTGTCTGCAAGCTGCAAGATCACCTGCGTGCACTGTATGTGTAAAGCTTGGTCCTCTCCTCAGCTCTGCACGGATACAGCACTGGCATGTGCAGTCAGGGTCTGCCTGCAGCCTCGCTTCAAAACTAATTCCCAGGAGTCAGATGTCTAAGTAAAAGGGCAGCAGAGGACAGGAAAGCAGCCAACTCTCCTCTGTTAAATGTAGCAGATGATGTTACTTAGAGTGGGTGAGGAGTGCTCCCTTCCTCCTCGGTTGGGTGCAGCAGGGCTCCATCACCTCCATTTGCTCTTCCCTGCATCCTCCAGGATGCTGTGCTCCTCGCTGAGACATTACTCTGAGTTGGAGGAGGCTCTAATGCAGCAGGGTGTATTTACTGGCGAGCAGCTTTAGCTCATGACATTTCTCATGGCAGTCTCACGTGTTTGGAAGCTCAGCCCTGGCTGGGGGCCATGGCATGGGAGGTCAGACTTGGCACAGTGATGCCCAGGAGAGCCCTGAGCATGGGACTTACTCACACTGAACGGCTTTACAGGAGCCCTGCAAGGGCACAGCCAAGCCCTCCTGTCCACACGGACACTAAGTCCCCACCTGCTTCTCTGGGGGCAGGTGTTTTTGATTTATTTCAAGGAGGCACATCACTGACAGCTGGGGAAAGGTGTCTCACTGCCCTTTGACCTGTGACTCGGCTTGAAGAAAATGGGATGTCAGAATGCTCCTGCTCTGAAGATGCAGTCAGCAGCAGCTACTGGCATCAAGATGTTTAGATTCACTTGTTAAACTAGAGATAATTTCCATGGCATTGATAGAAAAAGGTAAAAAGGTGGTAATCTATATTCACCCCATTTTACAGCTCCTGCCTGCTGGGGTGGGACCTGCTGCTTCACTACTGTACCAGTCCCTGATGGTGCCCACAGTTTTGCCAGGAAATACTTGTAGCCTTATTGGATTTCAAATAGCTCAAAATGTCACTACAATCTGAAAATCAACAATTCTACCATTCTGATCAGAAAAGAAAGGATGGTCAGTTATGCTCTTAGTCTAATAAAACACAGAGAGGTCTCAGACTAAAAAAATAAAACACAGAGAGGTCTCAAACTAAAAAAATAAAACAAAGTACAAAGAAAAGGCAGTTCTATCCACATGAAGCACTAAGGCCATTTAGTCCTAATAGTTCTTTGAAACACCCTATTCAAAAAGGTGTTTGGAGTTCTTATCACATTCAGGAACTTGCTTAAAACATTTCTGGAATTATCTGAAATCCATTGCTAATTGCAATTGGTTTAGTGTGTTGAAATGCAGGAACCAGAGCACGCAAAAATTCCTTGGTTTAGCAACACTTCCTAAATGTACTGTGAAAAAGAAAAATAAACTTCATAAATGGTTGTCCAGTACCTATTTACTTACTGTGAGTTACAGTGAAACTCAGGCCTTTCAGTCCTGAAAGTCTTCACCACAAAACACACCCACTGACTAGAGGCAGCGCTGCAAACGCGTGTGAGCGTGTCCCAGGTAGCAAAATGAGTGCCAGGGGCAAGGGCACCTGCTGGGGGGGAAGACACTTGACATCCATCCCACGCTTTTTCTATCCCACGCTGCGTGGGGTGACATTGGGAAGGTCACTGCAGCTCTGTGTGCTTTCTGCTCGCTCTCTGGAGAGCGGCAGCGCAGGAAGAGGGGCGGTTTGGCAGCTCCTGACTGTACTTTTCTAGGGACATGACTCCTGCTGCTACTGCTCTTGTTTTCAAAACATACAATAATCTCAGTTTGGTCAAATAACAATCAAATACTATAATTTTAACCATGAAATCAATAGTCATGAAAATGGCCCCAGCTCATTATAGCTCTCTTGGGAAGTTTTCAAAGAGATAACGGCAGAACATTGAAGCTGGACTGGATCAAGCACTAATTGCAAAAAAGATGCAGGATAATTTTGCATCTAAATGTAAGAATATTTCTCAGTTATAACTCTGAAATAACATTCTCTTTTTGCAAATATTTAGGTGGATTCTTGTGTGTTCCTCAAGCTATTCCTTAATTTCTAAACTGGATCATCAGCTTCAGCTCAAATGATTGCTCGGTGTTCATCTGCTTGTCGTGGCTAAAAGCTTTATTTTCCAGTGGAAGGTAAGGAACAAACCATGTTTGTGTTGTGTAACCAGCACAAACACAGCCTAAGCCAAATCCCCATATCCAGTGGGCACCGGGCCAAAGCCATAACCAGTAAAAGAATAGCTGGAGCAAGCAACTCAAGGACAAGCTGTGGCTGATGCTTACACAAACAATTAAAAAAACATTCAGAAATAACCACTTCCATTCTGTGTATTTACAAAGATGCTGAGCAGCTCAGTTTCTATAGCGAAGAAACACCACATTATAGAATACTGCATATTTGAAAACATTAAAACCACCTGAACTTTGAAGAGGAAAGGTGCCTGTCTTTGCAGTGGCCTTGTGATTGCTGGAGTTCCTTCAGCATCCCCTTAAATCGCTGGCATTTGGCTCATTTGTGCCGCTCCTATTCAGTTGTTGACTGTGTGATTGAATTTACCATTTAGAGCCATTACCGCGTGTCATGAACTTTCTCAATCTGAAATGCGAGAATCTTCTCTTAAATACGGGGCTGCCGAGAGGGAGGTGTCGTGGGGGCAGGTCCCGCAGGACCCAGTGAGGGGAAGGAGGTGGAGAGATCTGAGGAGCTCTCCCAACATCACTTCCTTCTCTTCCCTCTCCCCGCTCACTGTTGCCTTCCCTCCCCAGTGCTCGACTTTGCGTCGTTCCCCTCCTGTCCGTGTAAGGAGCCCTGTGGCATCCACTCTGAGGACAGGTACCTACAGGGTGCACGAGTAGTTTTCCATACAAGGATGGATAAAAGGTGTGTTCGTCATCAGCCGGAGATTTCTGGCTTGAAGCTGAAACGTGGAAAAATTAAGAATATTATTTCCCTCCTTCCACGATCCATTTCCCTGCTCTGTAGCAACATTAGCAACAGCCAACAAGAAAATCATATCTGCAGAGGAAATTTCTGGGCTTGATTAATGCTGTTTGTCAGTTCAGCTGGGCAGAGCGGGGCTGTGTGGCAGCAAGTCTCGGAGCACAATCCTTCAGGCGAGCCTGAAAGGGCTGTAAACAAGCTATGAAAGTTTAATGACATTCAAATATCTGAATGACTCCTCAAATGGTATAGTGGTTAGGAATTGTCCTGTACGGCTTTTGTAAAGAATTCACAGGGTTAATGACTAAAGAATGGAGTTCTGGTAATCAATATAGTCCTCTGGCTCTATTGATTGGAATCGCCTGCTTATTTTGCAGCTAAGATTTTTTAGCCCATTCAGAACAAAGACACCCTAGGGGACTGTTAAGTAAATAGGCATTTAAGACTTTTTCGTTGCTAAGAAAGTAGTTAATTATTATTAGTGCTTAAAAGTCTCAATTTAGACAGAACATCCCAATGAACATCATAATTTTGCTAGTTTTCTGTATGTTTCATGTAAATGCATGTGTATTGGCAGCTGTTTAGAAGCGTGCACCTATTGGGCTGGAGAAGGTGCTGAGGGAAGCTTCAAACCAGGAAGGGCTGAAGGCACTGAGTAGGAGCTTTGCAGGGACCTTTACACAGAAAAGCATCAGGTCCCCAGACAGTGTCAGGGTGAGGACTGCCAAAAAATATGAATATGTGAAAGAATCCTTGTTGATCTTTTGCCGAAAGATGACATTCACAGAGGTTGAGGAAGATGAGTGCCTCAAAAGGGAGCTGGGCTTTATAGGTACAATGTTCTTCAAAAGAGAAAGTGCTTCACAAAACAAGCAACTTCCTATTTTGTGGTACACTTAAAGATTTTCTGCTGATGTCACTCAAATGTTGATGTCACTCATTCTGTTGATGACCATCAAATCACCTAAGGCAGCTGCCAGTACAGGGAACACTGTGGCAGAGCAGGGAAAAACACAAGTGAATGCTCCTTGCTTGGCAAGCAGCGTGCCTCAGCCTCTGAAAGCAGCTGGGAGCCGACTGCATTCCCTTTAGCAGATTTCAGAGAACGAGGGAAACGCAAGTTACACATCTCTGATGATGGGTGTGAACTGTACAGTCAGACTGAGCCTGCCCTGGCTTGCAGTGCTGCCCTGGCTCTACACTCCAGCTGAGGTGCCTCCTGCAGAACCAGCTGCAAACTTAGCCCCACACTTGGCCCTCAGATCAATCAAAGCTGACAGCTCCTGCTAGCTCTCCAATATTTTCACAGTAGAGCTGGAATCATTATTACTAACATTCTTTTCTTACAGCCACACAAATCCTAACTTATTTTTGCTTTTTTTTTTTTTTGTCATTTTCAACCAGAAGCTGCTCCTTGCTGGCAGAGGAAGGAGAGCAGAATGGCTCTTCCCCACTGAATGGCAGGTAATGATGGAGCTGCTTTGCATTTTGATGCCACTCTAGTTTCCTTTGCTCATTCAACCATTTTTGCTTGTTACACTTAGAGCTGTGAACTCAGTGGATCAGAGAAAAGACATCCATTTGGGACTTAAGCATAGCTGATCTTTTCCATCCCCCTTAAAAATTAATTATCATAGCTGCTTGCTCATATGGGCATTTGATAAAAACACAGATCATGCACCAGTCAACAAGCACTTATGCACCAGCTGAGACATTAAGAAAACATTACATTTCGTATATGATCCAATTAACAGCTTTTTCCCCTGACAATGATTTCCTGCATACTTAGGCTATTATATACAGTTTGGTAATATGTGGAAGTATTCATCACGCTTGCATTCCCTGACACTAATCCTGTTTGTAGATTCTCCTCGCTTTCCCCTTTCCAGAATTTAGAGTGGAGATTCCTGACTGCAGCCTGTACAGAGCAATGGCTGGATTTTAGCCATAAGTGATGTCACAAACCCATAAAGTGATAGATAGAGGCAGAAGGGCAGCTCTCTTCATAGTTTTACACACATCTTAATTTTTTTTCTACCTTGTACAGCTGTACCCCCAGTGCCTGTGTACATGTGACTCTCCAGCCTTGGTGGACTGCTTACCAACACTTGGTAACCTCCACTCCTTATCTTGTCCAGTCTCTAATGGAGATATTGTCCAAAAGAGAAACCCTGAATCTGAATTTTGAATCTCAATGCAAATCTCCTGCTGTCAAAAAATCCTGGGAAGTGAATTTGAAGGTTTTATTGCACCCAAGTAGCAGTCCCTTGTTTTGGTTACTGTTGAGGTCTGTCCGTCTGCATAAGAAACACCAGCAAGCAAAACTGTTGATTTAGTTTTCTGGAAAAGGTTTACTTACAAAGGAACGATTATGGCAACTGTGTAATGATACCCACGATGGGTGCAAGATCTGAAAATCATTGCAGGTCTAATGCAGAGAAGCATTAGACAGATCAACGCTCCCCAGGATTTGAGCTGGGTTGCAGCTGATTTCAGATCAGCTTGCAGAGTCTTCTTTGCTGTAGTTTTACTGAACACCATAAGGCTGGAGTTGGGTAAAATGGGAGGTAGAGAAAATAGGGGTTTCTCAAGGGTTTCTGAAACTTAGGTGAGAATTGCCTTGAGAAGAAAAATGGGAAGGAGCTATCCCTGATTTTGTTTCCACTGTGGAGCATTCTTAAAAATTGACAAATGAAAGCCACATAGCACTTCATATAACACAGTCTTTTACAGTGAGTAGCACAGATTCAGTCACCTTTTGAGAAATTTGGTAGGGAAAATTACTGCACGATCTGGGATAGAGAAAGGAATTCTTAGTGGCCTTTTGATGAAAAAAACAAGCTCAGAAGCATTTCAAGTTAAGACACTGAATTTGACCCAAAAAGGTCTTGATTTTTTTTTAGAATTTTTCTGGATCATCAGTGAAGAAAAATAATCTGGTTTGTTATGCAGTGTAAAGACCTATTGCACGTTGCCAGGAATGTGATTGTGAAGAAATAGCTGTAAACCAGTGCACATTGACATCAAATGTGTAGCCATTAAGAAAGGAGAAAAAGGAAGGTCCAAAGCTAGGGAATTAATGCAATGTTGCCCAAGGGCTACATTCAAGTATATTTGTTTTCTGAATTTGTAGTTTTAACTTTGCTGAATCCATCTGTTATTTTCATATGCAAACGCTCCTCTCCTCCACTCTTTCTGTTCTCTGGGTATCTTTTCCTTCTCTTTTTGTTTTTAATTTTTTTGTTTGTTTCGGTTTGGTTTTTTGTTTTTGTGCTAACTCCTCAGTAACACGCGAGATCTCCCTGAAGTGTGGAGTCAGAGAACATTTTGGGTTGCCAGGCAAGGTGATGTTTATGCTGGGACCCTGTAGAAGTTGGGGCTTTACCTTTGCAGGCCACAGAGGAAACCGTCCTGTGAAGGACACAAGGATCCTCTGCACAGTCTCTCTGCACAACTTATTATGAACTTACCATGAAAAACTGAGGAAAGGCAGAAGTAATTATTTTTTTCAAGGATGAAAGTATTGATGTAAGTTAGGTTCAATTTGTAACGTTAAGTCATGAGCTTTAATAATACAGAAACAAAAAGAGAAAGAAAACCCCAGAATACGGAGAAATGTTTACCACGTGGTTCTGTCTTCCAAGATGACAGGTCTGGGTTCCTTAATTGACTCTCTGCTAAAGGAAATTACATGTGCCTGAAAATAAGTCAAGGTGCTCCCTTTTTATGAGATGCTGAAGTCCCATGCCAGCACAGCCAGGCACACAGATGGGGGACACCTCTGGTTTCTAACAGCCTGTGCTGGTGGCTATCACATGGAGTGACCCATCCCACAGATGCCATGAAAATCATGGCTATTTTTATTTTGCATTGAAAATGGTGCTAAGCTTTGGAGGATCAAAGTTCTCTTCCAGGCTCTGCCAGAGATTCACCGTGTGACTTTACTCTGTCCCCACAGACTCTTTTTACTTCTAGATCTCCTTCTGTATAATGGGAACAATGACATTGGGCCATCTAAAAGAAACCCTTCAACATTCCTTCCAAAAAAGCAGTAATACTCATCATGGAGATGTAGGTGACATAAGATTTTTTTTTCCACTAGAAATGTCTCTCTCCAGTAGATATGCAAAATATGTCTTTATGGTTTCGTTATTTACCATGGTGTTTATGAATTACAGAGAAGTCATCTTATACCTTGGTATTCAGAGTAATGCAACATACTTACTAGAAATCCACCTAAGCAATTACTTTTCTGATCTATTGCCAGATTCCTTTCATACCAGCTGCAGCAGCTTGCAAAAACCTAACAAATAGCATTTTACATAGGCTTGTAGTCTATATTCAGTTTTATCTGATTATTTTTAGCACAGTGATTTGAGAATCCAAATTACAGCTAAGAAAATGGAAAATTCATTTTCCAACAATGCCTTAAGCTTCACTACCATTTTAGAGTAGAACATTTCTGTGATGGCCTTTGATTCAATCCAGGCTGAACGAAAGACATTTCATCACCACAGAATGCATTTCTTTATTTGCCTTGGATCTATGATTCTGTCAGTATTGAGAGAAAAGAAAAATCAATGCTGCACTATAAACCTCGGGCAGCCCCTGGCCAACGTGGTCAGCATGGTGTGAGCAAAGGAAATGGCAGGGGAAAAAAATTGACCGCTCAGCAATAGTGTGGCACAGTAACGGACAAAGCTCTGGGCTAATAACAGCTTGCAATTACACATGGAAAGCCAAAGCTTGTAGGGCATTCAGTACGAAGGGGATGTAATACAATTTATTGAACCACCGGTTAGAGTTCTGCAGCTTCTCAATAAAAAAAAAAAAAGGGCTATGGACCTGTACTGCTTAAAAGACAGACATATATGGTGCCAGCAGGGGAAGGAGACTTGAAGAAAGCAGAAAGCCCTTCCTTTTTATGTCTTGGATAGTGAGCAAGTGGGAGAATGCAGCCTATTTATGCTTTCTAAAAATACACCGGCGAGGCTTAAAGGGACAGCCCTGCTGCCAGTGCCTGGCTGCCTCCACACACACCCCCTGAGCCAGCGTGGCCAAACACATCCAGGCACTGCATTTTAATTCCTTATTCATACTGCACCAGTGCTGACAGCACACTGTACGTCCTGCCACTCTGAAAAGGGGAAAAGCAGCATGACAGAAATCTTTACTCAGGTACCATTACTTATCTGAGAGAAGCAAGGTGTTTCTGCAGGAGAGCATAGTATTAAAATACTAGTTAACCAGAAGGAAAAATCTTGAACTAAAAAGAGGAATCACTGATAAGCATGTTCTTGAACAGACAGAAATGAAAAATTTTGACTAAAAGCCTGTGTTTTATAGTGATCAAAGGAGGTGGAGGCATGTTTGGGTCGGTCTGGCTGCCGTAGTGAAGGTCAGCACTGCACACTGAGGCCAACTCCCTTCTGTCCCCCACAGTGCCCTTTACCAGGTGGGACAGCTGGGGACACTGTGGCCACAGGTGGGGCACAGCCCCAGTCCCAGCCACCTGCTCCAGTGGGGTTTGTGCACCCACCAGGATGGAGCAGGCTCTGTTAGGGGTGTGTGGCCATGGAGCAATCTTGGGGAAATACATGCAAACACGTGCTGTGCAGGTTGCAGCATTTGTGTTCCCAGGGGTAAATGATGCTCTTCAGATGGTGATGAAAAGTTTTGTCACTCAACTGCATGAAAACAGGAGGTGCCAAGTATCGCCCAGTGTGGGCTGCAGCCCACAGGCAGGTGCTGGCAGGGCTGGGCTCAGCAGAGAGCTTGCCTTGGAGTGATCCTGGACTTGGATCTCTTTCTGCCCATGTTTGCCTAAGTGCACATTTACCAGACCAGCTCTTAGCATTGGTTTTGGGCAGTTGATGTAATTGCTGCCAAACCAGTAGCAGGTTGCTCAGAGCCCTGGTTTAGAGTTAGGATTAATTTCCCCCCCCAAGTTAGCACAATACAGCAGGAATTTTAATACCCAGCATCAGATCCTGCACTTCCTGGGGGATCCTGATCTTTGCAGGGCCACGTGGGCCTTGCAATTGCCTGACCACGTTTGTATGTATTGCAAGAAACACTGCTTCTAAAATTTTTGGCAAATGTTGTAGTACTTGTTCCTAAGTACTACGACGATGTGGTGAAGTGTGCATTGAAAACAACTGAAACAATGGCCACAATGCGTCTGGTTATTTTGCGTTCTTAGTTGAAGTCAAGCTCTCCTCACAATGCAATACAGCTACAAGATTCCTCATCCTCAGTAATAAGTAACAGAGACAGCTTTCTCTTTATTGTGACCAGAGGAGTGAGACCATGAGTACAGCTACGGGGTACTATCCCAGCACAAATCTGGCCCAGAGATACTTTTGTTTAATCTGAAATGTAATTTCTAGAATCCCAGCCTAAATATTTCACCCTTCTATATTTCCACATCAGCCTCTTCTTCTGGTACAATTTACGGCTCCAGTGGCTCCTCCAGGCTTCCCTGGCACAGGAGGCAGGCTGCTGCCTGCAATCACCTCCAGCACCACAACACCACAATTGCTGCACGAGAGGATGCGGTGCATCTCTTGTGACAATTATGGCAGGGACCCCATGACTCCGTTCCCCGCGCACTAAACCAGCCCTGCGCCAAGCTCTGCAGCCGCTCGGCAAATCCCTTGCCCGTTATTGTAATTAAGTCCTTCTACATGACACGGCGCAAGAGATAAGGGATTAGTGTTTGAGACGTGAGGAACTCGCTGGAGTGAGGTGGTGCCGGGCGCGGGGGCTGCGGCGCAGGACCGGCATATCTGACACAGAGGGAGCCCCTCGTCAGCGGCTTCTCCTCACAGTCACAGCGATGGGGGAGGAGGATGCGAGCGCTGACCATCCCCAATGTCACCTGCAGAGAGCCATTAGCCCGCTCAGCCCTCTATTCCTACATGCTGAATCAAATTAATCTAACAAAAACAGATGACCTGTGAGCTCAGCCTGCCTTACAGCAAAGTCAAATGGGAGCGAGGGGCAGCGGCAGCGAGAGAGGCAGGGAGGAACCGCGCTGTCCCCGCAGCCCCTCGCTGCGGCCTCCCGCCGATCTCCCTCCATCGCCGGCTGTCACGTCCACGCACCTCAGCCACACGAGCCCCCGCTTGTCTACCTTGGGCTGGCTCTGTGCTACCCCCTCCATTACACACGTCCACACACACACACAGAGCTGCTGACCTAGAGGTGTTAGCCACTCCGCAGCTGCCGTTCTTCTCACATTAATCTATAGGAATCAATGGACATTTCATTAGAGTAATCAAGTGTGGATGCATCCCGCATTTATATCCCGCACCTCCCCCCTCCCCCCAGCTGCTTTCACAGGCTAATTGGTCCTACAGCAAAGACTATGTGGATATTTTTCCCTACAGATGAGTGTCAAGAGCAGTTTTTTACTGCTGGTTGAAATACCTATCAATAGAGAGGTAGTATAAAAGCCTTCACCCATCAGGCGGTGTTGCTGATGCTAATACATTATGCACTCTCTGTTCTCGCACCCTCAACTCTCTCCTTTACACCTTTTCCCCATACTACTGAGTCATTTATGCTGACTTCCATAAGAGAATTAATCCGTTGCATTTTCCCTTAAAAAGAAAGGATTGCAATTAATACTTCTCTATCAGTTCACAATACATTGAGGGAAATTCTCACATAATTATATTTCACCAGAAAGCTTTTTACTTTTCCAGCCAAATCTCTTCATCTTGCTTACTATGATATCATTTTGCCAGGTATTTTGTGGCTCATATGCACATTGGTTTACAATGACCTCTTGTGAAAGGCACCAGCACTGTGTTCAGCATCCTTTGCTGCCTGGGAGGGGATGCTCTCCCTCTCTGTTCAACTCTGCAAAGACAGCAGAGCTTTAGCAGGACTCAGGGGGTGCTGAGAAAGGTCCCAAGAGCTGCTGTCCCTAAAATGCGTATATGACAAGAGTCTGGTGACCAAGTGGGGTCCTCACAGTTGGGGGGCCAGGGGCTTTGTTCAGATCATATTTTTTGAGGCCATGAGAAAATGTAATGATACTTGCTTGAACAGAAAGTTTGAAAGTGAAATTTTTCATTAGATCACAGACTTTTAATTCAATAATAATTTCAAAAGCTTTTACAGGAAGGTGGACACCCAACAACACATATTTAAGATGTATGAAAGCTTTAGAAATGCCATTGTGGAGAAGGAGGCAGTGCAGGGAAGGCAGGCAGTGGCTCAGGGGTGCCTCTTGAGAAGGGCTGCTGGGCCATGGTGGGTAAAGGCTCTGCATGGGCACCCTCCACTGCAGCAACCCTGCAGCAAAGATGAGGGTTGTGTGGAAATTCATCATGCTGCACCAGCACCCTACACAATGCTTGGCCTGCGGAACCTCCAAGGAGGAGGGCAGGAGCTCCGGAAGCAACACGGATGGGAGCTTTGGCTTCCCTTCAAGTTGCAACTAAACTTTTCTCTCCTGGTAACTGTATTTGACAATTAGAAAAACGAGCTGAATTAAAAAATCACTGACTTGCAGTAAAGCTTACCGTTCTGGTATGGTATCTTTCAAGTTGTGTCGGACCTGAAAAAAACCCCCGTATGTCCTAAGCAGAAAAGCACTTGAGCACCAGAGTTTCAATTAACAACAACAACAACAAATTCCTTTCTTCTTCATCCCATTTTTAGAACTATTAGCATGAGTTACATGGGTTTACCCCAGGTGAAAGTATAGCCCCACCGGCTGCTGGTGCTACAGCACACTGTTTGCAATGTATTTGGATATATTGCAGGGAAGTGGAATTTCTTCTACCTTCCTGACTTTTCCAATATGGCATGCAATTTTCAGTTTTGTTTAATGAACACTATACAGGCTTTTTAGGTTTTTTTTACTAAACCCTGCTTTTTGCTTATGGCCAAATTCATGAAACTGCAATGAAGAAAAATGAACCCGCTGAAGGGGATTGACCCCAAATGCTCAAGACCAGGTCTTTCAAGACTAACGAGAGAGTTTGCATTTGCTTTTTCTGCCAGATCTCTTTCCCGAGGGCACACTGCATAATGCAAAAAGAGCTATGTGAAGTTTGGTGCAGAGGATGAAAATAGGACCATTCGGCTGTTTTGCAGAGATGAGGCTCTCTTCCCCTTCCCCCTCCACACGTTTTTCACTGTAAGTGAAAATGAAACTTGTGCTTTTCAGAGGAAATGGCTGCTAAAGGTTAAAGGGTAAGTCTTCCTTGCTGCAAGCATACATTTTTGCAGGCTGAATCTTATCCATGTGGCTAGCAGCACTCACACTGAAATAACTGCACAGGGCTTGGAGGAAGAGTAGGGAAATAGAGGGCAAGAGCATCAAAAGAACATCCCCAAATCGATTAATCACTCTTTTTTATTCCTTCTTTTAAGTTCTGGCCATCTCCTTTTGCATATTACACATTCCACTGTAGAAACAAGATCATTATTCAGAGGTGGAGGGCGTGTAGCTGCACCTGGAAAGGGCAGTCGTTGTGCAAGGAAGCAAGAGCATTTCTCCAGGGCTGCCATGGGGCTTACCTACCACGAGGGCAGGCAAATTCTGGGCAACAGGTAACTGGAGCCTTGAGTCCTTGCCCTGCCATGCCGACCAATGAGCATATTTGTGCAGCTGATGTACCCACATAGAAATACAATGTCACACGTCACAAGTCATGGGGAAAAGAGCAGGGGGAGGAAGCCCACCCCAGCTTGCCTCTGTGCTTGCTTTCGTGGTGAGAGCACCCACCATTTGGCTCTTGGGTTTTTTTCTGGTGAAGGAAGCCACGGTGAAACAGTATCTGAATGGTCCTGAAAGTAGTTTCTTGGACATTTACATATATTCTGTTTAGTGCAATGCTCCTAGGAAATATTTGACCTCAAGCAAACACACTCATTAGTATCCATGTGGAATTCAGAATATTCCTGGTAAGTCTGTTTTATAAAATACAAAATAGGATGAACAAAAGTCCAGTCAAAAACACACCTTCCAGCAGCACACAGTTTGCAGAATGCAAATGTGAACAAGATTGAGTGCATTGACACAGAACATAAATGGAGAGTAATAGAGCACAAATGTATATCCATAAAAATTACAACAATTTAGCTTTAAATGAAGACATTTAAAGTTGTTATAAGATAGCAAATCCAGATTTGAGAGGGAGTCAGCGTTTTCTTCTTATTCCTTCTCTCCCACTTGTCCCTCAAAACCAAACACTGAACCAAACACCTAGGGGATGGGTGATGGGGTTTGGTGTGTTTGCCTAAGCTTCAGTGAAGCAATATTCCAAAGGATGCAGAGTCGGACAGGGGGAGGGATGGCTGGGAAATGGTTGTGGCCAAGCTCCGTTTTCGGAAGGCTGCGGGTGCCAAGTCTCCCAGCAATCCGAGGGCAACAGACTGCCCAGCAGCTGCCCCTGCTCCTTGAGGCTGGCACCTGCCTCCCCAGGCAGCCCCACAGCTCAACACTGGGCAACACAAGGGAAACAGCACAGGAATGGTTCTTGCTGGTTTGAGATTACTCCTGCCCAGGAAAGACTACTTTAATTTCCTTCTAAAAAAGCTGAAATGGCCCAAGTTTAAAAAGCTCCTCGTGCTTGTTCTGTAAAGCACCTCTTATTTATATACCTTAAAACCAAAATGTATTCAAAAAGTTCACATCAGGAAAAGAAGAGAAACTAGAGAGTTTTTCTGAGTCTGGACTTTCTGGTATCCAAGTCAGTTAATGGACTACATTCAGCTTTCAATGGCCCCAGGTTCAGCTTTCACTGGCACTGCTGTGCCTTTTTGCCTCTGACCTCAGTGGAGCTTTCTTTGATTTACCAGCCACTGACAGGTGAGAATGAGCCTCCAGATACCTCAGCACTTCTCCACTTTGCTGTGGACATAGGTACACACCCGCTTTCCCTTAAACCTGTAACACACGCTTTTAATTTGCTGTGTGAATTTTCATTGAACTTTACTCCTCAACTGCTGCAGATGTGATTTCAAAGATTACTGAAACTGGGTCTGCACAGATTTTAACTTCTTTATGAGAGGCAAAGCAAAAACCTCACCTATTTTATCTTGCAGTAGGAATATTGATAACTTCCATTTTAACTGATCCCTTGAAGCCAAAAAATTCCTGATAAAGCCAGAAACATGTATGTGTTGGTCTACATTAGATATGAAGTTGTGCTGATATTTGACATTCTTAGCATGGACCATCTTGATGTAGCCTCCTGAATTTTTTGGATAACTTTCTTGGGTAAGTTGAGATACCTGAAGGGTGCATTAAGATCTGCACAAAGTCATTGGATGATGTGCCCTAAAGGGTCAGAAATATGATTTTTTTCCCTCAATGACAAATGAATGCATAGTCTTTTCTGACACTACAGATTCCCTTTTCCCCCACAGAGATGTAATGAAGGCAAGTTATTTGTATTCAGCCTGCTGCATAAAAGTTGTGTGGGATAAACACCTTTTCCACTTAAAAATGACCGAAGCAGCAGTGAAAAGATGAGGACATGGAGAAATGGTGCTCTCTTTCATAGTGTTGTGTTAGCTGAGCTCAAATGTGAGAGCTGTGCCGAGGAGTTTTGAAGACAGTGATTCTCATGTGGTGTGTCTGTAGCGTGCAGGGCACGGATCCCAGCTAGTCCCCGTGGTTTGTGGGCAAGTGGAAAGCACCAGCAAACAGGTGAATGAAGTGATCTCAGCCAGCATCTTCCTGAGCTCTTGTTTTGGAAGGAAATTTGGAAGATGGCATACCAGTCTTGGCCCTGCTGATGGGTATCAGAGGCATCAGTCACTAGAACAACACCAAGGTATCCATATTTCATCTGAAATTTCCCTCCATGACAAGTCCCTGCCTTTTTTTTGCACTGCATATTTGAGCTTCTTCAATCCTTCTTAGAACATATCTACCACAAAGTCAGTCCTAGGCAGCATGCTGCCAGCAGGGTGGCTGAAGACTTCCCAGACTTCTTGCTTTTCTCTGCTTGGTTCCAGTTGTTTACAATCAGTCTCTTTCTGCACGTCAGTTGCTTCTGTGCAAGGTAAATTGAGTGCCCAGATTCACTTTTGCCCTTTTTAGCAGAGTTTTCCTGCCTGATGCACTCTGTGCTCACAGGAGTACCGTTTTTTAGACCTCCTTTGGCACAGAGTGACTCTAAGGGGCAGCGGGCACACTGCAACTGGAATAAACCAAAACTTTTCCAAGAATTTATACACTGCATAGAAAAGTGTGAAGCTGCTGACAAAGTTTTCGTATAGAGTATTAGAAAATACATATCAAAGGTTTTTTAAAATTTTACTTCTATAAAGAAGAAACAAATGCACTGTGAGAACTGTATTGAGATCTCCAGAAATTCCCCTTATTTTTTATCTTTTACCTGCCCAGCCAGAAGAAGAGGCAGTCCAGGAAAAAGGTATTCTAAGAAAAAACATTTATGTCCAAAGGCCCAGGCTGTACATTATTGATAATGTGTAAAAAGCCCATGCACTTGGTTATCACTAGAACTTGTCTGGAGATGGGGATTAGACAGCATCATCATCTATGGCTTTATAAAATAACTGATGGTCGTCCTTGCATTTTAATAGCTGCAGCTGATGTGTAACTGATCACAAATGTCTTCATTCTCTGCCCTGTGAATCACCAGTACCGAGGAATAACAAAAATTAGCACTACTTGGTAGTCACAGACAGTACAGTTAATAATGTAAAGGTTTGAATCAAAGTATAAAAGTTTCTGTTAAATCATCTGCCACTCTTTACTTATAGAGCATATACCAAAATGCATTGTTCTTCTCAAACAAGAGCATAGAGCTCTATGATACTGCTGCAGACCTTTGGAACAGGAAAAGGTCATTCTCTGGAAAACAGCAAAGCTGCTCAGGACCCGTATGGAGAATCAGGGGGTCGGGCTGACAGCAGAGGATGGGAGCAGATAAAACTCCTTCCAGGAGAGGTTCTAGATGGGGCAGGGGAAGGGATTACATTAATCCCTGTCCCACTCACAAGCTCTACTGGCCTTCAAAAGGTATTCTTGAGCTGAAGTGTTGGATCTGTTTAGAGGATCTTCATAAAATGTCATGGAGCCAGTTTAGAGAAAACGGATCCACTTCCTTTCATCTGCCTGGGGGGTTTTGGCAGTTGTTGGGGCTTGAGGGTTTGCTAATGGCAAGAAGAAAGGCTCTAAAGTGGTAGAAGTAGGAAAGGAATCATGCTGATGCATGCAGGCAGACTGTGCTAAGGTTTCATTTCCATGACCAAAGTCTTGCAAAGGCCAGCCAGTGAAAACAAACACAAACCCGAGGACATGCCACTATCTGCTTTCCTCATTTTCACAGACAGCTCTAATCATAAACCAAAAGCTTTTGCTGTGACAAGCACCCACTGTGCAGAGCCCTCCCCTTTGCCCAGGTATGGCACCTTGGCCAAACTTTGTTTTGGCGTTTCTGACCCTACTTCCTTCAAAAAAGAAAAAAATTTCAAAGTACAAATGTTGGTAACCATTTTTTTAAAACGGGTCAGATTTTTAAGGTGAATCACCTCAAAAAAAAGAAAAAAAGACTTCAGAGCTTGCAGTGCTTATTGCCTTACAATGTGTTGCTGGCAACGATAATTTTAATATAAAGCAATAAAAGAGGAGGTGTGAGGACTGTAGCACTGCAACTTGGTTGCTTGGCCACAGAAGGTTGTAGGGAAGGGGTCCCATGAACTATTGGGATCCCATGAATAGCCCCCCCTGGCTATTTGGAGCGGGGGCTGAGCACAGCACTTTGCCAGGCAGGCCCCGAGTTCCAACAGCCCTCTGGGCCACACGCTATCGTCTCTATTTACAGAAGTTGGTGGACTTTCCTCCACAGCTAAATCGGCTGACAGCCTCAGAGATTGGCTTTGAGTTTTTGGTTTGAACAAATCAATGAACTACAAGGAAAACTACAAAAACAACAACAAAAGAAATGGTTTCTGAATGTTACCTGAAAAACCACCGTTTCAAAAGAAAAATCTCTAGTGAAAAAGATACCTGGAGCAAGGCAAGGGAAGAAGTTCCTCCTGCAATACACAGATCAGTGCAAAACCATAAAACACTCCAATAGCCAGTTGCTGTTTATTGCATATATTCTGAACGAAAGGCAGATGTGATGAGAGTCACTTTTAGGCTGCTTGAGTCCATCAATAGAACTGCCAAATAATTTCTAGTGGAACTCAGAAAAACTATAGTTTTTAAAGTTGGTTTGTGATGTGACCCACACGTGTGCTAGCCCCAGAGGATGATAATGGCCTTAGCACTTTCTGAGTGAAGTAAAACGTGAGTAGGAAGATGTAGATGGAATTTCAATTTTCATCATCAACTTTTCAGCCTAATTACATTTAATTCACATGTGATCAACCCTACCCCATGGAGGGGTAAGGAAGGGAGGGGGCAGAAGAGAAAAATGTGAAGGTGACTTGAACAGCTTGAGTACAAACATCAATAAAGAAATGTTTATGGTAATAATCCCTACTTCTTACACAATACTGAAAATAGATAGCACTGTACAAGCATTAACTCATCAATGACCTAATTAATGGTTCAGGCAAGGACCCCACTGGAGCCTTGCTGCTCTGGAGGGGCCCTGTGCATCCATAGGGCATTGACCCCCCCATGGAGGCTTGGGGAACAGCGCCAGAAGCTGTCCTGCTTGCCAGCCCTGCAGCCCAAGGCACGGTGCCACAGTGTCCTTTGGGTACATTTGGGCTGGCGAGACAGAGCAGCTTCCAAGAAGCACCTTTGGTGGGTTCTCAAAGGGGAAAAGTGGCAAGGGGCAAAACTCACAAACAAAACACCTCTTACCTTAAGGATGCTAAATACACGTGTAAGACATTTACTTAGGGTAAACTGTCCTATATCTGGAAAGCTGTTTAATGCTATGCTGGCATTGGTGCTGTGCCTGTGAACTTCAAGAGGTTCACAAACCAAGTACACAGATGGAGACACTACCAGCAGGTGCCTGAGAGAGCATTTCTCTGCTTATCCCTGCCCAGAACTGTTACCTGGAACCACATCCCAGTGCTACCCCAGCAAAAGCTTCAGGGGTGATTGATGCAAAGGGAATTAACTTGCTGAGCTGGTTACAGATACTGCAACAGGTTTCCAAGGGTTCCAGCCCAGTTAGAAATACTTTGCCTGTTTCACTTGGGCACAGCAGGCTCAAATTCAGGCTGAGCTTCAACGCCTGCAGAAATGGCTGCGAAAGGCAGAGCTGTAAAGCAGCTGCTGGTGAACTGGGTTCTCTGTCAGCACAGCCACAGGGAGGAAGGAGGTCAGCACAGCACAGCGCACGCAGCCCTGCTACCCTCCCACTCCCACCTCGTGCCCAGGGCAGCTCCTCACCCTGCAATTGACTGAGCCTGGCTCTTGGCAAAGCTTTCCAGTAGGAAAGTGTTTGGCTGGTACAAAAGATAATCCTGAATCATTTGTTCAGGGCTCACAATAACAGAAGGGCCATCTGTTTGGTGTGTCTGACTTACACAGAATATACAAATCTAGCTGTGAAAAGTAAAGACTTTATTTATTTAACAATAATTAGGAAGGTTATGATGCTATATAATCTAATGCTGGGCACCTTTACAGGTTAGAACTTCCTACAGTAGTATTATTTAAAAATATATTTCCATTTATTTTGAGAGATTAAGTCTGGCTTGCATGGGAATGGAGATGTTTCAGGTTTATGAAGGGTTTTCTGTGCATTTTCACAAACTTAGGTGAATTTTTTATTGTTTATGTCAAAATGAAGTTATATACATCAAAGAGTATTGTGAGTTTTCAAGTCTGAGGTCCAAACTCATTATTGGTGTAACTGCTGTAGAAGTAACCAATAATCTGACCCAGATTTTGGACTTTAGACAAAGTTTATCATCCCTGAGGATTACGTAGAGTTTACTTATCAGGAGGAGAATACAATCATCTTTCTCTGCCCCTTGTCTAAGGAGTGGACTTTGCAGCCACATTTAGCAGTGGATGCCTTGTCTGGGAAATGCCTCAGCGTGCTGTATAATGAATGGGAATTGCTAGAGCTGAGTGCTGGGAAGAAATTGTGCTGCCCTGCTTCTGTGTGTGGAGGCACATGCAAGCAGGCTGTGTGTCACTGGGATTTGTAGATAACCAAAGCCTGAAACTCTATGGTTTATAGTTTACTGATGCAAGTTCCTGCTTTTCATTGATCTTCATTCACTAAATCTGGACATTTGACTACTAGAAAGAACCAAGTAGCTTTTAACTCCATCTTTCTCCAGTGCCTATGAAATGTGTTGTTTTGTTTTAAGGAAGTGGCAAAACTGAAGGAGAACCCCTGCTTTAAGCATCCTAAATATCTGGAGAATTTAAAACCCAGGCTGAACCTGGGTTACATTTGTATTTTGGGCTTCCTTTTATGTTTTATAGGGAAGTAATTGATGCATGTAAAGTGCTTCTGTCTCATACTGAGAACAGCAGCATGTAGTGCCCCAACATTTAATGTGACAAATTCCTGGTTTTAATATTCTGTTAGGTTAACCTGGGCCATCGTGTGTCCCTGCTTCATTGCTCAGCTGCAGTTCTACTGAGCAGCCTTGCAAAACAGATGAAGTATGGGGTGGTTATTGCCCAAAATACAACTGGATTTCATAACTGAACCCTCAGAGTTTAGAATTTATGCCAGTGCTACCTATGGTTGTTAAATGCCATTCACCCCTAAGAAGCAGCCCACACTCACACAAAACATCTGTGTGATTTAGGTTGATGTGGTGCTTTTCAGGGTCCAAAGCAGGACTGATATTATTATTTCTAAACAAGAGAGAGGAGAAATAAAATATCTTCATTTAACCTCTAAGGAAAAATACACCTGTTAGTTTCAAGAGATTTAGACTTTCTTATAAGTGTGCTACAAACAGATAGCTCCAGACATGAGGTGAAAACAGCCTGTGTTTCTTTAAAAGGACCTAGCCAATCTGTAAAGGTATTTTTCTCTTATGCTTGGATATTTAATGTACATTGCTTTACTTTTGGCTTAACAGCTTTCCTGTTTAAATCACTGAAACACATCAGCTAAGCAAAACTGCATTTTGCAGACCCATGACTGAAGTGTTAACATATTGTGGTTTCAGAAAGCATAAAAAGGACAGACTAGAGGAAGGGAAAAAATTTTCATTAAGGGATTAATTAGACAAAACAAGGCAATAAAAGAGACTCCAAAAGGCTCACTCTTCAGAGATTTCCATAATTGTGCTCTTTACAAATGAGTTTAATCACCCAAAGGAAGAACCAACTGGCAGGTGAGGAAGTGGTCAATAAGTAACAATAACTGACCACTGCATTACTGGGGTATCTCATACACATCAGGCCCCATATCCGGATTGCTAAAGTAATGCAATAATGAATCCTCACCCGTCTTTGTAGCACCGTGGTGAGTTCCTGAGAGCTTGTTCTATTCTGGGGAGAAACCAGTCCCACTTAGATTTTTCCCTGTCATCTAGGGGCTGCTAACACACATACAGGATGCATATTTTGGAGGACAAATAAATCAATAAAAATAAAAATCAAAACAAATCAGAAATATGGTAAATAAACAGTCTGATGTGATTAACCGAGATATTTTCCTTCTTTTTCTTCTGTGCTTGGTCCTCAAAAGCATTAGTGGCATAAACAATAGAAGAAAATCAAATGAATATGTAAAGTATCTCATCTCTTCCCACACGTAATAAAGTGAAAACAAATGTTCTCACTTCTACAAACTCCAGCACATCAAATTAATAATGGAAAACATCACATCAAAGCACTCATTGTGCTCAATAGCCTGTGGCACATTTGGACTCATCAATAGATGTTCAACAATATTACAACTTGTTTAAATCTTGGTAAAGTAGTGTTATGTACTATTGTTATTGACTTTCTTTTTCTAATTATCACCCAAAGGTGACAGATGATACAGCACCAATGATCAGACTGTTTAAGAGCTGAATCAGCTTAGAATCCCAACTCATTAAACCTCAGCAAGACTAAAAGATTCCTTGGACTTTAAGGCTAAAAGCTTCACTCTGCTGACAATATTTTGGTCAGTTATACAGGGGACACAATCAGGAGATTTAAGGCATTTTTCACTGAGAGCGTCTTTGGAGATTTTAAGGATTCTAGTACACACAAGTGCCTAAATATTTAGAAGTATATAAAATCCATATAGCTGTCATGATGAAGCAAATATCTGCAGAATCTCTTTTATTATGCTAAACCTTCCCTTGAATCTATTTAAGCTAATAGTAAAACTGTTCTTGATTTTAATAGAAGCTGAATTCAACAGGAGTTGCAGAGCCATGGGTATTTGAACCCATTTCACCCAGGGTGGTCAGAAGCAGAGATCCCATTAATATTTTAGTGGTGTGTACCAGTGTACCTCAGCCTTGCACCAAATTCCTTCTTTTCTCAGCCAGTCTGGCAACATAATGTGGCATTCTTACCTCAGCTTTAGAAAACTGGACTAAACTAATGTATTCCTTTCTGTTGCTTCATTGGATATAGGTTAGGAACAATACTCCCGATGTTATCCTGATATTAGGAAGTGATGGCTGTCTCTAAAAGAAGAGCTGAATCAGATTTCTGAAGCTAAAAGTAAAGCTAATGAAGGGATTAAATCAAACTAAGGGATGGGGACTAAACTCGCATCTTTTGTAACTGCATTGAAAAGTAAGCTGTAACACTCCCTGACTGCAATGTTTGATACTGGTGTTTAGTCTGAAGATGCTTTTCCAGAGCAAGTAAATCCTCACCTGGACAAGCTTCCATTTCCTTGGCAGTGACCAGAACCAGAAGCGTTGTCCTCCATACCTTGCACTGAAAGGCCAAACATTTTAGCTCAGTGTGCTGTCCCTCAGTCAGAGCTCAGATGGTACATTTCCCAAGGAGCTGGGTTACTTCTGCATGCAGAGCTGTCAGAATTAACTTCTAAAATCAGGCAGTAGTCACTCTAGTCTCTGTATCAAGTTTGTCCCACTCAAGCCCCATGTTATAAATCAGAATAGTAGTTACTCAATTTGCCAGGTCACATTCCTTACAAACAAAGTAAATGAAACTATTAGGTGCTGTTATGAGGGCAGGATTAGCAACTGAAAGCTTCCCTATAAACTGCTATCTAATAATTTATGACAGTTCTGATGTTTCCTGGCAACTGAACAGATTAATAAGTCCATAGTCCACTTCTGATATTCTCTTTCCCCCTATCACAAACTTTTGGACCTTACTTTCATAAAATTCATTGTATCAGAGTGAGTGCAGGACTGGCAGTGGTGCCCTAGTTACAGCCCAGGAAAGATTTTACCCCAGTTGGATGAAACCCACACGTCAGAGTGTCACAGCAATGAGGTGCAGAGAGAATTCTCCTGCCTGATGTGCACACAGTGAAAACACAAATATATATTTGGAAAGACTCTTCCCACCTTTACTGCTTTTCTGCCATGATCTTCCCTACTTGTTCTCTGCAGATGTCTTGAGTCAAAAAATGATGGCTTGTTAGTTTTTCTACTTCTTTTTAGGGGTATTCACGTGCTAATCTGGTCACAGACTCACCACTTCAAAGACACTGTGCACCTTGATGAATGTTGTAAATCCCAAATTACACAGGATTTATTTTGGGAAATTGCTTTTCCTTTTTTTCTCACGAAGTTGATCGAGGCTAAACCTTTTGTTCATTTTGGGTCAGCTTAAGGCTAAGTCCAAATGATACATCTACCTTTAGTTTTGATATGGGCAAAATTAAACCCCAGGCTGGATCTTCCAAGTCCCTGCTATGCAGTCCCCAAAGGCTGCCTGGTACACAGCTTTTGAACCTCTTGAGCAACCAGAACTATTTACTTTGGAGTCACAAAATATAAGAACTAAAGATTTTTTTTTCAATATTGACATTCAATGGAAAGGTTACTTATTTTTGACAGTCCTTCAAAACAGATTCCCAGCGATTCTCCCATTTCTCCTTCTCTCTGTGTCTTATCCCTGAAGCCTCCAGCTGCAAGCACCATTCTTCTTTGCTGCCTGTCAACATGAGCAATTAATGGCTCCGAAGGGTTGCTTTGAATGACCTGCGCAGTCCCACCCACAGGAACCAGCTCCAAGACAGCAGTGCCAAGTAGTTTCATGGGAATCCATAGAGGAGCAATAGTTTTACCCAGAGGTCGTAATGTTTTGGATAAAATTGTGAATCAGTTTTTAGCTATGTGCTATGAGCTTCAGGCTACTTTTTAAATTCTCCCCCAAAGCTTACTGTTTTTTACATGAAGAGGCCATATGTCATAATAAACATCAGGCTTAGGAACAGCTCACACTCTAAATGTCAGGCTACAAAGCTACCTTTAAAGATTAAATCTCTGCCCTCTTCAAAAGGGAGGTTGAAGGGAGGGATGAAGAAATCCCAAATATAGAGAACCTTACAAATAAAGCAAAGTTTACTACTAACAAAACATATCTTGCAAAAACACACTTGGTGCTTTGCTGTTGGAGCTGCCCTCAATAAAATGTGGGTGTCATTTGAAAAGGACATAATTTCCAATGAATTCTGAAAGTGTCACACAGAGTATTGATCGATCGAGTCTTGCCGTCAGCGTGACCAGGGCCAGCAAAAAGCTATCCCTGTGATCCAATTTTCAGAGCTCACAGACACCTCCAGTCCCAGGCAAATGGCGTCAGCAAGTGGCAGGAGGGGTCTGGGGGAGGGGAGCTGGAGGGAAACGTGGAGGGGAGAGGTGCTGCACTGTCTGCTTGTCTAAGCATTAAATGTTATTAGCCACAAGCATGGCACCCCCACTGTGTGGGGAGGCTGCCATATTTCTGGCTTTTGTGTTACCAGCATGCCGAACCATTTGTACATCAAAAGTGGGTCCTTATCAGCAAGATATACCCTGATAAGATCACGTTCTTTATGATTACATCAGTGTTCAGCCAGTTTCCTGCTTTTGCCCACAAACACGAACGGCCTGGCGCTGGGCCAGGGCAGCGCCAGCTCCAGGGCCATCGTTGGCCAAGCACAGCCCGAGGGCCGGCGAGCCATGGGGCTGGCTCCGACACCGCAGTGCCCCCCTGCCCCCAGCGTGGGCTGTGGAAGCAGGACCACCCCTGCAGAGCACAGAGCCAGCCCTGGCACTGCCGAGACGCCTTGGGCCTGCTGCTGGCAGGGCTCAGGTACCAAACCGAGCCATCTCACGGGAGAGGCTGCGACAGAAATTATCGACGCCCTTTATGAAGCTGAGCAATCTCAGAAGGAAAGCGTTGTCTCAGCCTGAGTGAGTCCTGGCTTGAATCTGAAAGGGCTGGGGATGCCCCCACCACTGCACATTTAGGGATGCACTTTGGTTTTCCTCATGTTACACAGGGAGAAACATTGAGTGGGACCCTATCAAAACAAATCCTTGGCTGGACTTGCAGGCACCACACACGAGTGAAGTAACAGGAAGGATAAAAACATGAAAAACAACAATAAAGGGAGAGCTGCCAGGTAAGAGAAATAGGATGATTTGTTATTTGTATGAAGCCAGTGTGGAACTGCAGCAGGTAAGGAAAGAAAGATTAAGTGGGATGAGTGAATTACACACATTTTCTTATTATACACCAGATTTCTGTTTGTGAACTCATTGTTACTCAATATGTGAAATATTTGCTCCTGCTGTATTGTTTCCTCTTTGTACTAAGTGACACAAAACCTCTTTCATTACTTTTGCAAGGAAATTACTTCCTTTTCTAAGAATTATTTATATATTAAAACAAAACTAGCAACTGAAATGTTCTATTAGTCATTCCTAGTGTTGAAAATAATGCTGTTTTTGAAAACAAAATGGAACTGTTCAACAGAAACTTAATTTTACAGAATATATTGGTAACATTTTAAAACAGAAGCTTCAAAAGGTAAACAGGAATTTAAAGTAATCCAGACAGCTTTCATTTTACTAAAACAAAAAATAAGCAACTATTTATTCCCAGTGGTACTCTATTAAACAGGCTTATTTTAAAATTGGGGTCTAAATCTACAATTATTTCTGCTAAATCTGAGAAACTCATGTCTAAGTGAGTATAGCAAAGAAAAACAAGGCTCCACAACTACTAATAAGAATAATTTAAATGATTTTTTTGTTTCATATAAATTAAATATTTTGTTTTAAAAAGCACTTATGGAACTGAAACTCTCGTAAGTCACCCAGAAAGCATGTTCTAGGGTTGGCACTCCAAATTCACCACTCATAATTAGAAACAAGGACCGCAGATGCAGTGAAGACACATAGCAAAGCCTGCTACAGGATAAACCGTGTTTGCACAGAGAGCATAGCACCACTTCAAGCCATAAACAAATCAATCAAAGTCAACATCTATTTCCAAGTGATTTGAAAACAGAAAAAAACCTAACTAATTTAATGAATTTTTCATTAGAAGTCCTTCACTCTACTACAGATGAAGTCAAAAAATCTCCAAAACAGTCATGCAGTGCTTGAGAGAGACCAAAGCCTCCTTACCTTAGAAACAGCTCCTACCACACCAACAGAACTAGGTTAAACCCAGGCAATCTGAAAGACCCTGTTTAAAACCTCTGCTTATTTTATTCTGCCTGTGCAGGTGTTCGTGTCTCCTAACAGCTGCACCTGAAATTTCAAGTGCCTGCCACTTTCCCTAGAAAAGCCTTTTCCCCCAGTGATTTATATCTTTGCTAAGATATTTAATTGCAGAGGCCTGAATCTGTGTATGTTGGTTCTCATAACTGCCTGCAACTGATTTTTTTTCCAGAAAGTCTGGATAGGAATGCACTTATTTGAAAAGAGCCCCAAACTGATATCAGGGCTGAGAAATATGCACAAAATCTGTCATGGTCCACTTCCTCAAATACAAGATTCTTGAATGAAATCTTACCTGCTTCTCAATCTAATCTATATTTCTGCAAGTGTTCAGTGGCAGAGTACAGAATGAGCTCATGTAAAGCGAAGGACTCTGAAGTTCAGTGCTTGACTAAGGTATCACTAATTGCTGATGCATTGGCTGCTGCTGCAGATGAAAGGGATTAGTACTGAAGTGTCTGTGTGGATTGCACTGACAGTACCACAGGGAGAGTGCTCATGTGGAAAATTCTGGCTTTTCTCATCACTGATGTACCTAGCCCAGAAGTGTAAAATATATTTTCAATAAAATGTATCTGTTCTGGACACTAATACATGAATAGTAAAAAGAACAATCCTGGAATTTTATTCTGAAGATACTGAGTCAAGTCCATTCATGGCTAAAGTTCCTGCCAACTTCAGTGGGGTTCAGTTATGGTGCATATATTGCAAATGATTTCTTCAGAGGTTCACCTGAGCAACCCACTCTGCTACAACAGCAGCACTGGGCCATCCAAAAGATATTAAGCAGATTTTTTCCCCTTGACTTAAGATATTTTCTAATTTTCTACAGCAAGTGGATATTTCACAGTGAATCACACAGCCTGAATCTGAGAACTAACAGTAAATTAAAGGAGAGCAAAGCTTCTTCCCTTTCACCACTGTAAGCATTTTATTGTCTTTTATTTTACCATTATTTATACTAACAAGATGAGGGGGGTTTACTTTGGTGGTTCTCTAAGAACCATAGCTAGTGAATCCAGGTCTGACTTTTGGAGCCCAAATGCCAAGCTCTGCTGGGTGAGGCACCATGCAGCTTCCCACAGACACTCCTGGAATAAATCAGAGCATTTGTGGAGCCAGCTGCTCTGCCTGTAAGTGTAACCTGTAGCAGGGGGTAGTGCCAGAGCACCTGGCTTTTCCCAGTCTGTTCCCTTTCTTGTGCCTGGTGTTGGGATACTCCCAAGTGCCTCCTCAAAAGCAAGGCTCTGTGATGAAAACTTTACCGGTCACTGCAGCCATGATGACAGATAAGTCCAAAGTCATGATAGTTATTTGCCAGAACTTCTTGTTTATCACCATATAGGCAAGAAGACAAAATCTATTCCCAGTTTCCACTGTGTGAAACAAGCCCATTTAGGGCCCTGTCTAACTCCCCAAACAGTATCTCTCTGACTTTCCTATCCAAAATCACTCCCTAGACTCCTTCTTACATTCTGAGTGCCCAGTTTCAGGCTTGCAGAGACCTCATGTTTGGCAATAGGAGTTTCACTCTAGGTTTTAGAAGGTCTTAATGAATGAAAAGATTCAAAAAACAGTCCAAGAAATGGAATTCTTGATTACTTGACTAGCATTACAAAAAATGTGATTTCAGGGGACCATTTAGAGAACATACCAGGTGCTACTTCACCAGATTAGAAATTTTTCTTCTATTATACTCTGTGTACAGACTGTTATTTTCTTGCCTCAATTCTACTTGTAAGAGAGCAGACTGTTTATCTGAGTGAACAAAACAAAAACCTTATAAAATAAATTTAAATTTCTTGGATGCAGTTCCCTGAAGCCAGACTATGAACACCAAAGCATTCGAGTCCAATATACATACTTAGTTGTCAACACTGCTACCAAATGCAAGTAAAGAGACTGTGAGTCTTTAGTGTTCATCTGTGTATGCTAAATGCTGTTCTGGAAAACTTGCTGGTAAATGAAAGGAAGCAATCTTGGACAGCACTAACTAACTCTGGGCAGCAATGCTGCCCTTGCTTTGCCTCAGGCTGTGGCCAGCGTGGCCCAGGCCCACCTTTGAGCAGAGCAGTGTGTAAGCAATGGTGATGGTGACACATGGGTAGCAATGATGGCATTACAGAGCCTTATTTGGTGAGAGCAAGAAGCTGACCCCAAATCTACAGCTTCTGAGGGCTATGAGAGACAGAATCTCAGTTACAAGAGGTTAAAAGGGTCCATCTATCCTCAAAGAACAGAGTAAGCAGCAGTTCATGGAGACTGAAAGAAGTGTACGTCCTGGAGGGGATGCTGTGGAAGGGAGGAAGCCTGAAGCTAGATTGCTTGTCTGGCTCTGCAGGAGCCATAGCACAGTGAAGATCAGCTCTGCATTTGAAAAGAACCAAATGAAGAGTAACCACCCTCTGAACCTGAATGGGCACACAGAGACACACAGAGAGGCTTCTGCAAGTCCATCTGTTCCACCCCATGCAAATACTTTGCCTTTAAAAGAAAAGGATGCCACTCATGCCAGCTTTCCCTAAGCATCTTGGCACTGCTTTGTGTCCCTGTGCTTCTCTCATAAAGGAGAGAATGAAGGTGCGATGCTCTGAATAAGTATCTCTGCCCACATTATGTCAAATCCTTCATAGAAAGGGAAAAAATCCAACTGTGGGGTAGAAAACCCCTGCCCGTCTTCAATCAATCCTCACTACCACCAGGCATCTAGTCAATTTTTATTCAGTCTTCTGTAGCCTTGACTTCAATGAAGTGGCACAGCAGGGCCAGCGCCAGCAGCTGCTCAGCCCTGGCTGCCCGGCCCCGGTGCCGCTGAGGAGGAAAGGCAGCCAAGCCCAGGGAGGGCTGTGCAGGGGACTCAGGAGTATTTCAATCTGTGCCCCAGCCCTTAATCATAAACTCAAGGTTCAAAGCCTTGCTGGACTGCTGGCCGCTGATCCCATCTCAAGGTGATAGTCACCTCTAGCCCTTCTGCAAACTGCAAACCTACTGTCCATCCATCTTAGAGCAGCTTGACACTGGCTTCTCTACCCATTTTACAGCCAGCGAACATTTCCTATTGATTTATTGATTTCTGTCTGCCTGTGGAAGGAGCTCAGAACAGACTCTATGTGCTCTTGCAGCCTCCTGAATAGATTTTTTTCTCCCTTTTTCCCTTTTTATCCAAGCTGTGTTAGCAGTCTGTGGTGAAGCAGGAATTAGACCATGCGGGAGCCCAATTTGCTACTGGCGAATGTGCCAGGCTTTTCTTCCTCTCCCTACCCGGCATGCACACCTCTGCTCACTCTTTCTGCCTCCTGTCTCCTTTTCCTGCAGGAAAGCCGGCAGATCCCTGCCTATTCGGCTGGTTCATCTCAGCTAAAAACCTCTGCTGCTTCCTTTCAGATCTTTTCCCTATCATTAAGAGGTGTTTGATGTGCATGTAAACACCACTTGTAATTGCAAATCCTTGATTTCTACTGGGTGAGAGAAATTTTTCTTTTCTGAGTCAGTCAAGGGAAGGGCACACGTCCCAACTGCGCATGCATCTGCCTGAGTGCAAACCGCTGCGTGCTTTAATAGACACATGTTTTATGAACTTCAAAGCCCACGGGGGACAGGATGGCTCCAAAGATTTGAATGAGGGAAGGGGCGTAGTGTGCTTTCCACCTCCTGGTTGCCAGTCCAAATGCAGCCCAGGTCACCAGTGGTTGAAAGTTATTCCTGGCTGATGGTGGATCAGAGCCCTACATGAAATTAGTACCGCTGCAGACAGCTCGCAGCGGGCAGATGTCCACGTCACAAAGAGCAATCTGGCTTGTCCTTGTCCATGGAGAGGTGAGCACTGAGTGAGCCAGGGGCTGCTCTTTCTCCCCAGTCTTCAAGGTGGTGCCTTGAAGTTCTGTTTCAGCTGTGGTAGTGGCAAACTTTTGCTTCTGGTGGCCTCACTCTTCCTCAGCTGGGCAGTGATGTCCCATGGGCTGCCTCACCCTGGCTCCGGGGCCAGCCCCACTGGGCAGTGCTGCCCTGGTTGAGCCCCTTGGCCCATACTTTAGGTGAGTTTGGGTTCACCCTCTCACTCTTCTTCATCCTCCTCATCCTTTTCTCACCTGAGGCTGCTCAGACAGCAAACACGATGGCATGTCAGGGAAAAAGGACATTGCAGGTATGGAACTGATGTCCATAAATACAATCTCACTTTTTCATGCAAAAGACTGACAAGAGGTTTGACTACAGGCAACTTTCGTGGAAAACACCTTTAGGTTATTTGATACCTACTTCTCATCCTCCCCTCAGATTGCACACACCTGAGCAGGAGAGACAAAATCAAACAGCAGCCTACAGAGCTGGCAAGCAAAACATGCAGCCTTGCTCTCCTTTCAGGAGATCACAACATCTTAAATCCAGATTTCTGCACTCATGTGTGCAAACCTCCCCTTTGCCACTCCCTGGGGGAATACATACAGGCAAATTCCCACTCAGACAAAAGGGGAGGAGGAGAAGCCGATTGGAAACCACTCCTCTCTGCCCTCAGAAGATCTGTGGGGGCTAATCATGTTTCCAGGCTGTGGGGGCTGCAGGGGCTGAGCCGGGCACAGGGGCTGAACTCTCACCAGCTCTGCTTAGACCAATAAACTCATATTTGTTTATATTCTCGTTATCCCACTTTTACAACAGTCCTTAGCTTGGATTCACAGGAATTTTTACTCCTTTATCTCCTTAGAGACTGGACTGCTTTGTGGGAAAAATGCCTTTTCTGGGCCCTAACCTGCCTCTCTGGGTACCCAGAGGATGGGAGGACTTAGCACTGCTGAGGCCTCAAGTGAAATGCTTCCTCCACACCTTGTCTCCACAGAACACCCTTCATAGTTGCTCCAGTTTAGTTACCATCCATTAGCATTTGTTTTCTTGACCAGAATTTATTGCGTCACAGAAATTGCTGTATTATTCTCTAATATTGTGAGCTGGTATAAAGCCTCATGGATGTATTTCTGAGAGATGGTGAGAGGTGTCTGCACTGAAGCTGTGAGTGCTTTCCTTTGAAGAAGCTGGATTTTTGGGGAGGGAGCTGGTATTTTCTCCAGGATAACTATGCAAGACATAGTAAGGGACCTTTTGGGCATGGGAGTTAAATAATATGTGAACATTTAAAAACTAACCCCCACACTTGTGTTGCCTATTCTGATTTGTTGGAAATACAGCACTGATGAGCTACTGGGGACTCTAAAGTGTAGAGTTTTCAAGGCTGAATTAGGCAAGTGTGGAAAGGGAAGGCTACAGGCATGGTGAAAGGCTATGTGGCCAGCAGGCATCAGTGGCTGGAGCCTGCTCTTATTTAAACTGGTATATTTCCAGTGGTGTCAACGAAATGATGCCAATTTACAGCAGCACAGAATCTTGTCTCAAGTCCACTCTCTGCCCCACACACAGGAGAAAATGTTTACAGGATAACTAGAACTGTTCTTTTAAGAAACTGCATCTGCCCAGTTTTACATTGGGTCTATCCATATGTAACATGCGTTTCAGTGGGTTACTTCTGATTTACACTGCAGGCATTGTGCATTTCCCTAGACCAGCATTAACTATTTATTGATCTTCCCAGTACCCCTGTGAGGAAGGATTACATTTTGGGGAGTGCCTGGATCTGGTGCACACATTTGGTCCTCTTTTGCCATCAATTACACTTCTTACAGTTCTTATTTCCCCACCCTCCTCCCCTTCTCCCTCCCGTCGCCACCATATGTGTGCAGGAGAATGGAGAGGAAAAACAGCACAGACCATAGTCCAGGTCTAAATGTGAGGTAAGTCTCTCAGGCTTATTTGACTTGATTTCTCTCTTTTTAAACAACAAAAAAAAGTCTCTCTGGCCTCTTAGATTTACAGAAAGCTATTTCTAAGCCTTGCTGGTTTACTGGTTGGTCTGCTGCTGTTTCAAACTGTGCATGGAGATGGGGTGAATCTTTCAGAGGGCTTGGAGAAATGGGCTGCACCTGCAGCAGGCAGGGAGCAGCCCTGAAGTGGGAGCTGGGGTGGGCAGCAGGCTGTTCCAGGCAATATAGGCTGCTATTGGTGTTTGTTTAATGTGGAAAGGGAACATGAAATAGTGAGCAGGATGTTAAAACTCAAGCCAAAGCACTCTTACTGCAGCATTATGTCTGCCCTGGACTTCAGTGTACCTTGTATCAGGTCTTCATTAACATACTTCAGTAGAAGGTGAAGGAATCTCCCAACAGCACAGTTCTTGTTTCTGGATAGGTTCTAAGATGCCTGGATCTCCTGCTCTCACTGCGTACTTGCCAGGTGCCAACCAAGATTACCAGCACCACCCTGCCAGTAACAGGTTCAGAGTTTCAGACTACTGAACAGACTCAGCCAACAGCTCCAGGAGAGCCCAGACCAAGAGCCTCTCCTTTTTCCTTGGGCACTAGGGCATGACTTGTTTGTCCCTGTCAAGCAGCACACTGCACCCTGCTTCAGTGTTTCAGAGACCCCTGCCTCCCACGTGTGGGATTTCCCTCTGTCTCCTTCCTTCCAGTTCCCCTCTTCCCCTGGAAGGAAGTGATGGAGCTGTGGTTCTCTGAGCTGTCAAACAGCAAACGCCAACTGAGCATTACAAATGTGAGAGGTGCAGCAAAGACACCCCCAGCCCTCTGCGCTGGCCCAGGCACTCCAGAGCAGAGTGCAAGTTGACATATTCAATAAACACGATTGGCACAAGATTTATCGGTTACACCCCTTCTGAAGACAGGCCCTCTACTGAGATGAGATTCACAGTGCATCACATCACTTAAATGAGCCCTGAAGCACATCCTTCACCATGCTTTCACCATTGGTGTTTCACAAGGCACCAACTTTTTTTAGGTTTTCTATGTGTGAGATCCAGCCATCAGTATGAGCCAATGCACCTGTGGGAGGTGTATCAGAGTTCAGCAAAAGGCAGAATTTATGTCCTGCAGAAAATCCAGGTGTTTCAACACCATGATTCGTGTCCACTTCATTGGGACTGTATGACAACTCAGGGTTCAGAGCTGAGCTCCATTTTGTGACAAACTCTAGCAAATGTTACAACTTGCTTTGGTGATGTTTCTTCATCCCAGGTTGGAAGATGCAGCACAAAAATTGTGGGAAAGCACTAAAAATAGAGGTTTGAAACTGCTGTACCAGCATATTTTAGGAATGAAAATATTTACTGGATAGGCAGAATTTTACCATTGTCACTTTGAAAATACTTGTGTATTGGGATAAACTCCAGTTGCAAAGTATGACAGTGAGATCCTTTTATGAATAAAGTGATCTGCTACATAGATCTTTTGTCAAGTGACTTCACCTCATTTAATGAGTCACTCTATTTTACCCAACTTGCTTTGAGAAGGCATTAGCTTGATTTGGTTTTGTTGCCAATGATATATCTTCTCTTCCTTTTAGTTTTGCTGATCTTTCTCCTATCACTCTTGTTCTGTCACCTGCAGTGCCTCTCTTTACCGCTCAGTTACACTCCCTGCAACCTATTTCATCCTATTAGGTGGACAGCTACAATTGGTGATGTGGCCCAGACAGATTTTCTTGTTTCTGATAATAAATGGAGTTCAGTTGTGTGACTCTGACCTTGTGTATAATTTTCAAAGATAAGTTTTGAGGAAACAAATGGGTTAGTTGTTATAGAAATATTGTAAGGCTTGACAGAAAATAACATGACAGAAAATTTTGACAGAAATAGCAGAAAGCCACTGTGAGGCTCTGCAGTATCTAAATTATCTTTTTATAGCCCAGGATTGATAGTTCTACAATTATTCTCTAAGTTTCAAAACTTCATTTCCCTTGGGTCACTCACTGCTATTGTATTTTCTATTTTCCTTCAAGGACTCCACTTAGGTCTACAGTTCTTTCAATAATTTTTTAAAAACTTCCAAAATATTCCTTAAGCTATTTCCTACTAAAAAGAAATATTTTGTACTAAGAAATTTTTCAGTGTTTCCCAATCTCATCTCATTGTGGATAGTAATGCTCAGGAGGGATCCAAGAGAGTAGCATCACCTGCTGCAGGTAATAAAGCACAGACCTGTGGGCACTGGCAATAGGTAGTGCGAGAAAGTGGCAGAAGACAGAGGTGCTGAGGACCATGAAGGAGGCAGGTGAGGACAGATACTCCTCCTGCCTCTGATGATAAGTCACAGACCAGTCTCCATGGCCTGATCCTGGTCTCCTGTTGTCCTGTTAGAGCAGCAACAGCCCCATAGCAAAAGCTGACACACATCAGCACGTTTGTGGGGGAAAAGCACAGTGCTCAGAGAATAAACTACAGGGTAGTGCATCTCCAGGCAATACCAGAGGTACAGCACCGCCAGCACTGGGGCTTGTCAGAAGTCAAACACTAGCAAGAGAATAAGCACATGCATTAAGGAACACACATGCTTCTGTCTGCCCTGTCCTACACAGCACTGACTGCGCTGGTACGTAACCATCCAATCCTACTGAGCACCTAGTGCTGATTCTGGAATGCTATTGACACTTTGGGGTATTTGAGATATGTTCCTACTGTTAGGAGTGCTTGTTGACTGTGCAGAGGTAAGGAGACTTTTTCCATGCCAAAGGTAAGGCCACTGAATTCCTGTGTGCAAATTTTGGGAGGTCTTTTCCCTCTGCTGATGTTTTGAACAAGGTGTCTTGGCAATCTTACAACCACTGTCTGCAGTGCTCTGGCCATGTCTTGCCTCAGGAGCATTCTGACAGTGCAGGATATCCCTACCCATGTCATCATTGCCCTGCTCAGCCTACCTTGTTGCAGAACCCCTACATCTGCAGGTCGTTGTGGCCTGACTGCTCTTTATGAACTGCACTTACTTGTGTGTGGCAAGAGGGGAACAAACCTGCAGCTCGTGTGAACTGCTGTAACTACAGTGGTCTTCAGCTGAAAATCTCTGAATGCAGCCAATTCTGCTGAGGCTGCTAAAAAGAGAATTTGCTCTGTTGGGGGACCTAGGGGTGGATTTGTGCACAACAGGGAGTAAAGTGGTTTGACCCCAGGAACCTCCCTGGCAGCCCTGTGGTTATCCTCCTGATGGTTACAGCGCACTCTTTTTCTCTCTCCATTCCTTCCCTTTCTGACTCCTTACATGCTGCTGGATTTTTTCTCTGGGACTTGCAGTAACCCGAAGGATGTCTTAAGTTCTGTTGTGTGGTACCATGAATGTCATACAAATTGGACTTGTTTTACTGAGGAGCTCTGTGTATAGTAGTTTTTATGTCATGCTATGCAGTTTGCCTTCTGGGTGTAATTGTTGTCTTCAAAGACATGTGGCACATCTGCAGATGTGATACGGGGCTGTTCCCCCTTCTCACTTTGAGCCTTGTGCTTGATTGGAGTGAGAATCAGCAATGCATTTTGCTGGTATGGCAGCGGGACCTGATATCCCTGACAACTTCACTGCCTCAAGACAAGGGATGGCTGATTGCTCATTACAGCCCTATGGAGAAGACAACTTTGCTCAGCTCAGGATACGCCTAATGGCAGCAGGTGTCTCTCCTGGCTTTCTCCCAGGGGCCAAGATGACCCCAGGACACTGCAGGCAGATCTGCACAGAGAACTTGCCAGTGGCCCTTTAGAAATGATTGCTGAGCAAGGAGGCAGCACCTTTTCTGCTGACGCCAAGGGCAGCAGCAAAGGAAGGGGTGGGACAACTGCTGGAAGGAGGTAACCCTGCAGCAGCAGGGCAGAGGCTCACCAGCATTTCCACTGCCATCTCCTGCCTTTTATATCACTTTCTGTCTGTCCTTGAAAAAGTTACACAGGGACATGTTACCAACAGAGCATCCTTGGGAGGTGAGGGAAGATTGTGTTACGCTGGAAAGTATTAACAGTTGCATCAATCACAAGCCTGGTCAAAGCAAATAGATGTCCTACTCACCCTTTATCCAGGCTGAATAGAAGATGCAATTAAATGGCTCTCATACAGCAATAGCAGGAACAGCAAAAGCCATTTTCCAAAGCCTGAGCAGAAGTGTGTGGGCTGAAGCACCACAACCCTCAGCAGAGGAGGGACAGGCAGAGAGGTGAGCTGGAGCTGGCTTGGAAAGGCAGCAGGTGAGAGCATGCAGAGCATGGGGGCAAGGCAGATACAGAGCATCCAGGTGTGAGCAGAGGCAGTGTTCCATGCTGGACAGGCTGTTTTGGAAACCCTGACCTGAAAAATCGCCTCTGTCTGTGTGAGGAGAACAGGTTTAGACCAAAGAAATAACCTTTTAATAGAACTGATTTAACTTTTTGGGAGGGTAAAAAGCCCAGAAGAATATAGGGTAATTTGGGGCCAAAAAGGTTTTATTAAGCTGATCCAGCTGGGGAAAAAATACTATCAAATGTGCTAGAGGGGTGGGATTCACCACAGGTAAATAGTAGATGCAATGAATGGATCTGGACCTGACTGAATGGCCTAAATTGTCCTTAAGACACTAGAGAGAAATGGGCAGTTTTAGGGAAAGCTTCATCTCTTCCTGAAGAAGGTGTCTGAAACAGGTCAGATGAATTGGGCTTAGAACTGCCTGCTTCTCTCTATTGACATTCACAAGAGTCTAGACATCAAGCTGAGATAGAGATATCCACACTAAATATGTCTAAAGTTAGGTAAGATGAATCCCATCCAATAAGTCTCTGTGCCTCTACCTGCAGGCAAAGAAAGGAATGTGAATAGTGATGGATGAGAGGAGCATTGAATTTCCTGCAAACATTCATCCACTGTTTCTGTGGCTGGGCTTCAGCTGCATTCTCATACATTCGTGCTTTCCATTAATGCTGCACGACAGTACAAATGCCAGTGGAAGGTGAGTTTCATGCTTGCACACACAAAACTTGTGGGAAGAAGATTGTCAATTTTGTCTTGCAGGCTTTTTGCACCAAAACTGATGGCCGTATTTACATTCAGCCAGGCTATCTACACGAACTGGTCTGAACTTCTGACCTCTTTAGGCACAATGAAAGATAACAAAGATGAAGGCTGTATATTTTCTTTGACAGAATTATGAAGGCCAGGACATAAGTCATTTAAGCAGAAAGGATTGAACAGGCCACGGGGTGTATTGGCTGCTGCAGAGAGAAGAGCATTCAGTTCTGTCAGAGAGCTGGTGGGTGCTGCTGATGGAAACACAGCTATAATCTGCATAGGAACAGAAGAAAGATACTTTCTTGTTGGAGCTGGTGTGTGAGCCAGGGCCAAGTCACCCTCCTAATTCTTCCTGTCATTTCTGAAAGATTTATTTCCCAGTGCCTCTGCTGGAGAAATGGGCTCCGTATCCCAGGTCTCACCTTGTCCATGAATGTATCAGGAGCCGTCCCAGGGGTCAAATTCTTCTCCTGCTCACAATCCAGGCAAGCCCATCATCTGTAAGGGTCTCACAGAAACGTTAATAAGAAGAAAAGTATGGCCACCATTGTGTTATTCTGATTTAATTTTATGGGTGACCAAAGTGCTCTTTTTGATGTATTTTAGGTATGCTTTCTATGAAGCAGAAAAATGTTTAGCCACTTCTCAGCTGCTAGTAACATTTCAAACCCTACCATCTACTACCTGTATGCAATGGATTTTCTTTAAATAACTCTCGGCAAATGCTTGACATCTGTTTTCTCTAATTAATTCTAACAGTCATCATACTTCACTGCATATGTTGAAAGCTTTCAAGGATGATAAGAGCTACCTACAGCATTTCAATCATGGGAGCTTGTATTGCAAACACTACTCCATGAAAGCTCAAGGATAGTTCATTCTGAAATGTCAGTCAGAGAAAACCAAGATGAAACACTTGCTGAATGTGAAAATAATTACCACATAAGTTAGGGAGAAGTATTTCAGAATGCTGGTTTCTGATTTTCTTGCAATTATATTCTGGATTAAAAGGAGGAAATCACTAGGAATAAGGGGCCTAGACAAGCACTCATTCCTGTGGAACTATGAAACAAAAAGGTTCTTCCCTAAAGTAAATTCAAAACAAAAACTAGTTACTGATGGATGAGCACAAGGGAATTAGAAGGCAATAATTTAATTCCTATGTATTTAGAATAATATTATTCCTATGTATTCCTGAGCCCGCCCCCTGCTGCCACCTCCCAAAATGCCCTATGGCCATCATACTCTGAGATGCGAAACTGCTCCAGAAAAACAAGTTGTCAGAGAGCGTGCCTGTGTCAGTGCTGATCAGACCCATCCCCACTCCCATTTCTGCACAGAGGATTTGGTTGTTGTCCCCTTGTTTCCACCCACACGCCTGTCTGCCGTTTGCCATTGTGCTCTTGCAGCCTGGAGGTTCCCAGTGACCTGGGATTGACAGCAAACTGCAGGCTCTGCCAGAGGCGACAATAACCACTCTAACTGACAAAACAACACAAAAATCAGCATTCATAAAAAGATCCGATGCTGTTCTCTGAAGAGGAGTATACCCTTCAACATCACCTTCCGCTCGCCTCTAATCACCCCTCACATGTTTTGTAAACAGAACAGCAGAGACCACTTAGATAACACGTTAATGAGTAAAAGAGCTTGCTGACATCCTTTTGGGAAAAAATGTCCAAGTGCTGCATAAACCTTATCAACTGCAAGTAATGGGCAATTCTCCTCATGCATCATGTGTAGAACCACACTGGTCACCTGGCAGTGCCCCACAGGCCCCGGTACCCCCAGACCCCCACCACTGCCAGCAGCAGGACTGGGGTGAGGCACCCAGGGCTGCATCCTGAGCTCTGTGGGAGGGGAGCAGGGAGGGGGAACAAGGAGAAAAGTCCCAGTTGCCCACTCTGTGCCAGCCTGTGGCACAGCACTGCCTTGCTGCCCAGCAGGGACTCTGAGGAGGCATTTAGTGCACTGCACAACACGGCATTTACAGCTGCTGAGCTGTTGAGCAAAAACCCTCCTCTGTCAGTCCTTAAAAGCCTCACATCTGTGATGGTGACTCGTAACTCCTCAGTGCTCTGCAAGTGATGCACGACAGGCTTCGTGCTTTGCTTTGGGTTCTGGTATTCTGTGGTTTATCTTAGGTACACTGAAGTCAGAGCTGGAAAGCAGCATGAGGGAAAGGCATAAGTTGTTAATAGCTGTTGGTTTTTTTCCCTTGCAAAATGCTTATAGGGCCCATTTCCATGTAAATACGTTGCAAAGTGTCTTCTCAATGTTAAGTGTCCAATAATGGCAACAAAATGCAGCAAAGATAACATGTTACAAGGATACACTGTAAATCAGACAATTTAATGAATTCATAACCTTTCATTTTATTTCCTTCCTGTGAGATAATTTTAGCCAGTGTCAACGGGATTTGTAGGAAGGGGGAATGAATAGTGATCCTACCTCAACCAATAAAACAAAATCCTAATTTTCTGTCTTTTATCTTTTCCCATTCTTTTGTGCGCCTCTTTGGCCTTGTCAAAACATATCGTTCAGTTAGAGACTAAAAATATTTTCCCATCGATTGGGGTTATTGATTTTTTTTAATCTGTACTTTGGCTTAGAGAGCTCGGGTGAAGGGTGAAAGTTCACCGGCTTAGTCCGCTGTTTTATCTGGACAGCAGAAGAATGTATTGGCAGCAGATTTGATTTACCTTGTTGGTCAGCTGTAGTCACTCCAAGCTCTGCAGACAAGCAGCAAGCATATTTTGCTGTCTATTTTATTGTATACCGAACTTCTTGAAGGTCCAACCTCTCTATTGATTTATCTCTCAACTTCTAGTGGCCTATGTTTCCATTCTTATTAACATAAATGTATCAGAAATCAGATTCCCTCTCAAAGATATATTGATCATTTATGAGCTTTGAAAAAACTCTGACATGTGATGCCATGTATTTCAACCATTCAGTAGGGTCCACAAGACTGATACATACTGAGTAATAAACAAATAGAGAAAGAAGTAGAAAAAATGGTGTCTATCATGGTGCTGTTATAGAGCATATTTGGATATATCTGATGTTAATATTGAAAATCTTTTTCATACTAAAAAAAATTGGTTGTTGTGACAAATATTTGTCTAAATGTTCAGGAGTCCTGGTAGAATTGCTGCTAACTTATTTTTGAACAAATTTAATATAAACTATTAGGAAATTATGATTTTATTGTGAAAAATAAATTGTACCACATAATGAAAAATACTTATATTTTTTTCTATTCTTCCTGTAGATGCATTGAACAGGTTAAGCCTTTTTTGAAAAAACTTGCTATTTTAAAGCTTTCCATATAATACTTGCTACATAGGTAGCTTGTATTTAAATACATAAAGGGAAAAGTTCTTGTCCTAGAAAATGATTTTTGGAAGATGTCATTAGACAAGTTCTTGTACCTACCCAGTATCATTAAGTCACAGTGAGTCCTGCTCTTCCAGATCCTGGGGAATCCTTGTGAGCAGAGTCAACGAGAAAACAGAGGTGGGAAGGAAAAATGTGGGGGAATCCTTTTCCTCTGAAGAAAAGCTTTTCTTGTACTTGTAGAAAGTATGTCTAACTGAAACTATTAAACCACAGTTTTCTGGCACGCTGCAACTGCAAACACTGAGTGAGGACATTTAGCAGGCTCCCTGAATACTCCCTGGTGAATGAGTGCTGCAAATAGGTGCACAGATTCAAATATAATTTTGATGATATCTAGATTTCTTGGACAAATTCAAATTCATTGGCTATATAAAATATTCATAAGGTAACTCTAAAGAAGGTCTAAATCACTGCAATACCAATCTGTCCTTGGAGGTCACTGGGTGTGTTGTCCCTTCCAAAAACTTGTTCTTAAAGGCAGGAACAATCCTTTGGCCAGCAGTCCTTTGGTCCAGGATTGACTTGACCACAACTACCTGAAGCACTTTCTACATCTCTGAGTGCCCTTTCCCTGGCCATCCACGTCCTCCCTCCAACAACCTGTGGATATCATTGCTCAGCAGCTGTGGACAATGTTTCTGTAGGTACCTTCTTAATCGGAGAGTTTCATTCTTTGTTTGAAGTGAATCTCTGCAAAATCTTAGGACTTCTGGGCCAAAACCTTTACGGGCCAAAAGATCTTTATTTTGCTATTTCTTCAGTAGCAGCCTCCCTCTTTCAGTCTGCCAGGTGCTTTTAGTGTGCCTGCTAGATGAGGGACAGGGAAGAAAAAGGGAAGCTCCCCTTTGCTGCAGGCAGCAAGTATGTGCAGGCTCAGGGCTAATGCATGTGAAAGTTTATTTTGCCACAGCCTGTTCTGGGGGCAGGGAGAAGTGAGGAGGGGTGTTTTCCTCTCCCCAGCCATTACCTTCTCAGAGGCAGTGAAGCAAAAGGAGCTTTCCAGGAAGGATTTGAATAAAGAGTACTGTGACCTTGTGGATGACAAGTAAATGCTCATGCAGTGAGCAATGTCAGTTTTCCATCTTCTTTGTGGCTGGATACATCCTGGAGGGTTCTCTCAGACAAAATGCATTTCCCATCACAAACCAGCTTCCTGCATTCTGGATGGTTTCTAGCTCTGACAGCAAATGCTCCAAATCTGTGGTGCCAGTTTTATTTTAGGTTTTACTTTTGCCAGCAGTGCTGTATTCTTGAATGTGACTTTGCTCCACGTTCCAAACAAATATGCAGACTGCCTTTTCCTACTCTCTATCCCTCTTGGACTTCCAAGAACAGAGGGATGCCTGAATATTGTTCTGTCTCATTCCCTGTGGGCTTTTCTGGACAACACATCACACGACAGTTGGAACCACAGACTGGACTTCCTTCTCTGCCACTTGCCACCATGCCTTCCTATGTGCCTGCTTTCACACTATTTTTTCTAAAGTAGAAGAATCATATCAATATTGCATAATTGTTCTCCATTTTCAGTAAGTCTTCATTAGGTAGCCATACAGGGATCCCCAGGTGACATATAATAAAGCCCCTTTCCATGACAGAAACATACCCATTAACAAATTTTACACTTTCCTTTCTTCCGTTGCTCACCACAGAAGAAATTTCAGTAAGAGCCTGATTAAGTCTTTGCAGGACTGGAACATACACTGTCAAAGGAAGTACTGCCAAGACTAAAGGAATGAGTTATTGGGCATTTTCTGTCTCTGAAAATAACTTAAAAAAATTCAAGTAACTAGACACAATGGACGCTATTCTGTTTAGCAGTTGTGCCCCTAAATTTGAGTCTCTTTGTTACCTAGAGTAGATAAGATACAGCAATGATTGTTCAAACATACTGTATCAGAGACCTTTGCACAGAGTACTGCCACTGCAAAAACAATCAGTACCTTGAAAAGCTGTTTGCTTTGCCTAGGAAACCACAGGAGCTGGACATGGAGACTCATGCTAGGCCAGACAATACGACTGCCTGGTACCTCAGAAGATAGTGTATTCCATTATTGTACTGTATGATCCTAAATACTGTCATAAACTGCTAATATACTAATGTGTTCATAGTCTATTGATTGATACTGGGAATAGTATTCTGGGTTAGTCTAACTCATTTGTAATACTGCATATAAGCACAATTTTTTGAAGCATGCTGTGTGTAGGAAAAGGGATTCCACACATGCTTTATCTTATCATTGCAGCATTAATGTTAGAGTTTCTTTTACAGTGTACTAAAAATAATGTTATTTATAAATCTCCTTACTCTCTTCAAGCATTTGGAACACCATACAAAATTCCAGAAATAATTTAAAATGCATTAAAAATTATATTAAAGAGCCACAAGTTTTAATAAAAACCTGATCAAGGGTGTCAAAGGGTGAGAGATGTTATTCACACAGGGTCAATAAAAATAAAACTGAATACACAGTTAAATGTTTTGAATATTTTTAAAGTGAGGAGACAGAGATTAAGGGAGACCTGGAAAAGAAGAGTCATACTGGGCTCCCCTAATGAAATGCTTTGGCTGGAAGGGGGGCAGCAGGGAGGGCTGCAGGCTGCATCTGCACAGCGCCTGGGGGTCCTCATTGTTGCCATGGCAGGATGCAACTTGCACTGGGGGCAGTTCTCAGGGGCCCTAATTCTTCTCTTCCCACCCAGGCCGGTGCAGGAGCATGTGTGCTGCTTCCACAGGGCCCAGTGCCACCGACTTTTGCCCCGGTCAGTGTCCTGTTGGCAGTCAGGGACAGCCCAGGACACAGGGCAGGACGTAAACAGGAGTGCCCTGCTGCCAGCGGCGTGCCAGTGGAGGCGGTTGCCTGGATGTCTGGTGTGCCACTGAGGAGGAGCTGGCATTCAGGCAGGGTTTATACTGCTCCAGGTCTGAGAAGTGCAGGCTTTGTCTGCTGTTAGCATCGTGGCTCGTCCTCAGGCTGCAGCTCCCCGTCCCAGGTAGCCGGGCACGGTGCAGCAGGGAGCCTGTGAGCAAAGCGTGTGTTGTACTCAGAGTACCTGCGAGGAGCAGAGAAAGCTGCTGGAAAGTGCCCTAAATGGAAACCACGGCCACTGAGCCTTATGGCCCTGAGAGCACACGCTGCTGCTGTGCTTCCCAGCCAGCTGGTCAGGAGGTAGCCTGCAAAAACCATGCACGAGGAGTAGCTTTTGGAAAGCTATGCCTTCCCAAGCACGGCTGCTGTAGTGAGATGTTAGTAAACTAAACACTGTTCCTCTGGAGGCATTAGATTGGACTTGATGATCTGACAGGTCTTTTCCAACCTAAATGATTCTATGATTGGGAGGCACAATCTGTTGAGTTTTTGATTGCTTGAAGTTGCTTGCAGAGCTACCCACACCAAGTGCATTCTGACTTACAGACAGCCCTCAGAGCCTGTGAATGCCTCAGCCACATACTCAACACATATTCGTGTACAATGGTTTTGTGAAAGAAAATGTTCTTTCCACACAGTAAAGCATGAGCAAGTAAATGTGAGCAGTGGTCACTGTACTCGGTATCAGCACTCACACTCAGATATTATTGATACATATTAATTTTTAGATTGAAGATGTCTTTTATGCACTCACTAAAATATTTCACAGAAGGTGTAACTGGTTACACAAGAACTGCAAATGCCTTTCCAGATCGCATTTGATAAGTGTAATTAGATACTGCTGGGTTTACCTTGTATTTTAGCATCTAAGATAGTCTACAGTCAGTACCATAAGAACACTGTTAAAAAGAAAAGATTTTTCCTTGGAGAAAGGGCATGTGCAGCAGGGGTTTGCAGTGTTGCGTGCTGTCAGTCAAAATTTGCTAGCAATGTCATTGAAGGTCAGAGTCCCAATATCTCTGCAATCAAAGCTGACAATGACACATTCACCAGATAGATATAGGGAAGGCACTTTTCCACTAACTGTCTTAAAGTAATAAGTGAAAAATTAAAACTTTTCTTTTAAATATACTGCCTATATTGTAACAAAGTAGGTTTGGAATTTCTTTGCTGAAAGAAAGTAGCAATGATAAAATGGAAAATGAAGAAATAGCACCTGTCATTTTAAGCAGCTGTGGCATACTGTTTTCTAGTGTTTTCTAAAGGCTCACAGCTGTGGAATCAGACCAGTGGAAAAACAATAATGACTAGAGTTGCAGAAAGGAAGCTAAACTAACAGGGGCACTAACAGGCAGCAAAAGAGGCTTGAAAGAAAATAACATAAGTTCTAATTTAATCTACTGATGCGAAACCAGAGATACTCTTTGTTTCTTCAATTCTCTCTGCATTTATGCTAAGGCTTTGGTTGGGAGCACAGTGCATTTTGGAAGCAAATTTCCAGTCTTTGCCACTTACTATGTATTGGTTCACCTCATTCAGCAGACAGAACTAAGCCAGAAGTGTTTCTGGAGAAGTGCACGACCAGCTTCAGGCACTGATGGCCATTAAGTCCATAGGACCAAATCAGCTAATCAGACAAAAATTCCCTGAAAGGCAAGAAGTGAGGGTGTCACGTCCTCAGCACCAGACACAGATATGTTCCCATTTCGCTGCATCACTTCCTCATGTAGGTCATACATACTTCAGTTTCTATGAGGCTGTTGGGAGTCAAATCTAGGGAAGCCTGGGCCAAACCAATATTTGACTCTCTCAACCACAACACTAATCCTAACCCTCACCCTAAACCTAGCCCTACCCCAAACCCAAACCCAGTACCGTGGGTGGTCCAGATCAGAAAGCTGTAGGAGCAGCAATGCTGGGGCCCTGCTGGGATCACCTTGGCGTGCCTATTCCAGCACCAGTGTTCTTGGAGCTGTAGGATATTTGACTCTCTCAAAAATCCCCCCCACACAATGATGATGAACTCACCCAAATGAAGATAATACTGGGAAGAGACTTGTGCTCAGAGCAGCCATGTCACACAATGGAAGAGACTGTTAAATGTTAATAACATTTAAGCACTATCATCTGTGTAGATAGAGGATTCCATTAACAATTCCCAGACAAGCCAGTTCTCAAAGGGAAGTTTTGACCTGAAATGAGGTTGAAAACAAGTGATTGCAGCAGCTGTTCAACCAGACATCCTGAAGGAAAATCTGAAATGTTTGCCTCCAAGAAAATACTTCTTGGAAAAACACAATTTCCCTTCAAATCCAAGTCCCAATCGAAACATTTTCCATCAGTTGAAACAATAGCATTGAACTGTCATATAGGCAGCACGAGAAAACAATGGAGAAGCAATTCAGTATCACGGGATGGAAGTTTCATTACAAATGATGTAGAAACCAGGGTTATTCACAGAAAACTGGACCATTTTATGTTCTCATAGCTGTGAAACCAGTACGTGCCTAGGAACTTTTCTACTAGATTGCTTCTAGGTAGCAGAACCCTTTGACTTCACGGACAATTTTTTCCCTCTTGAAACTTAGGATATGTCTGCTAAATTACCATGCCAACAAAGGTTGTCTCTCCCAGCAATCCTACCCCAGGAATGTCAGGAAATCCCCGGAATAACTTGAACAGGGGAGGTTTGAGCTATTTCACAAGCCTGTCACATTTTGTGGCTCTTTTCTCCAGTTCTTAGCCTGTGCATCCTTCTTAGGAATACACAGCTGGGTTTGATGGTTTCCATCTATGTGCCTTGACCCTTCAGGAGCTTCAGGGGCACTTTCTAATTTTGGATGAGGCCAAGAGAGGCTTTTTTCCACTTCTCATACCCTGTTCTTTGACATCCTTTCCCTAAATCCCTCTCAGAAATCTCAGCCCAGACACATAGTTGGAGCAATGTATAAAGCCAGCTCAACTGTTTTTATTTTTTTTTCCCCCTGGTTACTGTAATGATGACCTGCAGCACTTGGGTTCAAATCCTACTGGCCAGGAATATAACGTTCACATTTCATCAAGACCAAATAGGAACATTGTTGAATAAGTCGTTGTATCACAATCACAGGAATCTCACAGCTCATTTAATAAAGTTGAATTTCTGATAGAGGAGGGAAGGATTCACAAGGGAAGGAAGAAAATAGAGCAAATATCTTGCAATGGTGAGTTTCACATATCCAGCCTGGGAGTTTGGCACCCAAATAGACGTTTTGAAGAGCTAAATGGTAACATAAATCACCTGGCAATTTATTATGAAGTGATTTTATATATTTCAGTAGATGTCACACAATAAAACTGCATTAATTAAAATGGAATTAATGTACGGCATCTTGCCATATCTAGCAATATATCAAAGGATAATTTGCAATATGAGTTCTGTCCTCATTCTAGGGCTCCCAGGGCACTCCCTACTTAAGAAACAGTTGTTTGCTTAAGCCTTTCTTGGTTTATTTTTCAGCTGTTGTTAATTTTGGAAGAATATTATGTTTTTTTTTAAAAAAAGACAAAACCAATAAACACGGTGAGCAGTACACTAAAAAGCATTTTGATTTGTGTTCACAATCAGTGGGGATTTAGTTTTGCAGCCAAGGTCAAGTATTGGGAAGAAGTGCTACTTATGGGACATTGAATACTGTATGCAACTTGTTTTATTCCAAGTGAAAGTTGTCTTCTTCCACCAACAGAGTGGGTGGAGGTTGCAAGTACCTTCTAACTTTCAGTACTGTTAACACTGAGAAGAAAGGAGTGTCCTAAATAAATAATGAGCTGTGTTGAAAGAATGTGAGATTCTTAAACTGAATTCATATGGGGAATCTTTTTTGTGAGCTTTCTGATTTCTAACCCCCTTAGGGCTGAAGTCCACCAGTTCTCTGTCTTCAACAAAAGGGGAGAGGAGAAAGAGGGATGCATTAAATAATAAAACAATAAAACTCAAAAAAAGAATTGTACCAATTATTCTGTTTGGATGAAACCTTGTGCCAGCACTGCTTGATCTGTGACAACAGGAAGGAATGTGGAAGAAGTAACTTCTCATCATCAACAAAGAAGTTCATTAGAACAAGGAAAACAGTGTGATCCCCTAAGCTGCTTTATCTCTCTCCCTAATTCACTATGAAATTCTGCTAGAACTCTTCTTTGATGGTGAGAAGTTAAGCACTCCGTGCTTCACCTGCTGATAAGTATTCAGGATCAACTTTTGAAATCTCAGCAGTATGAGCACTCTTCTTTGAAATGATGCCTGCTTTTATAAATACTCTTTTCCTCGTTGCTCTTCAAACTTCTGCCAGGCTTCTGGAACAGAAAAATTCTATTCTTCGATGAACACAGACATTTCTTAGGAAAATGGGAGCTGCATTCACATGCATCTGGAGGCTCAGTTTGGCTTCTAGCCCAGAGATGAATTTATTTGTAGACGATTTTAGAAATCAGTTCCACTGTCTGAATCTGATTTTCTTTACAGCAAAGACAAGCCCCCCTAAACCAAGAAACCTAATTAGGATACTATGTAACTGCCATAATAATCAGCACAGCTTCTATGTACTTATAAAATGAATGTTTACATTGCTCTATAGGATTTGCAGTGAGGTACTGTGTGAAGAGCCTCCTGCTGTGCTTGGTACTGTAAAATTCACTTTGCAAAAGAGGCAGCTTCTCCCAAAGAACTTAAGGCTTCAGCAGGTGATTTGTTCACTTTTTCTTAGGTGACCTAAAGCCTTTAAGGCCTGGCCTATACACAAAGACACGGAAAGTGTTGTTTGATACTGATTTAATTAAATTGGAGCAACTTTTGCATGAGAGTGTTCATACATTGGTTTAATTTGGGTTGATGAATTTACAAGCATGAACTAAATTTGCATAATCAGTCTTAGTCTGACATAAAAGAGAACAAGGACTAAAATTGCACCAGTTAGCTAAATGGATATAAATTAACCCTGAAGCCCTCTCTGGGCAGAAGGAAGCCTCAGAAATACTATACAGCTGCAGAGAAAAGCATCCAACCAGAGCAATTCTTTTTATTACTTAGAGATTAGCAATATAAGATTAAAAAGATGCAAAACCGATTCAAAAGTATTCCAAAGCTACTCTGCATTGAAAACGACCTATTTGGAAAGGCACACTTTCAAATGCAGATTTTGGAGCTGCGAGTCAGCTCAGACTAAGGCTGTGGCAGGAGTTCCAGGGCAGCTGGTAAAGGCCGTGCTCCTCCACACGCGCCTGCTCCCTGCAGCACCTGCACCTCCCTGAGCACCACCTCGCTGCCTCCCCAGGACACAGGGGTGCAGAGGGCAAGACCATTCTCTATCCTGGTCACTGCCACAAAAGAATTCATCTCAGATGTCATACAGCAACAGAGTTCTGATCGGGTGCGTGCCCAAATGTTTGAACTTTACATTTAGTAGAGACTCATCCACGCCACACAGCTTTTATAGTAATTAAAAATCTGAATCAAATCATACTAATTTCACCAGCAAGTCCCAAAGGAACAGTATAAAGTAACAGTAGGACAAAAGTCGAGAGAGGGACTATTACAGTATTTAGACTGCAGGGAAAAATGTAAATTACAAATGATGAAGGAGAAGTACTGCAGAGATCTATAATCTCTGCATGAAGATCAACAACAGGCTTTTGAAATGCTAAAAAATTACACCCATGACACGGCAATGTCACCGTGGGAGAGGAAAACTAGTGACAAATAGTTTGTCAGGAAGGTGAGAAGCACTTGATCGTCTCTCCAGCTGGGGCAGTGGTTATTTTTTTTATTATTGTAATTTGCCAGGTTCTGGATGGAGCTGGGCAATTACTACAAAAAAAGAGTTGAAGATTTGAACAATTGCTCAAATTAAGAAAGATGTTAATTTTGGCTGGAACATGCATTTTGTCTTGTGTGATCATCTGAATTGCTTATGGGATATTTTCTTTTTGTGTTAAGGGAAATAATTTTTGATAATCACATGGATGCACTTGTTTCGAGTATGTGTACACCCATCTTGAACACCCCTCACCCTCCCACCCCACCCTTCTGCTGAATATTTTCAGATACCTGATCAGAGATCAAGAAGGGTGTTCTATGTCAGAGCTGACCAAATAGACACTGTTAATAAGTTACAAAACAATGAATACTCAATGTTTAGTCAAAAAGATCAATTTGAAGACTAAAATAACTGGCACACTTGTCAAAACAGGACTGTTCAATGACAGCTGACAAACAGGAACAGAGCAAATAACGCTACCCCATCATTTGCTATGAAGTTTGTGCCCTCTAATTTCTCAAGCCAATTCAAACCAACCACTTCCATATCAAATGTGTCTGATGGACAGCCTCAGAGCTGAGGTAATGTGATTTGTTATCTGTCAAATACTGCACATTTGCTGTGAACATTATGGATTTTAAATTTTTTTTTTAAATTAATGTACTTCAAATGTATTCTATTAAGAATCTCTGGAACAGCCTTCTTTATTCACAGAGAAAAAAAAAAAAGATTATATGTCAGTGTGGGCTGTTCACAGCGACTTTAAAGTGCCTCAGTTTTCAGAAGGTGCAAAACTTTTCTGAGGGCACCAGCTTGGCTCACTCAGTATATCAGCACTCTCCAGTAGTCTAATGCCAACACTTTCAACAACCAGTGCAAAAAATACCGTGATTTATGTGCATGAGAAACTGCCTTCAGACACTATTTATTTCATATAAGCCAACAAACTGTCATGGAAGCAGTTGACTTCTACACTTTGGTGATCTAGGTTAGTGCCAACCCGTGAAGTTCCACATCCTGATGTCAGTCCTGAAACATCTTGGTCATCTTCAAGGATACTTATTAAGAAAAAAGCAGAGAATGTTAGCACTGGATGAGTACCAGCTTCCTGTGGGCAAATGTCCTTCATCAGTATTGCACAGCACCCGTGTTCGTAGTTGATTGACATCTGTTCATCTCTATAAACTCCCAAAGCAGGGAAGTTGTTTCACCACAGGGGAAGGACAATCCCTTCTTTCCATCCATGTGCTTTACATTTCATTTTCCGTACCTGTTTACTTTTCCCTCTTACTTTACATTCTTTCCCTTTCTGCTAGCGTGCATTTTGGTGTGAGAAGGATCACTGCCTCCCTTTCAGGAGACACAACAATTCTGCCATCAGCATCTTAGAGGAGTACCCGTGTCTGTGTATCACTCCACGGGTTGGCTGGATCCCTCATCTCTGATGGGTTTTCCCTTTCCTTCATCTATCTGTCACAATACCTTGGCAAACATTGCTATTCAGGCAGTCAGACTGAAGATAAGAAGTTTATTTTACAATCAAACTTGCTTTAGCTGAATATTCTGAGCACTTTCTTCCATCTGAGAGAGTTCATGATCTCTGCTCCCTAACTGTTGACATTTACCTGCCCTTTCTTTCACTCCCAGCTCTCTTTCTGTCATTATGATTCTGATTCCAGAATGACCTATTACCATTTGTCTTTTATTCCTGCACACTTTAGGAATGACACCTTCTATGTTGCTATCTGGATACCTTTTACATTCCTCTCAAGCCTTACTCAACTTAGCCTGTTCTTTATGTGGAGTAGCAAGTCAGCAGTGCAGCTCCCTCTGCCTCCCCACACAGCCTCCTCAATAACCAAGGGTGTGTCCCCTGCTGCTTCTGGGCCTGTCAAACGATGGCATCAATCAGATGCCCATCTTGCAGTGGGTTGAGGTCAGGCCTCACATCTCTCTCTGTGGGCTGGGGGGAAATCTCGGCCCCGTGGAGGGGTACACAGGAGCATTCAGCAATGGTAAAAGCTGGGACCATAATTCTGGCTATAGACAGTGTCAAAGTGACGAGTCCTGACTTCTCTGCTCTTTTAGAAAAGGGACTGAGGGAGAATCCATCCCCTCTTCTGATACTCCTGTCCCCATAGAAATAAAGGTGGTTTTAAAGAGAGCTGGCGAACAGGGGTCAAGGCCACCCAGAGCTGCACACTGTGGGGTCACTGGTGGAGAAAGGAAGAGTCTTTTCATTTAAGTACAAATTTTAAACTATGGCTGCAGCAAATGAAGGGTGAAAATGCATTAGGTAAGGTTAACAAGTTGCTTGACTCAGCTAATCAATAACTAAGTAAAGAAGATTCTCTAACCATGAAGAAAACATATTTATTCACTTGCAAAGAAATGGGGAGGTGCTTTCCATGATGCTCGGTACACAAAAGTCTTTGGATCTTGTTCATATTAAGCTTATATTTTATATAAGCTCATATTAAGCTGCACACCAATAATCTCGGTATGGTAACTGATGACAGCCTTCTCAGAGCTTAGTTAAAACAGAGCAGATATGTCTAAGAGCAAATGAGCTAAACTGCACAGAGCACACTTCTGTAACTGTTCTTGGGCTGTTTTATCTGCACAGCTCATTAGCCATCCAGCACTGCAAAGTGCAGGTATTCTTTGCTCCCATTACAGTTTTAATTGAGAGCTTATGATGCAGCACTGCTCTGGAAAAGAATTCAACAGCCTTCTCCTCATGATGTCAGGACAGTGGGGTGTTAATTTTTTGCCCTTACAAAATCCATTTCTTTGTACTTTTTTTTAATATATATTTTTGATACACGACTCTCCAAGAGCTTAATATCCTAATGTGCCTTTTACAGAGGAGGAGAATCAGTCAAAGACTAAGTAATCTGCCTAAGATCACAGAAGAAGGCTGTGGCAGCATCACACTGAGACCTGAGGTCTCCAGAATCCTATTACTGTGCCATAACCCCAAGACCATCCTGTCTTTCTTAAAAGCTTTACTATTACATTCAAGTATGCAGAGACTCAGATGGAAACAAAACCAGAAGGCAAAAACAAACTCAGCATGACAGTGACTGCAAATACCCTGAAACAACAGAAAAGCAAACAGATAAAGTTATTTCAGTTTGAATTACGTTTGGAAAGTACATTCTAATATAATGCATTTGTATCTCTTTTACAACTACGAGCTCATTAGTCAAGGGACTAAAACATTCCTGAAAACATAGGCAAGTGCTCTTTACTAGCCAGTGGGCATGATCCTCCTTTGTGAGAACTTACTATTTTAAAAGTGTATTATGTCCATTATCTTATAGGTAAAATCTGCTGGAAGTAAGAATAACGTTTCCCGTTAAAGATATCTCTCTCTCCCTGTGATAAGTCTGTCCATCATCAAAGAACTGATAAAAGGGCAAAAGCGAAGGTCACTGATCAGAAGTTACACAGCCATGTAGCAGAAATGGTTCTGGAAACACATGAAGTTATTCTCAACCTTGTCATCAGTATCACAGACAGACATTGCAAAAGCTGACCCCACTGTTCAGAAGGACTCTGCCCGCACAAGGGCTCCTGCATGCTGAGGAACTCTGCTATTCATTTTGTGAATAGACAAAAAACCGTATGTGAGCTGTTTTGTAATGTTGCAGACACATTATTTTAATTCCACACCTTCCCAAATTATGCCCTTAGGCCATTTTTTCTGTTGGTCAGTCAGAGTCAGTCCTCTGAGGTGATTTCGTGTCACCTGAAATCCCCCCTTAGAGTGGAAGCAGGAGAATGTGTGCAGGACAGCAGGAAGTCAGATAAAAAACAGCTGGAGATAAAAGGGCATAAATAGTAGATAGAAGAGAGCCTTTGGGGAAGGCCACAATACCTCTGCTTGAGTATCTCTGGAAAATTTCCTTCTACTTCCGAATGTCCAGAATAGTGGATAAAGCCCAGCCAAGGGATTTCCCAGTGTAATCAAGTAGTCACCGCAGAATATAATCAGTTAAGAGATTGTTTTATATACACCTGCTATGCTACATTATTTATCATACCCGGAAGGCTCTGCATGGCTTGCTATCTTTCATCACAATTCATCCTCTGTGGCAGGTGACTATCATGAAAGAAAGAACAGAAGATTCTCAGAACAACTCAACCAGTCACCACCTACTCGGTCTGGAACTGCACTTGCAGCAGCAGGGTTTGTTACAAGGCTTTGAGCTGAGGACTGGAGTCCCGTTATTCTGCACACTAAAAGCAGCAAGCACAGTTCATGCCTTAAATGTTTCATATTTGAGGCTATTCTTACATTTAGGGAAGGAAAGGAAATTGAAGTGTGAGCTTCTTAGGATCATACATAGTACGAAAGGTATTTTATTTCAGGGAATTATCTTTTTGTGTGACTAATGTTTGATCATTTGACTGCTCTCTGGAATTGAAGGTAGGGCATTTTGAGATGTTATTGTACTGCTAAGTGCAATAAAAGCTGCAGAGAAAGTAGCTAAACACCCTGAGGAAAGCAAACACACAGCTAATGACACACAGCAACTGCTCTACTTTGAGGATTTACTGGGACAAACAGTTACAACCAGAAGCAGAGTTTATGACGTTGAGGAGCCTGATCAGCTTCAAATGCATCTTATTCAGTCACATTTAGCTAAAAGAGCATTTCTGACGCATGAAAGGTTCTACATCAACTTAGCTGGGAGCATGGAGGGAAATAAGAAATCCTGCCTTGAATAAGGGCCTGTTTCTGGGAGTCTGTGATTCAGTGCCTCTGAAAGGACCAAAGCAAATGGTAAATAGTATGTCTCTCTCTACTTTTTTTTTTTGTTTTTCATTGTATTTTACCACCCTACATTTGTTTCAAGGTTTACCAGGGGTTTGAATTAAATCCATCCAAAGGAAGACTTGATATTCAAGGCTGCCCCTCGGCAAAGAGGAGTTTTGCATTCATTAATATTGCCTTGGGATGAAGGAAGGAACAGGAGAGCCCTGATTGACCTTAGACATTTATAAAGGTAATCTAGTTTGTGCTCGTTTGCTACTTTTTCATTAAAGCCACTCCTGGAATGTCTCTTATCATGAGTTCCCCTTCCCTTGAGAAAAGTTTCAACAAATAGACCAAATCCAGCACAGAGTTGGCCCAGCAGCTGACTCAAGTGATGTGGAAATGCAGAAAGAAAGTTACTGCATTCTGACCAGCAGAATTAGGAAGGTAAAATCGGAACCAGGAAAGTCTACAGTAAAACAAGTCAATCTACAGCCAGTACATGGCTCATGTTACATTCACATGCAAGGGACTGCAGCTCATCAAGGACTGACTGAATATATGCTGCTGTTCATGCAGGTCAGCAGCCCATTTCACAGCTGGAACGTTTTAATAACCACTGTCCATTTGCGTACACACAGAGGGTAGAGAAGTAAATCTAGTCCTCAGTACTGAAGCTTTCTCACAGTCACACAGTTGAAGACATAATTCCAGAAAGAGGTGATGCCAATGGAGAAGAGAAACGTTGCAGTTTTCAGAAACACTACTGCTGCTTGTCAGGAACATTCTTTTCTCCCTGACTTAAAGTGTATTTGTTATACCACAGATTAACTGCATCCATTTAGGGAAGAAATGGCCTTGAATCATTGTTTCATCTTAGGAACCACAGGTGATGTTGTACACAGTCTGTTTACAACCTCGGGGTTAGTGAAAATGAAACCAAACTAAGAAAACGCCAACCATTGACCAGAATGAGCCCCGCCAACATTTCCTTCTTTAATCTCTTAACCAAACAATACAACACATGACAGCACAATGGTGAGGATGAGGTTTCACAGCCTGCTGAGAATGCCACTTTTTGATTAGAAAGAAATAAAAGAATGTTTTGCTTATCCGATTTGCATATTGCACATTAAATAAGCCCTGCAAGGTACCATGCTTCAAAATGGACTTATTTTTAAAGAAATGTAGATTAATAATCCTCCTTGCTTAAAAAATGAGCTTCAATATTTGTGTGAATCGTAGAGTGAAAAAAATCAATGTGCTATCGACTGCTGGGGATGATCACATTCATTTTGCCCTTTGTGGTTGGTGAAATCCATGCTGCAATTACAGAGACAGGCTGGCAGCAAAGAGCCTCAGTTGGGCTTTCAGCTCCACATTAATCCAAAACTCACCATTTTAATGCAGATATAGATTGCCACGAGTCAATAGCTGACTACTTGAATTGTGAAGTAGCAGTTCCATGCTGTATTGGCAGCACTGGCTGTTACAGTATCTTCAAGTATTTTGAAATTTCAAAGTGTTGCTCCAAGAAAGTGAAGAGCGTAACTGACACCACATCAGAAGGGGCTGCAGTGTTAATGCTATTATCATCAATGCTAGAATCTACAATGAAGACATAACACCACAAATAATCTTAAAGTAGATCAAAAGTAGACTTTTCTTAGGATAAAATACGGATGTATCCACTCATGTTTTAATGGCCTGATGCATTATCTCACTAAGAACCCCAAGTGCTGAATTTTTATAATATAGTTCCTCATTCTCTCTCGTTTATGCTGTTCCAAACACAGGTGACTTCACCAGAGAGTTCACTCTGCATTTACAATCCGGCAAGTGAGGTCAGAATTTGGCTTTGAGTAGCAATTCCCTTTTCAGCAATCTGTCTGTAACTAGGAACTGAATTCTGCCACTAAATCTGTGTGAAGAATAGGGGAATCCACTAAGAGATCAGTGTCTCCTCTGCAGGGTGAACTTAGGACTCTATTTTATGTACAGTAACGACATTCTTGTATAATTCCATGATACCGACCTCTTTCTACCACATCCTCGTGCCCCGGTGAAACGTGCACTGACAGACCCACACCACACAGTGTCATTTATGGTGCACGAAGCAAACGCAACTCGAAACCTACTGAGCCGCGTGGAAATGCATCCATTGATTTTACTGAGCTGTGCCTGTGTGGCTGCAGACAACTCCACCACACAGGCGAGCACCAGAGCTGGGCTGGGAGGAGCTGGCTGCTGTGTGCCAGAACTGGGTCTCGGAGCAGGCAGGCTGGGTGCTCCGTGCCACCCTGCCGAGCAGCCAGGCTCTGCAGACCCAGGAGTCATTGTGCAATTTCTGCCTGTTTTTTCCGTTAATTTCAGAACTGATTAAATGTTTACAAATTCCCCAGCTACTGCATGATGGTGGCATTTAGGGACATAATCTTTCAGGTTTGATGCTGATCGCCTTTACCTCATTCACACATATAACCACTGTTCGTGCCACAGGTAGGAACAAGAGAGGCGTGTTCCGAGGCTGAGCAACAAACTCAACTTTGTCAGATGCAGAAAGATGTGATCGCTCATTTTTGTTACCAGGGTAACATGTGAACTCAGCAAGATCTCTTAGCACACGCAATACTATCAATAATAAAAGTAATTAAATAGGTAATATATAGGGAGTAGGCCCAGGTATTTTGCTGCAGAATCAGGTGTGTGCAATCCAAAGCAGCCATTTTCCTTTGCTCAAATCTGAAATACAGTCTCATTTGATGCTGGGAAGCCTTCCTGTGGTTTAGACTCTTAACAATGAGTCATGAGCAGAGTATGCACCTATAAGACTTTGTGGAGGATTTCAAAAGAAAGAGGATTCACCCTGGTGTTACATATTCATATTCTGTGTAGCTTTTCTTAGCACACCTGATAACACCTTAGCAGTTTGCTTTAAAAACATTATGAGATTTGAGAAGGATCTTAACTTTTCTTGCAGAAAAAAATACTGGTTATGGCCACTGACCTGTAGTTGAGGGGTTCTTACATCTAGAAGTCTCATTAAGTACAAAATTTGATGTAGTGTGGAAATGAAAATTATTTGTATCTCAGTTATAAACAGACTCACATGATGTTGTGAAACAAACAACCACAGTTTTTCAGGTTTTTGATTACTTAGAAAGATGTGGGCTTTCAAATGTTTTGCTTCTGATTTTCTCAATAAAACATAAGGTTTCCAAAAAGATTAGGGTTTATCTCAACTATAATGGACAACATAACAGAAATTTTATTAGTAGAAAGAATCAGAATAATGGGTTTCACTGAACATGATGGGAAGAGAGAAGGACATGCATTTGCATGGTCAGGCCAGTGGTCTTCCTTAGGAAGACTTCGATTAGCTGAGACTGCACAAATTCTTAAAATTTTCAGAATCAGGTCCTTTCCTTGTGAAATTGCTGTGATCTAAAATGCCAGATAGAAAGAGGTCTCGGCCACAACAATTCAACATCAGTTAGAATATTAATAAGCAAATGGAAAAAGTGCTTCAAACCAACAGGAAGAGTTTTTGCCTTGACCTTCCTACCTGAGTAGTTTTAATTAATTATGAGGAATTGGGCTTACAGTGGAGTGCATAATGATAGCCATTATGTGGAAACCCTAAAATTAGACCCTGTTTTTACAGCCTGTAAAAACAAAATACAAAGCCTGTCCCAAGCAGCCAGGAATCTTAACAGAGAGCACTGGCAGTAGGGATGTGTTGAAGGTCCAACCCAGCCAAGTCCTAGCACCCAGCTGAGGTTGCCTGTCCCTGTTTGGTTTGGGAGGGTGCTGTGAGGTGTAGGTGAGGCAGGGACAGCACGTTGAGTGGGGGGACTGGACCTGACTCAAGACTCACGCAGTGGCAAAGCAGTGGCAGTGAAGAGGCAGAAAATGCCTGAACTGAACCCAGCCCAGGGCACTGCTGCTCCAGCTCCTTCGTGCCCCTGGCTGCATCCTCGCCACAGTTTCTTTTTTTTTCTTTCTGAGAACTATATTGGAGATTTGGTTTGGTTTTCCCGATTGTGGCCTCCCACCTTTGTGGAGGTCAATCCCTCTGGGAGGGCACCAGCCTGCCCTTCCCGGGGCCTGCCAGGGACAGAGCTTCCTCCCATAATGACTTTCTCCTAATTTTCACTGTGCTTGCATTGCTTCAGCTATCACTTTTTCAAACCATCCAGCTTGAGGTTTATTCTAAGGTATTTAGGGAAACTTTGTACACCAAGAAAGTTAATTTTGAACAGTTCAGGAGAAGCAAGCCTGCCTTTAACAATCTCCACCTGGAATAAGAAAAACTTAATAAATTCTTCATGTTTACTGCATTTACACAAGGCCTCAGACTATGGATTACCTTTTTATTACTCCATGTTGGAAGGCTTTTTTTTTCCCCCTCTATTATTAGGTTTTTTTTTTTCTAACAAAACAGTGGCAAGAGGAGAAAATTGTTGTCTTCCCTGTGGACATTTACAGGCTTTTGAATGAAAGTTTGGTTACAGATTTGTTCTCTGAGGAACTATGAAATAGTTTTCCCTTACAGGACTCGTGTGCCCCATATCTCAAAAGAAGAACTTTCCTAATGATCTGGCAACAGCTATGCAACAGAAACAGGGATACGTCTGAGAGTCTGGGGTATCTGCTTCACTGCTGACGAAACACCAAAGGATGTGCACACACATACAAATACATGTTCCTGCACAGGAGATCCTATGGGCACTTCTTCATAGACAATCCACACACAGCGGCTTTTTTTCACTATTTTTAGCTGCAATTCTCTCTCCAGCAGTGAGTGGAATTTTCCAGTGCTGCTTAATGTTGAAATAATGAACTTTGGCAAATCTAAACCAGCTGAGAGCAAACTGCAAATACGAGACCCTGTAGCTTAGGTGGCAGTTTGTGTCATTGCAACACTGGGGCTGAGCTGTCCTTACGCCACTGAGGACAGAGAGAGAAATCCTGCTGGACCCCAGGGCCGTGATCTAGTTTCTCTGTTTCTGCCTCCTTTATCCTGTTTTCATAACTTGGTACTACCATTTGTGCTCTGTTCATACATTAGTGCATGACTCACTACAGCACTGTAGGCAGTGATCTTTTTCAGCGGAAAAAATGGACATTTTCTAAACTAAACATAATTCCTTATCAGCACATGGAGTCTGCATTTTGAGAACACATGGAGTTCAGGAATGGTCCAGTACAGACCAATCACAAAAGGCAATGAATTTTCTCTCTGTGCTCATTACGAAGTGTGCAGAAAGACACAGTACACTAGAGCATGGGCCCACAGAAATGCCCAGAAATAGAAAGCTCTTCTCAGGGAGAAGTCAACTGACATGCAACCAACCAGGTATTCTGAAGAAGACAGAAATAAAATCAGTTAGGAAAAACAGGGCTAAGGGAGAGGAAGTAGAGCAATTCTTAACCCCTTTTTAGAATCAAAAGAGTAGTGAGCTGGCTGAATTCACAGAGCTTGAACGTTGCTGCCCAAGCAAAAGCAGGTACAAAAGGAAATCCTCTTATGAAATGGAAAGGCAGTTCCTCTCTATGCCACAAAAGAAGCTTTGAAAGCTGGGAATCCAGGTATTAATCTTCCTGCTACTATTTCTCTATTCCAATGGTAATTTCCACCAGAGCATATGCATGAGCACAATTAACCCATCAAAAGTACAGACAAACCTTAAAATCTACAGAAAACAAATGCAAAAAAATGGTTTCATCAGAATAAAGTAGATTCACAGTTGACAGTACATTCATTACAATTGAAAAAAATGCAGTGCTACAATACTTTGTGATTCAGTTGCTCCTGAGCCTCCTAATGTGATGCTAAGTTGCTTCATTTAAAAAAAAAAAATTGCTTCTCAAATGAGGTATGAGGAAAGGGGAAGTGCAGAGATAAGTAATTATATTTCTAACAGAGAATACAAAATGAGCTAAATGTATCTGCACTAGAACTCAACATGAATTTTTTCCCCATTTTCAGTATTGCAGACCTCATTTGCATCCTAAATCAGAATGAAACACTGTAAATGTTTTTTTGAACCAAAAACCTAAGAAAAAGTTCACTTTATGCCAACAGAATATTTATGTTCAAAATGCCACCATTTTGCTTACAGAATTTTTCTTTGACTTAATTTTTTTATAAATTAAATTTCAAAAGGAAACATAATAAAACCCAATCTGTAGAAAATGATGCAAAATTCTGTATGAACTACTTGTAATTTATTTTTCAAAACTTCTTATAAATGAAAATGCCATTAGAGGTAGCCTGTTGCAGCAACTTTCACCTTTGACAAATCCGCACCTTTTTTAAAAAATAGATTTTTTCAAGTTATTTTTCCATCAGCTCTCCCTGATATCAATATCTCAAGCCTGTGAAACATCAGACTGAGCGGAGCTATTATAAGCACCGTATGTGTAAATAAGTATCTCCATCTAAATTACTTCATACTTTTTCACACAAGAAACATAAATGCAACAAAAGATCAATCTGACTGTAAATATCCAAATATGTCCTTTAAAAGCCAAAGGAATGTCAGATACAATTTATTTTCAGCTGGTGCAAACTGAGACATTAAGTGGCAATTCTACTTCCATTAGCTAAATCTGGCAAATATGCAACTGTTTAAAGGCATTGTCAATAGCCATTGCACAATTAAGTATTTGTACTGATGCCTTATTAAATTACCCTTTTCAAGTAGGCATAATAAACTAGGAGCTCACTGTACAGATTTTCATGGTGAAAGTCCAGATCACTGGAAAATTCATTTAAAGGGAATGCAGTCCACCGAGTAATGAAGTAAATGTCAAATGGTTTTGGGCAAATAAGTCTGAGCTGTCTTAAAACTTTTTTGGCAGATATAGCTGAAGACAACAGTGGTAATAAAAAGCCTTCAGATTAACAATTCTGATTTATGGAGTTCCCAGGCAAACTTTCAAATGCACTGCATCTCCAGCAGCAAACCCTGTGAGGTGGGGAATGCAGATCATTACCATGGGCAGCCAAAAATGGCAACGCAGCCAGAGCTGATAACTTGGATGTTTCTCTGAAGCACTTTTATCCCCCTCAGTTTAATTATAAATTTTGCTACAGTGCCCTGGAAGAGCCACTGTGGGCTCTGCCCAGCTCAGGCTGTGGGAAGAGGGGCTTGGCCCTGGCTGCACACCCTGCTGCCTTTCACCCAGCTCAGCATAACACGTGGGACAAAAACAAATGTAAAATTGCTTTTCTGCGCTAAATTATCACTTCCCAGGGGCAAGGCACGTCTTTGAGGATCAGTGTGTCTCAAGATGGGCCATCCTGGAGGTTGTTTTCCCCAGCCCTCCTCTCCCCAGTGCAGCTACACAGCTGGAGGAGAGGCAATCCTCCTGCTTGCTTTGGGGCATGGACACGACAGAGAAAAGCTGCAGCAGAGGGACAAATGCTCCCACACCAGGCAGCTGCCAGCACCCACCTCGCTCTTGGGGGTGCCAGGATAAATGCCAAAACCAATCCAGACTCTGAGGGCATTTCACTCAGTCCACTGGATAGAAATTAAGCACCTTAATTGTGCCTTTTTTTCCCCCAAATATTTGTTCTGCTTGTTATTCCACATAAACAGAACTGGCTATATTCAGGTGCTACATTTTCAAAGCCTACTTGTGACCTTTCTTTTTTTTGCATCGTTTTCAGGTGCTGAAAGGCACAGAGAACTACCCTCCAGACCCTCAGCTTTGAGCCAGTTTGCCACCATTGAAATGGAAAAGCCACAGATTGACAAGATGTTTCATGTTGAAAAATGGGAATTTTGTCTTTCCAGTCCTCTTCCAGGGCTGGGCAGCTGATTTCTTCATACACAGTGCACATATCCTGCCAAGCCTCAGCTGTGTGCCTGGCTAGAGCTGACCTCAAAGGAAGACAGGCACGGATATTTGCAAGCAGATTTTGGACACTTGCAACACAAAGGCTTTAACTTAAATGTAACATCAAACCCCTTACAATATTTATACTTTCCTCAGACATACCATACACTCTGAATATTTTCTCACTGAATGCACAATGATTTCTTCATAACTTTTTTTGATTATTAGTTTCAGTCTGCTGCTTTTAAGAATGGTAGAGTTGCAATATCCAAACTGTTATACACAGGGTTGTGAATTTATTCTTTTAAATTATAGTTTAGTATATTTAGTCAGTTTGTTTTATATCAAGCATTCATTTAAGTGGTTTTCATTGTATTGACATTTTATAATGCCCTCCTAATATTCTTATTATTGATTTTAATACTGCAATGGTATTATTCATGGTGACACCTATTGGAAAGCAAGCTTCAATTATATCAATAGATGCTATTATTATAACATTGATAAAATTAATATTTGATAGTGGCATAAAATGTGATGCATTGGCAATTAACTCATTAATGTAGATATCATTAACCAAAAATGTCAAAGTTGTTGTAATGATTTTTCTGTGCTTTTCTTTAACAAATTCCCTAATCACTGGTTCAGTTTTGCATTTTCAAGTGTGCATTAGCCACAAAAGTTTTTCTGAAAACTAAATAACATCATCCCTTTTAAATAAGAAAAGATGGGCTTTCATGGCTCAGAAGATACCCTGAGTCTTGAATGAAGAGCATTAGTAAGAGATAAAGTATCTGAAACTCCAGCTCAGAATATTCAAAAATAAAAGATTTACCAAAACATAACCGTGCCTTTTTGCTTGTTGCTTAGCAACCAGAATTGATCCAGCAAAAAAGTCACCTGACTGAGGGATTGCTGGTGGCAATATTACTCCATCATTTTTCTTTTTCACACTAAACTGATGACGGTTCTATCAGAAACAGCTATTAATTGTTTCTTTCTTTTCTTTTCATCTCCTTAATTATACAGTAAAAAACATTTCTATTGCTGTTACTGACAGGAAGAGAGCACAATGTAAAGCTTAAATAATTAACAGACTTATTCAAATACATCTAGATCTAAAAGGAGAAATATTGCAAGTCACAACACACTGTCAGCTCTGCCATCCCAAAATAACAAATGCAGGGAGCTGTTCATATAGCAGCAGAATAGCCATTTTTACCACACCTGCACTGATGGACAATTTGCAATAATCTTTTAAAAACCACAGACTAAGAATACTTGTTGTTTTGATGACTCAGTTGGAATTCACCACCACATTTGTCTTGCTTTCATCATTTCTAAACATTAGCATTTTCATCTGTTGACTGAAAGCACTCCTGGTCCTCTAAAAGATACATATAAAACACTTTTGATCTTTTAAAATCCTCCTGTCAACCTGGAATCACACAGCCTCTTACATTACCTTGTTCTTGTCCTTAATGGTGACCTGCAGTGAACTCTGCACTCCCTACTTTCAGATGTTCAACATCCTTCCTTTGTTAAAAGCTGCTGATCAAAAAGGAACATTGTGTTCGCTGTGTTTCCCTCTATAGCCCCTCACAACCATTTACAGGAATTACACTAAAACACAGGGTATGGACAGCAGCAATTTCATTTAACCGCATGCTGTATTTTTGTTTTGCTTCCTGCAATTTTTGATTCCTTAAGCAAACAAGGAAAGGGAATGCATCTTGGGACTTATACACTTGGCCCATCATGAGCAGTCAAATATAAAGTTGAGTTCAGGTGTGGCAAAAGGATTATTGTTTTTACTTGCTGATTCTTTGAAATGAATGCTTTATATAAGCTCAGATGACATTTGTCCTTTTAAGAAGTAAAGAAATGTTACCTAAGTGGAGCATATATCCAGTTTCACTTTTCCTTTTTCATATTCAGATCTGGTAGATGGGATTTGATGCTGTTTCCCATAATGCCTCCATGGCTTTTTCTGTAAAAGCTTAACAAGGACACAGCATCAGAGAGTCTTTAGTGGCTAATACCTGACCCCTTTCTCTCACATTACAGCTCCAAGTGACCATTTTCATGCCAAAAGGTCACCAACATCCCCATCCCCATGGAACCAATGTGCATCAACCTTCTAACCTTTGCCACCAAGAGATGATAGCTATTTGGGCTGCAATCCCTTCATTACAGATGGTCCATATTTTATATTTAGTGTGGGAGGTCAAATTTGGGAAAGCAATTTCTCTTAAAGCTAAGAGTTCCAATAATCCAAGATCTTCTATTGGCTTATGGGTGAGTGGACAGTAATGGGTTTATGGGCAGCTTTTTTCTCTTCACTGGGGAGGAAATTTCGTCAATCTGAATTTGTAGGATTGGGTGGCTACTATTGTTTATTATTCAATGAGCTCTTATTAGATTGTATCTAAGCACACTACAGCAGGCAGAGAGTATCCTTATAAGCAGCCTCACAAGCTGGATCAATATCTCAAGGCATTTACAATCTTCTCGAAACAGATTAAATAATGCTATTTTTAAAATTCTGTTTCTAAGGCTTATATGTGGCCATGCCGTTTTGTTAGTGACAAAAGCATTCATCCATTATCATCATTAATCACAATGGTTAATCTACTGTTCAAGCAGCTTGCATCTTAATACAGAGATCACCTTTGGTGGAAATAACATTTCACAGCAGATCAGAGAAGGTTTGAGTAAATCCCACAACCAACAATAAAATTCAAAAGATCAAGCTCCAAAATGGTGGTTGAAAGATATCTGCTCTACATTAAGGGGAAACGTTTCGATTCTATTTTGTTTGAATCTTTGTAAAATGGAACAATTATTGTAGTCCCAATACTGCAAATATTTAGGGACATGCTTAAGGTCTTACAGCAAGGCCCAAGGCAGCAAAGCCTTTGAGGGCATTATTGCATCCAGTGCTGCTCAGGACAGCATTCAAGCACGCACTGCTAAATGACAGATCCATGCAGAGTGCTTGGAGTGCAAGGTAAGAGTTTATAATCCATGACACCATGGAACAATTTAGTTCTTGAAGGCCAGTGCAGTCTATGGCTAAAAATCTCTCTTAGACCTGAAAAACTACTTCGAGACAGAAAAGAAGTTTTAAAGCTGCCTGTGAATAAGGAATTTAAATGCAAATTGCTATTGTCTGTATGATCACGTTCTCCACGAGGCACAAATATTCATGGAAGTCTTAGGGAAACCTGAATTTTTCCAAGATAGCATTGACCGAAGCTCCTTGTCAAAAGCAAAGCTTGCTACCATCAGAGAGCAGAAACAACATCAGGTCATTGCATTGGGAAGAACTAGTGACATTCTCTTCTCATGGATGCTGGGCGAAGCATCCTTAGATAAATCCATACCCATTAAACGGTTGGGACCAGCAGTTTTTAAGTTTCCAGCTTTCTCCTTTAATAACAGCTCCACAGATTCAAAAAGGAGATCCATAGGCAGACACCACAAACAATGAACATCCTTTGTGATGGGCCCAACACAAGGTCACAACGGAGTTCTAGAAGTAAATGTCTCAGATATTTATTTGCACCTATATTAGTCTTTTCCACTTGCTGAAACCTACACACAGGATTTCAATGAGCCTGACTGCATTCCCTGGAGGGCTGGCCCTGGTACCTGCTGAGCAGGAGCTGTGCTGGGAACACAGCCCCTCCAGCCACCACGTGCCCGGCAGCCCCTGCTCGCCTCAAGTCATGAAGGGGCTGAACACGATGCAGCTTGGAGTGCACAGAGATTTGGTGAGAAGGGAGAACCAGGCTTTTAGACACATCTAAGGGTCAGAAGATACAACATTAATTCTAGTGAGGTTTTAAAATAGCACCCAGCCCTCAGTGCCAGCACCTGGGCCACGGGGAGTATCAGCAGACTTACTGGACCCCTCTGTGTATCCAAGAGGGGGCACATGGGAAGCACATGCTAAATACTTTCTTTAGACCATCTTGAGCCATTAAAGGAAAACCTGCAAGGAGCTGGTGCCACATGTTTGCCTTGAGAGTGCCTGGAAACATCTGTGGGTTCAAACTGGACATTTGGTGAACATGGGATGGGAACTGGTGGTGATAAAGGCATTTCTCGAAATAACACTGGGCTGATCTGACCCCTGATATAATCCCACTCTGATCAATAGGGTTATCAGCATTTTTTAAAAAGTAAGTCTGGCCAGCTTCACACTCCATTTTTGTCACAGCGCAAAGGGTGTCAGTTTCTTTAATCTGTTTTAAAACATCTTCCATCACCCTTTTTCCCAGGTAAGTGGAAGTCAAATTGTCAGGATGGCTGTGAAGGAAATAAAGAGACCAGGACTGCCTTGCTGTTGTTCATGTCTCTGCCTTTGCTTTTTTACTAAGCTCAAATATGACAATTTTGATAATATTTGCATACAACACTTTCATAATTTAAAGTAAACATAATACAGCAAATTTCTTATTGATTTTGCCTTCAATATTCTTTTATGCAAAAACTAGAAAAGTGTTCCTCTCAGCAATGCAACCCCAAGGTCAATGACCATAGGCAGGCCTGCATCAAAATTAATTAAGGAAGTTATCCAGGTTTTAGGGCAACTAATCATGTTTCAGATTCCAGCATCAGCTTAAGGCCAGCTACTTTCCTCACTGAAAGGTGTTCTGGGGCCCTGTGCTCAAGGTGCAGACACAGCCTGAGCTGCACAACAGGCTGGAGGCTGCTCCTGCTGGCAGGAAAGGAGCTTTTCATTTTCTTCAACAACTTTGTAATATCTCTTATGCTAACAATGGTCAATATTTCACAAATTTTTAACATAATTGCCAAACTAAAACTTATTTCCATGGTATTTGGGCCCTGCACTCCTTGGAACATAGACTGTTGCTGTGTTTGACTGAGTGCTGATCCCACGCAGCAGGGTCCTGGTTCCTGCCAGGGCCTCCCCGCTGCTGCCACAACTCACCTTTTTTGATACACTATGGCAATTTCTTTTATTTTGGCCTGCTATTCTCATATTCAGGAAATGACCTCTGTAAAAGCTGTAATGTGAAACTAAAACCATCTGCCCTGTGCTTACAGACACATTCCTGCTTCAGGGTGTACAATATAACCTCTCATAGCTCAAAGTGGTTAATGTTAAAATGATGCCCTGTGAAGGTACTATGGGTGTGGACAGAACCAATTTGTTTATACAATTGTGTTTTGCCACAGAGTAAATTAAGTTACAGGGTATTCATCAAAATTGAATTACCACAGTGCGAGCTAACAATTTTCCGAAGATGTTGTGACATGAGCACAAAGCCGCCCGTCAGCCACGAGGAATCGCTGTCGTCTCGCAGGCTGCAGCTGAATTACTTACCAGAACAATTAGACAAAAGCAATCCTTAGAAAGCTGGAAGTTGCCAACCAGTGGAGAACAGTGACAAGTCTAAAACTGTGTTTATTGCGTATTTGGGGAAGCCAGGAGAAAGGAGAGAGGCAGAGAGAGAGACACGCCTTCCATAGGTGGAATGTCGGTGGGACTGGACAACGAGGACATCTCAAGGTGAGGAGTGCTACTGTCCTGGTGGGACAGGCAGGGCTTCTCTCCTGATATATTTCTGGAAAATCAGATTTTCTGTTGACTGTTTCCACTTTACTTTTCTTTCCAACACATGAATGAGATGGAGTGAGAACTCCCCCTCTCTGACCTCACATTTCTTTACATGAAATGGAAATGAAAGTGGTAAAATGATTGTGTCTGAGTACAGGAAAATTTAGGAGGGCAAATACAGTCAGATGAAGTTTTAGCACTCACCTTCACCCAACTCATGCTGTGAAATAGAGAAGAAAATTCTGGAAAATATGTTAAGTGTGTGAGTGTGGAGGCCACCTTCTAATTTGTCTTTTTTTCCTGTAAGAAAGTTTGTTTTCCTAATCAACCTTACTTGAGAGAAAAACTGAGGCATAAGAAAACCTGTTTAAATAGCATTTTTTTTAACCAAACAAGATGTTTAAAGTGTAAAATAATTTTAAGAGCATTGAAATATTGCTGTTGGAAAAGACATAAAAGTTGAGATTCTAACTTCTTTCATCTTTAACCTCTTTTAAAAAAAAAATAAATCTGTCACTCCACTTTTCATAGGGAAACAAAAAAATCAAAAGATTTTGCAAAAGGACAGATGTTTCCCTATGCTTTCAAAGCAATAGAAAAATCACAAACGTTCATCAGAAATGGTTCTATTTAAAAAAAAATAGTAGATAACATTCAATAAATTAAACTTTGATAACTGCCATACTTCTACCCGCACAAAGTACCTCGCTCAAAAATATTGCAAACCCAGCTCTCATCAGACAGTTTGACCTGCTCAGACTTGGAGAAGAGCAAAGTGGTTAAATCAAACCACCCCTGAGCGGTGCTTCAGCCCTGAACGAGTGCCCAGGAACAGGCTGGATCTGGCCACTGCCATCCCCCGAGATGTGCTGGATGTCCCTCCCGAGCAGCACCGGGCACCCTTGTGCTGCCAGCAGCTGCAGCCCTGCTGCCGGAGCCCGGCCGGCAGGGAGCCCCGCGGGGAAGGGAAGATGCCGGGCCAGGGCAGGCAGGATCCAGGCTCCCCAAGGGGCTGCCCAGACACCACCCCTCAGCCCTGGGCAGCCCTTTCCCCAGCCGCTCTGCTTTGGGAAAACAGCCACCACCTCGCCATACTCTGGCTTCCTGAATCATTACAAACCGTACAAAAGGCTCCTCATTACAACAATTAGCCCATCAGAAAAACCTGTTTAGAAAACTGCATTACTTGTGCTTGGCAGCACAGATTTTGTTTTTAGAGGATAATCATGCATCATTTCCTTGGCAGATAGGACATTAGAGCTAGAACTAAACAGGAACAGCAAGCGTTTATCTACCCCAATCCAAAAAGTGCATCAGCAAATCTGGGCAGTCCAGGGAGGGAGCGGGGGCTGCAGGCATGAGCCCTGCAAACTGAGCGAGCTCTGCCCGGCCTGGAGCTCCGAGCGGCTCCTCCCGGGGCTGGCAGGGAGGAACAGGCTGCCGAGCTCCCCTCGGGCCGCCGCAGCTCCCGGGGACCCCCGGGGCCGCTCCCGTCCCGCCGGGGCCGCTCCCGTCCTGCCGGGGCCGCTCCCGTCCCCCCGGGGCCGCTCCCGTCCTGCCGGGGCCGCTCCCGTCCTGCCGGGGCTCCCCCCGGGGCTCCCGCCGGGGCTCCCCCCGGGGCTCCCGCCGGGGCTCCTGCCGGGGCTCCTGCCTTCCCCAGGCGCTTTCCGGGGCGCGCTGCGGAGCAGGAGCAGCCCCGGAGCTGCCTCTCCGTGCCGGGCTGGCTGCGGCGCTGGGCAAACACCCGCCGGGTCACCGAGCCTGGCAAAGCCGCGTCAGCCCAGAGCCTGTGACCCTGACACACGAACTCCTTCCACACGCTGTGCTGGCTCTGCTGCTGGCCCAGTGGAAGTGCTGTGAGCTGATACCTGCTTTGTCAGGGGCTCCCGCAGGGAATTTAGCAGTATTTGTTTTTCGGGACGAGCAGCATTGCTCCTTTACTCTGGTGGAAATGAGCTTACACTACACAGTATGTATTACTGGATGCCATACCGGTGCCTCAAGAGATGTTGACTGTGCACATTTACATAAATCTAAAAATAAATAAATATACTCACAAGCCTCCTCAATCAAAATATGCCACAGACAACTAAAAGATCTTGAATCAAATATTAATGTTGGAGATTTCTCCAGCCATTTTGTAATGCTTCCAGCTATATTTATTACACAATGTGTAATGCACTACCTTATTATAGTCCTGAGCTATCAGGAGTATCATCTTTTTTGATGGCCTCAAACTGGCTTAATAAAACTGGCCCTCCTCTGAGTGCCCAGGAGCAAGTACTTAAGATGGAGATGTGGTAGTCAGCACCTGCAGGCTGTGGCAGTCGTGACCAGGACAGTGCTTGCTGAACCAGAAGAAGGAATTGTTACTCATTAAAAGTCTGTTACTCTGGCATAGCAAGACCCTTGTTTCATGTCTTATCCTAAGACAGGTGACAGGATTGTGAACATTTCCCCACATATCTAAAATTTTTCCTCAGTTTTCACTAGTACATATCACGTCTGTCAGGTTTGTTGTCTCAAACTATTTTTGTTCTTTTTGCCTTCTGCAGCTTTCCCACTAGTAAATGTACTGAGTATTTTCTTCTTTGCTGCATTGTCTCCTTTTTCTTACATTGCTATAAAGCTTCATGTCTTATAGAATTCCTGTTTTCTAAATAAAAGAGGATGCAATATTATACTTTGTGCTGGCAACCGCAAGAGATAATAAATGTTTAAAAAGAATCCCATGCAAATATGAGATTTGCAACATCACTATGGGAACAAACCCAAGTTACTGGGCTTTCTGAATTTAATGAGGTTCAAATGTCCAAGGGCACCAGCTTTCAGGGGAAGAAGCAATGTCAGAGTGTACAGAGGAACGGATAGTGTTTCTTAAGCAAAAGAAAGAAAATATCTTGGAAGATGCTTCCCCCTTGAAGTGAATCAGGTTAAGTTAGTGGTAAAGAGGCAGCTGTTAATGTTCAAAAGGGATTAGATTCTTCCACAGATTGAGACTTTTAAGTTCAGTCACTGCAATACTATTTATGACACTTATAGTCCTATATGGCAATATCTCAAGGAGGAGAATGATTCATCAATTCCAACACTGCTTCTTCCAGAGACCAAACTGCAATGCAGTACATCACAAGACATACTATTCCTTTCAGGTAGGAAGCAAAAAATATTCAAAATGGGAATGATGCAAAGTCCATTCAGTCAGCTTAAAGATTCCTATTGCCTCCAGTGAGCTTTGGATAAGGGCAGCTGTTGAAAACAGGAGAGTTTTATTTGTCAGAAATTCCTTTTGCTGAAAATGGCATTCTGAGGTGGATTACTAAAACTGAAGCAACCAATACTTGCACCCTGGAGTATTTCAGTGCTTTCTCTGCAGAGCTCCCCACACAGCTCAGTCCTTGAGGTCCGGAGAGATACACTTCCTCAACACCCCATGGCCACCAGGCAGGCTGAATGTAAAGCTTCCTCCAAACTAAACAACCTCACTTCAGATCAAATACTTGCAGCTATGCCAGCTGTGTCCATGGTAGCAAATACCAGCCCAGGCTGCTGCCTGTCCCATGCAGTGGCTGGGCAGTATTGCTTCCTCCAGTGGACATCCCAACCCTCCTCTGCGCTTGCCTATGTCTTTCCCACCTGGGGCAGGATAGAAGTGGGTTCTTTTCCAGCTGCTTGGCAAAATGAGTGGGATTTGTCATGCAGCTACAGCCTGGGTCGAGTCTGAGAGTCATTCAGTTCGCCACCCACACGCCAATTAGGATTTCTGCAAGATTCTGGGGGAAGTCACATGGTATCCTCTGAGAAAGATACACCACTGCTTCAGACACAGCACATGCATTCTTTGGCCAGGTAAGTCCATGTGTGCAGTTCTACAGTAAAAGTCAGTCTCCAGTCCTCATTGTCCTTATGCTCTACCATTTCTTCTCCAAATATTTACACTTGTTTTCTCTGTTTGATGTATAATACACCAACACTGTAAAGCAAACACACACAAGTGGTGCA